>NC_091448.1:60766503-61091503 GCF_964237555.1 Oryctolagus cuniculus | reverse complement strand
TATATGGTTGGATTGTTTTATTTGGAAGGAATATAAAATTGTGCATCTGTCTAATTCACACAGAAACACGATGGCAATTCAAAGCAAAGCTCACTTTGAAGAGCAAGAGGAGCAGAGTTATAAATCCCTTGTGTTCCTTTTATTTGTGCTCTAATTATAGTTAAATTATATATGCACACTGGGTTTATGACCTTTTGAAAAGAAGTGTTTTCCGTCACCCCTTCAATGCTGATATGCACAAAAGCAATAATGTTTGGGTTTAAACACCAAAAAAAAATGATTATTTTGTGTTTCAAAGGCACAGTTACAGAGAGGGAGGGAGAAACAGAGAGATGTTCCATCCACTGGTTCACTCCCCAGATGGCCACAAAAGCCAGGGCTAGGCCAGACCAAAGCCAGGAGTCTAGAACTTCATCTGGGTCTCCCACATGGGTGCAGGGACCCAAGGAATTGGACCACCTTCTATTTCTTTCCCAGCTGCATTAGCAGAGGGTTGGATAGCAAGCAGAGCAGATAAGACACAGCTTGAATCCCATATGGGATGCTGGCATCGTAGGTGGTGGCTGAACCCACTGTGCCATAATGCTGGCCCTTCCTCTGGGTTTTGAGGTTTCCTTTTAGGCAGGATAGGCAGGTACCAGGAAGATGACACCTGGCTGCAGGGTCAGCTATGCCATGGTGCCACCAGAATGTGGATCTGCACACTCCCCAGAGTCAGCTCTGGCCACCATCCCTGAAGATTACACACTCTGGGAGCCAGACTCAGCCAAAATGAACTTGTCCTAGAGATATGGACCAGGCTAGCTGGAGGGCCACCACACTAGCTTTCTGGGAAACACACGGAACCTACATGCTGTAAGCCGCTTGTCTTGGAGGGGCATTCTGGGCCCACAGCAGGTTTACCAGCCTTCTGAACAACATGACATAAAAGAGATCCAGCTCACCAGGTCAGAGGGCAACTTTCAGTCCTGCTAACCCATTAAGATATATAAGGAGTGTTTCTAACTTAGGGCCCAACTCTCGTGGGCAAAGAGGTTTAGCCAACTGCTAGAGGTAAGTGGGAATGGGGATTGCTCATGTACAACCCAGGACAAAGTAGGACCTAAGGCCTTGGAAAGCCCACGTCCTGTCCCACCTCAACGCAGCAAGTTTCCAGACATCTCTTGGTTTGTTGGTGAGAGAATGAGCCCTGTATGATGTCCAAAGGGAAACAACCAACTTCCAACAAATCTTTGGCTACACAACTATGTAAATGTTCATAAACACGGAATGAACCTCTAAAGATGTATGTGTGTGTGTTTCTCTGTGTGTTTGTGTAACTACTCACACTTGTTTAAAATTACAGAAAAATTTTCCAGGACCCATCTGGCTACATCCTTGTAGCTGAGAACCTTCAACATCCTAGGAATATGGATTCATCACTATCATCACTCTATGTCAGAAAAAGTAATATAGCTAGAAAAATCTATGATTCCTAAATATATGCATCTATAAACTGAAAGTATACATAAGGAAACAAACAACACACATCAGGCAGGGAAACACACAATTTGACATACAGATAATCTTTTTTGTCCTCATGACAGTGAGATCTCCTCCCCCTCTCTGGATAGCTGGGAGGCAAAAATACCCATGGAGTCCTTCTGCTGCCAAGTCCAGGGTCCCTTGTCTGACACCAATCTGCACGGCCATGTCACTGAACCACCCCGACAGCAGGGACTTCACTCTCAGTGTGGAGCTGGCCACTCTTTCCAGAGAAACAAAGCACATCTTCTGAATACCCAAGGGGACCTGAGATCCATGAGTGACAGCCGTACCTGGGCCTTTCCCCTGAGAACGTCTCACTCTATTTCCTAAAACTACCCTGGAGGCAGCACTCACAGACTTAAGGTGCTATGGTGCCAGACTGAGGATAGCCATGAAGGAAAGGCAGCAAGATGGGAATTAGGGGACTTCGTAGGGCCCAGGAACAGCTCCAGACTGGTATTACCAAGCATTATTAGACCACCGAGTCTGGCCCACACTCCCTTGAGCTGGAAAGTGAACCTGGCAAGCAAAGGGCCAGCTCACTGACTTGGAAACATTTAGGATCCACATACCCTAGGCCTCTCTCACTTGTGGGAGACACTCTGGACCCACATCTTTCCTTTTACAAAAACACTTGAAGGCCGGCGCCGTGGCTCACTAGGCTAATCCTCCGCCTTGCAGCACCGGCACACCAGGTTCTAGTTCCGGTCGGGGCGCCGGATTCTGTCCCAGTTACCCCTCTTCCAGGCCAGCTCTCTGCTGTGGCCAGGGAGTGCAGTGGAGGATGGCCCAAGTGCTTGGGCCCTGCACCCCATGGGAGACCAGGATAAGTACCTGGCTCCTGTCATCGGATCAGCACAGTTCACTGGCCACGGCAGCCATTGGAGGGTGAACTAATGGCAAAGGAAGACCTTTCTCTGTCTCTCTCTCTCTCTCTCTCTCTCTCACTGTCCACTCTGCCTGTCAAAAAAAAAAATACTTGAAAGAGTCTACAGATAGGAAATGGATCCTTTACCTGTGTAGGTGTATTCTTGGGTACAGAATGCTCCAACTCCTAGGAGGAAAGAATTCATTACTATTGTAATTTCTAGAAAGGTATACATATAAAGCTACATACACACATATTGTAGAATAACATAGCCACAAATAAATCTACAACTCCCAAATACATGAGTATCACCCTGAAACAGCTCACTGGCTCTCAGTGGGGAGCTGGCCACTCTTCCCAAAGATGCTTACCACAAAGGAAAGTTCATACCTTCAATAACCCATGGAGGACTCAGACACTCAGGTGCCAACAGGGGAGGCTGCAGCTGGGCCTCTCCCTTGAGAACATGTCCTCATTCTGTGTTCTGAGATTGCCATGAGAGCAGTTCACAGAGGCATGAGGTCAGGTGACTAAAGGGACAAGATGCAGTGCCATCAGAATGTACATGTTTGGGGACTTTCCAGAGACAGATTTGAGTCCAAGCTACTCTGCTTCCAGTCCAGCTTCCTGCTTATGTATCTGGGAAGGCAGCAGAAGACGGCCTAAGTTCTTGAACCCCTGCCACCCAAGTGGGAGACCAGGATGGAATTCTTGGCTCCTGGCTATGGCTCGTTCCACACTTGATGGTTGTAGCAATTTGGGAAGTAGACCAGTAGATGGAAGTGCTCTCTCTCTAGCTCTCTCTCTCTCTCTCTCTCTCTCTCTTTCTCTTTCTTTTTCTCTCTCTTTCCTCCTTGCTCTCTCTCTCTGCCTTTCAAATAAATAAGTAAATCTTTCTTTAAAAGCAACTGCAAGTTATGTATGGAAAAACTGAGAAAGTGACTACAAATACCCAAAGATTCAGGCTCAGAAAAGATGTAAGAGAATCTAAAGCTTACCCTTAGGTTTACCCCAGGCACAGACATAATGTACAATAGTAAAAAATGAGAAAATGCTAATCATGAACAGCAAACGTGGGCGGAGACGATTTTGAGTTACCACATTATGGAGTAAGAATGTCCAGAGCTTGGGTGTCCGGCAAGATGGTGGAATAGGAAGGGAGCACACTGATAGTTCGGGAGGAGACAGTTTAATAAAAGTTGAGATACTGCAGGTTCAAGGAAGAGTTGTGGAAGAAACAGCAGAGGAAACTCTTCCAGAACCAGTGATTCACGGTGGACCTGCGTAGAAAGCGTGGGAGCCCACAGCTCAGGACACCAGTCGTGGAATCTACACAGCAGCGCTGGAACGCGAGGTGAGCCAAAACCTCAGTAGCCTGAGACACTGGCAGGAAAGCAGAAGGAGAAGCCTAGAGGGAATGAGGCCTGAAGCACCATGGGGAAAAGTTCACCAGGCTAACTCGAGAAGAGAGAGAGAGAGACAGAGAGGGAAAGGACTGGTACAGGCACGAGTCTCTCTCTCTCCACTCACCTCTCAAAGGCGAGCAAGACAAAGAGCAGGTACCATTTTGGACATACGTAAAAGCTGTGCGACCTCCAGGCTGCACCTGCCAAAGTCAAGTGGAAAAACTGGACTCTGGGGTGTGTGTGTGTGTGTGTGTGTGTGTGTGAAATAACAGGAGGTTAGGACCTAGTGAATGTGTGGAGCTAATGAACTGAGGCAGTGAAAAAAGAGACAGTGGGTGAGAGAAATCACAGAGTTCACGTGAGTACTCTCCAGAGATGCTACAATTTGGTAAAATTGGCAACCCAGTGAGAGACTGTAGGGGAATTTGAGCCCACACTGAGGGCAGAACAGATTCTTTGTGTGGTCCTTGGGAAAGAGCAGACAAATGTTATACCCACAGGAGCCAGAGATCAGAAGCTGACTACCTTCAATTCCGCTCAGCTGTGCAGAATTACTTCCCTTCTGGATCAGAGAGAGAGAGGGAGAGGAGAGAGAGAAATTTACCATGCCTAACCTGGGTGTGTCACCTTTGGCACACCCCTAACCCTGAAGAACCAAACAGAGCTCTCTGGCCACACCCATCTGAAGCCTCTAAGGCTCCATCAAAAGCAGACAGTCCACTTAATACAATAATAGTATAACAAGAAAAAAACACCACAGCGAGGGAAGAAGAATCCAAAGAATATCTCAACAACGCCAAGCAACAAACACATAAACTGAGGAAACAAGAACAAGGAAGACATTATGACACCCCCAAATGAATAAGACACCCCAAGTCAAGATTATGAAGATGATGAGATAGAAGAAATACAAGATACATATCTCAAAAAATTTATGATAAGAACATTGAGAAGTTCTCAAAAACAAATTCTTGAACTACAGAAATCCTTACTGGACAGGATAGAAAATCTCTCTCGTGAAAATGAAGTCTTAAGGAGGAATCAAAATGAAACACAGAAACTAGTAGAACAGGAAAATGTGATAGTGCAGAGAAACCGAAATGAAATGAAGAACTCAATAGATCAAATGACAAACACATTAGAGAGCCTTAAAAACAGAGTCAGTGAAGCAGAAGAGAGAATATCGGACTTAGAAGACAGAGAACAGGAAAGTATATAGTCAAACCAAAGAAAAGAAGAGGAAATTAGAAATCTAAAAAATATGGCTAGGAATCTACAGGATACTATTAAAAAACCCAACATTCGGGTTCTGGGAGTTCCTGAAGGCATGGAGAGAGAGAAAGGATTAGAAGGCCTTTTTAGTGAGATACTAGCAGAGAACTTCCCAGGTTTGGAGAAGGACAGAGACATCCTAGTACAGGAAGCTCATAGAACCCCTAGTAAACATGACCAAAAGAGATCCTCATGACGACACATTGTAATCAAACTCACCACAGTGAAACATAAAGAAAAGATCCTAAAATGTGCAAGAGACAAACGTCAGATTACTCTCAGAGGATCTCCAATTAGACTCACAGCTGACTTCTCATCAGAAACCCTACACGCTAGAAGGGAATGGCGAGACATAGCCCAGGTACTAAGAGAGAAAAACTGCCAGCCCAGAATATTATATCCTGCAAAGCTCTCATTTGTGAATAAAGACCTTTCATAGCAAACAGAAATTGAAAGAATTTGTCGCCACTCGTCTAGCCCTGCAAAAGATGCTTAAAGAGGTGTTACACACAGAAACACAGAAACATGGTCATCAATATGAAAGAAGGTAAAGGAAGGAAACCTCACAGCAAAAGATCACAGGAAGTTCAAAGCATATATTAGAAAACATCTCTGGGAAAATGGCAGGGCAAAGTTACCACTTATCAATAGTCACATTGAATGTTAATGGCCTCAACTCTCCAGTTAAAAGACACAGATTGGCTGACTGGGTTAAGGAACAAAACCCATCTATTTGCTGCTTACAAGAAACACATCTTTCCAACAAAGATGCATGCAGACTGAAAGTGAAAGGCTGGAAAAAGATATACCATGCCAACAGAAATGAAAAAAGAGTGGGCGTAGCCATCTTAATATCTGACAAAATAAACTTTAACACAAAACTGTTAAGGGAGACAAAGAGGGGCAGAGCTCTCTGCTGTGGCCTGGAAAAGCCGTAGAAGATGTACCACATCCTTTGGCTCCTGCACCCACGTGGAAGACCCAGAGAAGGTTCCTGGCTCCTTGTTTTGGATCGGCATAGCTCTGGCCATTGTGGCCAACTGGGGAGTGAACCAGCGGATGGAAGGTCTCTCTCTCTCTTTCTCAGCCTCTCCTTCTGTCTCTGTGTAACTCTGACTTTCAATTAAATAAATAAATAAATAAAATCTTTTTTAAAAAAAGATGTTTCTGCACTCAAAAGAAACACTTAACAAAATAAAGCAACCAACAGAATGGGAGAAAATACTTGCAAAGTATGCAACTGATAATGGATTTTCTAGGATCCATGAACAGTTCAGGAAACTCAAGAACAACAAAATAAACAAGCTAGCTAAAAAGAGTAAAGGACACGAGTAGGCATTTTTGAAAGGATGAAATACAAATGGTCAGCAGAAACAGTATAAAATGCTCAGGATCACTAGCTACCAGGGAAACACAAATAAAAACAACCAGGTTTCACCACAACCCATTTAGAATGGCTATCATCCAAAAATTGAAAAATAGTTAATGCTGGCAAAGATGTATGGAAGTTGGTACCCTAAATCATTGCAGGTGGGAGTGTAAACTAGGGCAACCACTATGGAAGACTATATGGCGATTCCTCAGAAATCCAAAAATACATCTATGATATGACCCAGCCATCCCACCTTTGGGAATTTATCCAAGAAAAATGAAATTGGCATATGAAAGAGTTATTTGTACCCCTATGTTTATTGCAGTTCAATACACAGTAGCTAAGATACGAATCAACCGAGATGCCCATCAACTGATGACTGGATAAGTAAAATTTGGTATATATACACTATAGAATACTATTCAGCCACAAAAAAAAGAGAAATCCTGTCTTTCACAACAAAATGGATGCAACTGGAAACAATTATGCTTAGTGAAATAAGCGAGTGCCACAAAAGACAAATACCATATATTTTCCCTATTAGTTTCTGTGGTAACTAATAGAACACCAAAAATGTAATATATGATGATTTGCATTGCAATCTGCATGAAGTCATACCTGTGCATAACCTGTTAAGAAGAAATGGCTAAAAGTCTAAATGAGCTAAATTATTACCTTGTAACCACAGAGGAAATATCTGGATGTTACATTGTCATTGGTTCTATTTCATTGAAAGAAATTATGAATGACAAATAAATTGTATATGGGTGAAATGGTCATTTTTTCCACTCAATTATTATTTATAGCCATTGTCTATATTCCCACTAAATTAGAGTCTTTTTGATTTTTACTTGGTAAACTTCTTACTCCCTGAAGTATTAAGCCTTTTTACTGTAATGTAAGTTTAAAATATGCTAACTTGGGCTGGCGCCACAGCTCAATAGGCTAATCCTCCGCCTGCGGCGCTGGCACCCCGGGTTCTTGTCCTGGTCGGGGCACTGGATTCTGTCCCGATTGCCTCTCTTCCAGGCCAGCTCTCTGCTGTGGCCTGGGAGTGCAGTGGAGGATGGCCCAAGTGCTTGGGCCCTGCACCCGCGTGGGAGACCAGGGGAAGCACCTGGTTCCTGGCTTCACATCAGCGTGGTGCACTGACCGCAGTGTGCCATCTGCAGAGGCCATTGGGTGGTGAACCAATGGAAAAAGGAAGACTTTTCTCTCTGTCTCTCTCTCTCTCACTGTCTACTCTGCCTGTCAAAAAAAAATTAAAAAATTTTAAAAATAAATAAAATATGCTAACTCAAAAAATTTGTTTAAATGACAGAAAGGTAAAAAGAAGAAGGGTAAGAGGGAGGGTGAGAGGGAGGGAGGGAGGGAAACCAGGAGCTTCTTCCAGGTCTCCCATGTGGGTGCAGGGACCCAAGCACTTGGGTCATCTTTCACTGCTTTCCCAGGCCATCAGCAGGGAGCTGGACTGAAAGAAGAGCAGCTGGGACTAGAACTTGCGCCCATATGGGATGCCAGCAATGCAGGTGCAGGCTTAGCACCTGCATTATAGCACCTGCATTATACCACAGCACTGGCCCCCTGCACAAACATTTTGATACAACCTCATTTTTATATACTATGCTTTTCAAATGAGAAATATACATTTACTAAAAACTAGTGATGTAAGAAATTCAGTTAACACTCAGAAGATAGTTGCATTCTCAAAGCAGTTTGTGAAGGCACGTGAACCTCTAACTGCTACAGTTGCTGGTAAATTCACAGAGGTATGTGTATTCTCACCTCCAACAGGTTAGTAACTTGGGGAGAGGAGTAGTATGTGGTCTATTCACCTTATACATTCCTTCTCATATTCCCAGCCCTAGCTACTGAGGGAGAAGACTAACACATTTTGCGGCTCACCCACAGCCCTATCACTTGCTTTGGCAGGGCTTCCTTGGTTGCTTTCATCACCACTATTCATCACCAAAGTCAGGGACACTTTCCAGTTACTCAAGTGCCTTAAAATGTTGCAGAGAAGTGCTGTGGCTTTAAAGCGCTCACTGATTTAGGGCTTACTATGAATGCAATGCTGACATCGCTCTATCCCATTTTTTTAAACTTTTATTTAATGAATATAAATTTCCAAAGTACGATTTATGGATTACAATGGCTTCCCCCCATACCGTCCCTCCCACCCACAGCCCTCCCCTTTCCCACTCCCTCTCCCCTTCCATTCACATCAAGATTCATTTTCGATTATCTTAATATACAGAAGATCAGCTTAGTATATATTAAGTAAGGATTTCAACAGTTTGCTCCCTCACAGAAACATAAAGTGAGGAATAATAGATGATTTTTTTAAATGATGATGAAATCAGATCAGACCTATTGTCATGTTTAATCCCAGTGAGAATCAAGTTGGGAGTTGATAATTTTTTTTTTTACAGAGGATCAGTTTAGTATGCATTAAGTAAAGATTTCAACAGTTTGCACCCCCATAGAAACACAAAGTGAAATATATTATTTGAGTACTCGTTATAGCATTAAATCTCAATGCACAGCACATTAAGGACAGAGATCCTACATGAGGAGTAAGTGCACAGTGACTCCTGTTGTTGACTTTACAAATTGACACTCCTGTCTATGGCATCAGTAATCTCCCTATGCTCCAGTCATGAGTTCCCAAGGCTATGGAAGCCCTCTGAGTTCTCCGACTCTTATCTTGTTTAGACAAGGTCATAGTCAAAGTGGAGGTTCTCTCCTCCCTTCAGAGAAAGGTACCTCCCTCTTTGAAGACCTGTTCTTTCCACTGAGATCTCACTCACAGAGATCTTTTGCCAGAGTGTCTTGGCTTTCCATGCCTGAAATACTCTCATGGGCTTTTCAACCAGATCCGAATGCCTTTAGGGCTGATTCTGAGGCCAGAGTGCTATTTAGGACATCTGCCATTCTATGAGTCTGCTGAGTGCTCTATCCCATTTTAATCTTCACACTGTGAGATCGGTATTGACAAATCTCGTATCCAAAATGAAAATATGTGGCAGGTCGTGATATCTGTAGGTGTGTCTTTTGTGACTTGAGGATCTTCTCAGCACCAGACGTAGGCCGGTTTTAACACCAAGTGCTTGCCCTAGACAGTGCCAATGTCAAGAACTGGAGAAGTGTTCTTTTAGTTTCAATGCATGCACACAAGGAGCATCAAGGTAAACACAGAGTTTTTCATTTTACTGACCACACTCCCCTTCAACACTACAATCCTGAACGTTAGCCAGAAGGACTGGGAGGTGGGGAGGACGTGCATTTGAGTTATATATGATCACATACATTACACATGTGGTGGTGTTTCATAATTTGTGTGGTATATAACAATAAAAACTGATGTCTGTTTCTAGTAATTCAGTGGTGAATCTTACTTGATTTTGAAGCTAAAGGACACCTCAACTGTCAACTGCTGGAGTTTCGATTTCTAGTCACAAAACATTTTGAAGTTAACATGAAGATTGTAGGGAGGACATTTCAATTAAAATTCTAACAGCTTTGGGGCTCTCTGACCTTGAAAAGGAAAACGAAGACACTGTGTGACCACCTGAGAAGCAAAGCTTGAAGTTCTTTTGTGTCTTAGAAGTGGTGTTGTGTCGCTCCCCCTCTTCGTGGAGGAGCAACACAGGACCCTGCGCTGTTCTTTCGTCTGCTCGGCCCTCCCCGGGTTTGCTGCTGGTTCTTCCCGGGTTGGCTACCGTCCCTTCCACCTCCGTGGAAGGGCAGTTCCCCCTGGCCACATTCCCCACTTCCACAGGGGAGCGGCACACCGCCGGCCGGCTCTCTCGGGGGCTGCACAGGTGTTCCCCTTAGATGTTCCTCTTAGATGTTCCTGGTGCATGCCGTCTCACTCCTCCTTTATAGTCCTCCTCTGCCAATCCTAACTCGGCTGCCCACACGCCGAGTACGCCGCTCTCCTCCAATCAGGAGCAGCTCCTGCAGCTTGTCAAGTTGGTGAGAGGCAGCTGGGTAGAAGCTGTTTACTCCTCTCCCAGCGCCATACTGTGGGAGAGCAGATGCATAGAATAAGTCTTAATTCCAGTAACTCAGTCCAGTCCGGCTTGCTCCCCACAGTGTTGCTGTTCTAGGATTCCGGGTGGTGGAGAAGCCTTTGGATACTCTGAAGGAGGGAAGTCCATTATCACTGCAAGAGAGAGGTGAGGGAATAAGGAAAAGACTTTTTTCCTATTTCTGAAATTCATCTTTAAGGCTGGTATTGTGGTGCAGCAGATTAAGCTGTCACTCCTATATCAGAATGCCAGTTCCAGTGCTGGCTGCTCTGCTTATGATCCAACATCTTACTAACATGCCTGAGAAGGAAGAAGATAGCCCAAGTGCTTGGGCCCCTGCCACCCGTGTGGCAGCTCCTGGCTCCTGGCTTCTGCCTGACCTACCTCTGGCTGTTATGGACATTAGGGTAGTAAACCAGAAGGTTGAAATATTTCTTTTTTTTCTTTTTTTAAAAGATTTATTTATTTACTTGGAAGGCAGAGTTACACAGGGGTGGGAGAGAGAGAGAGAGAAAGTCTGTCTTCCATTTGCTGGTTCACTCCTCAAATGGCCACAATGACTGGAGCTGCACTCATCCAAAGCCAGGAGCCAGGAGCCAGGAGCCAGGAGCTTCTTCCAGGTCTCCCATGCAGGTGCAGGGGTCCAAGGACTTGGGCCATCTTCTACTGCTTTCCCAGGCCAGAGCAGAGAGCTGGATGGGAAGAGGAGCACCTGGGACTTGAACTGGTGCCCATATGGGATGCTGACATGCAGGCAGTGGTTTTACCCACTACGCCACAGCACCAGCCGTGGTTGAAGATATTTCTTTTGTTCTTTCTCTACTCTCCTTCCCTCTCCTCCCCTCCCCTTCCCTTCCCTTCCTTTCCCTTCTCTTCTCTTTTTCTCCTCTTCTCTGCTCTCCCTCTCCCCCTCCTCTCCCTCTCCCCCTCCTCTCCCTCTCTCCCTCTGTTGTTCTTTCAAATAAATTAATACATATATATTTTAAAAATTAATCTTTTCAGATACATTTCAGGCCATCCCTATTAAATTCCTGGGCAGATTTTTACATTGGGCAATACCTCACAGAAGGCTGATATTTAAAATCCTTCAGCTGATCTCCTGCCAGGAAGCTTAGGGAAGAAATAACATCTTCCCAGTTTTGGGTTAAGAACTTGTTTTATGCAAAATAGTCTTTTTTTTTTGGACAGGCAGAGTTAGTGAGAGAGAGACAGAGAAAAAGGTCTTCCTTTTCCATTGGTTCACCCCACAAATGGCCGCTACAGCCGGCGTGCTGTGCCGATCCGAAGCCAGGAGCCAGGTGCTTCCTCCTGGTCTCCCATGTGGTGCAGGGCCCAAGCACTTGGGCCATCCTCCACTGCACTCCCGAGACACAGCAGAGAGCTGGACTGGAAGAGGAGCTACCGGGACAGAATCCGGTGCCCCTACCGGGACTAGAACCCGATGTGCCAGTGCTGCAGGCAGAGGATTAGCCTAGTGAGCTGTGGCACCAGCCCAAAATAGTCTTTCAAACACAGATAAGTTGTCTCAGCAAAATCATCTGAAGGTTTCAACACACTCTCATATAAACATTTGGTTCTTTGTCTGTTAATGGAAGGGTTTGAATGGGAAAAGGGGCCAACCTATGTACCTGAAAAGGATCTTCTATTATTTTTTTCTAGAATCTATGGTCCTAGTCTCAGGAGTCTTAAGTCAGCGGTAGGGATGTCAGCAAGTGAAATACAGTAGGCTCCCATGGATGATACCTGATGAAGGGACAGATCATCTGTACTCACCACCAATCCATTCTCTGTATGGTGTCTCGGCCTTTGACTCACAGAAGGGCAGAGTTTGTAGATGTGCGGCTTCCACTTACCAATTTGAGATCCATGAGTGCCCAGTTCCCGTCCCAGACCTCACTGCCAGCACACCAGGAACTTCTGGAATAGAGGGCAACAGTGGTGATGGGCCCTCCCAGGATACCGTGTGCTGTGTGTGCCCGTCATCACCAAGATATGCATCCAAGAAGAGTGGACATACTTCCATTTTTAGACATATTATCAGCACTCATCTAGACATTCTCCATCCATTTGTTCTGGTTGAATCTAAGACCACTATTTTTCCTTACGAAGGAGAAGACATCCCAGAAACAAACTATTCAGAAAGCATTGTCAGATAGATTCCAGAAACTGTTGATTGTGGTTTTAGGTAGGGCTTTCTCAACTATCTTTAAAGTGCTTGTTTCCATGAGCAAATAAACTCATTTTGAAAAGTTACTAGGATTTAAAGAGGGACATCGAAGATGTTCCATAGCATGCTCTTATTTACTAAAGTTTTCACAACAATGATCTCAAATCTGTTATGACATTTCTGAGAAAAAAAGCCAGCAAACATTATCTCCCCAGTTTATAATGTAGAATGATAAAGTGTTTGATCCAGCTCTCCTTTCTTGATCATTGCCTAGTATACACTGTGCTAAAAAGCACTGGACACTGGGATGTGAGTCCTAATTTTGTCTCAGATTTTTTTACACAATTTTACATGTTATAGATGAGAAAGAGTTGAAGATTTCTATTATCTCTAAGCTGTCATCTCTTCCATAAAACAGGTTTAGCAATTCAATCCACCTTATGAAGGATATTGCCAAAGAGATGATGAATGGAAACAGCTTCTACCTATGGCTATATTGTAAGCAGAGAGTATGTGTTAAATCACTGCAGAGGAGGGAAATTGTAAGATTCTGTTCTCTGAATCAAGAATTCCATTTCAGGCTTCATTGCTGACACAGACATTGGGCAAATATGATTTGTCTAATCAACTGCTTTTGTGTGAGCCTTGAAAGAGGCCACACTACTGAGTGTCACTGATGGTGATCCCTGCTAGTTCCACAGTGGTATGAATGTTTTATGTGTTCAAAAGAAACTTGATACTTTCCAGAAAGTCTCTGAACATAATTGCTCTCCTGATTCCCAATCCCGAAGGCCTAGACAGAGAAATTCTAGCTGAGTTATCCAAGGTGGCCTTGATCTAGGGCAGCCCTTCTAGTGGTGGTCTAATTTCCCTTGCCCTCAGGTGGAATTCCCATCACTGCATACCCTTTATGAACCAAACTAAAGGTCTAGGTTGTTTACCTCTCCCTAATATGTCTCCCTACCCTTGTATATACTCAAACCTTCTTGGGTCCAAAGCTGTGTGTCTCCAGGTTGCCTAGAAGGGAGTTGTGTTTTGATTGGTAGGTAGGCCAGTATCTGCAAATAAAATGCTGAAATGCTCTCTCCAAAGCTTTGTTCACAATCTAGTGCAGTTTTGGTTCAAAGGGAGTACACAACTGCCCCCAACGTTATACAATGAAGTGTGTTAGTTCAGTGGTCTCTATCCCAGATTTAAACTCACTTTGACACACCCACCCACCTAATACCTTACTATTCAACACCGATAGGACATTTTTGTTTCCATACTTCCTATTTCCATAGCTTCTACATCTAAGATCACAAAATTCTTTGAGCCAACAATAGTTGGCACTTCATACATTTTTTAACAACTGTGAAAAAAAAAAAAAACAAAGTGTAAGGTGAGAAAATTTCTAGGAAAATGCTCTTTCTGCTCTTAGAAGCTCTGCTCCAAGCCCATCCCTTTGGCCTCCAGGCCATAGAAAAGGATGGACCTGAACCTTACAGAATGTAGCTCTCTCGAGCATGCATCACTTTGCATGTAACTAAATCTTGTTTCTCTGCTAAGCTTTACCTAAGTCTCATCCTTGAACTCTTTTCTTGCCCTGAAGAAAAGAACATGGACAAGCCACCCTACGACATTTCCAGGGGTTGCAGATGCTGGGCTGCTTGAACACAAGCCTTTCAGAACTCCCCACATACAGGATCCCAGGAATTCAGAACAAACTAACTGTGGTCTTATGTGAGTTTGATTTGTTAACTCAGCCCAAAGTTGTGTTTTGTTGGTTGTGTGTGTGTGTGTGTGTGTGTGTTGTTTTGACAAAGGTAGAGAAAGCGGCATTGCCAGTAAGGCTGGAAGTTGAAGCTCAGCACTTCCAAAATTTGCTTCTCCCCTTGAAATATGGAAAGAGCTGTGACATCACCAAGGTAGTCTAAAGGGGAGTTTCTCACAGGCAAATAGGCCTTTTAAGCTTCTGGGATCATCCCTCACTTCTCCCAGGAAGACAGGCCAACTCTTCACAGCATTTGTTCAGGTACATTTATAATGGAGTCCTTACCTCCCCATTCGACAAGAATTCAGAGGAGAGACAAGAGACTGGCAGCAAGCACGCTAGTGAGGTTGATGAAGAAGTGCACCTGACTCATCAAGAAGGGAGCTCAGCCAAAAGTCAGTGTATATGCCCCCATCCGCATTTAGACTATGGTTTGTATGGGTATGGGCAAATTTTTTCAACCATATTCCCTACCCATCTCTGGAAGATTACTAGGCAGAACACCCAAGTGCAGGATCCTCCCTGGGTGTTACATTACTGGGCAGAAAGGTTCCTGGCACCAGACTTGGGACCTTCCTTACAATGATATTGGGCAGGGCCTTTGATCTGCAAATGTTGGGTTGTTCTCAAGACATGTTTCCAAGATATCTAGGCCCCTTGTCTCAGGTAATTGATTTTTTTCCTCCCATAAACATAGGCTAGTACCTGTCAGTTGCATTCTGAAAAGTATATCAAATTTTTTCCATATAAAACACTTTAATCCAATTTAAATAAAAGCCAGTCAATGAAACTGCAAACTTTAAGAAGTTCCTGGGCCGGTGCTGTGGCATAGCAGGTAAAGCCGCCACCTGCAGCACCAGCATCCCATATGGACACCGGTTCGAGTCCCAGCTGCTCCACTTCCAATCCAGCTCTCTGCTCTAGCCTGGGAAAGCAGTGGAGGATGCCCCAAGTGCTTGGGCCCCTGCACCCGTGGGGGACCCAGAAGCAGCTCTGGCTTCTGGCTCAGATCAGCACAACTCTGGCCATTGCATCCATTTGGGGAGTGAACCAGCAGACAGAAGATCCCTCTGCCTCTGCTCCTCTGTAAACTCTGCCTTTCAAATAAATAAATAAATCTTTTTTTTTTTAAAAAAAACCTTCCTTTGAAATATGAGAGAAAGGAATTCAGCACTGATTAGAAACTTGTTAACAGATCCTCAAATGAACCAAATCTTGCACTCACTTCCATTTTTTAAAGATTTATTTCTTTATTTGGAGGGCAGAGTTACAGAGAGGCAGAGGCAGAGAGAGGTCTTCCATCCACTGGTTTACTCCCCAGATGGCCACAACAGCCAGAGCTGGGCCAAACTGAAGCCAGGAGTCAGGAGCTTCCTCCAGGTCTCCCACATGATGAAGGGGTCCACAGATTTGGACCATCTTCTACTGCTTTCCCAGTCCATTGCAGACAGCTGGATCAGAAGAGGAGCAGCCGGGACTCGAGCCAGCACCATATGGGATCCCAGCACTGCAGGCACCGGCTTTACCTGCTAAGCCACAGCACCAGCCCCTTCACTTCCACTTTTAACACCATTACCAGGATATTTGGCAATAAAGACATTTATATCCCACATTCAGAGTACCTGGGGTTCAACACACAGGTCTGGCTTCTAACTCCAGCTTCCTCCTAATGCAGACTTTGAGAGCAGCAATGGCTTGGGTAGTTGGGTTCTTGCCACCCATATGGCAAAGCTGGATTGAGTTCTTGATTTCTGGTTTGACTGGCCCCATCTCAGCCATTGCAGGTATTTGGGAAATAATCCAGTACATAAGAGCGCTCTCTACCTCCCTCTGTCTCTCTACTTCTCAAATAATCATTTCAAATTTAAAAACTATGAAAATCATTACCATATGCCAAGCCATGTGCTAGGTACTGGGAATAAGACAGAGACCTCTCTTGGAGTTTCCATAGTAGAAGCTGTGTCAGACAGTGCATAACAAAATAGATTCTGAAAAGGGCTCTGAAGGAAGTCAGCTGGGTTCTGGTGACAGCAGTATGCTTTGTGCACTTTAACATCTTACACATCTTCTCTATGGCTACACAGGGTAAAACCACTAGAAAGTGCCATTGTTACTTCTATGTTAGTAGCTGTACCGAGCCAAGGTAGAATGGGGGAAGTTTTCCTATGGCAATGTAAACTGCTATTCATATGTGTTCTAATCATCACACCCACACTGAATTGCCCGCGTCTCCTACAGAAATCTTCTAAGAACTGATTTCACTGTAGCCCCTACCTAACAGAATTGTCAAATATGAAAAAAAAGGATACTGAGACTTTAGAGGAAATGGCCTCATTCCATAATAAATAAGCATAATATGTGTCCTCCTATGTCTGCCCTAACTGGCCCTGATGGGAGGAAAGACAGCTCTTGGATTTGAACTTGGAAGAGGAAAATTCAAGCTAGCAACCAGAACCAGACCACAACTCTGAAGACCCCCCTCCAAAAAAGCCAGCCCCGTTACTTCCTTGGGAAACTCCACCTCCTCCACCCCACCCCACACCAGTGGGCTGCTGGAGTCCTGGAGCCACTGTTGTGCCCAGATCGTTAGACCCCCGCAGAGACCCCCAGAGAGTCGATCACACCGAACTGCAACAGCAAGGTTTATTCAGAAGTACAAGCCACGACAGGGACCCCATCCAACCAAACTGCACAGCGGAGGAAGGAGTGAGGCCCCAGTCTTTGTTTGGGAGAGTTTTTAAAGGAAAAAGGGGCTACATCAGCAGGAAAAAAAGAGTTCATACAGCATGGAAGCTTTGGGCTCAGGGAGTTACCTTGTTTAGCAATCTCTACTGTGCTGTCCTTGGTCTACCGAGCTAGCTGTCCCTGGTAAGCTTTGATATCTCCGGAATGCCTGAATGCCTGCTTTTACAAGGACACGGGTCTGCTATGGGAAATGGAGGCTGCTTTTTTTTTGTTTTAAAATGGAGTCACTTTGGTTCTTCATTCCCCCCTTGTTTTTGTACATGTTTGAAAAACCCAATCATGGGTTTTGGACTGACATTTTATAGGTTTTACAAACATTTAAGGGTTTATATTGGGACTGTTGGACCATTAATTGAATGGTGTCCAATCTCTGTTTCATAAACTGTACAAGTTTGTTAACAATGCAAGGTCTGAAGGTTAAAATTAAAATCAGGAGAACAAGGGCCCTATGAGTCCTGATAGTAGGGTGGCTTGCCACGGAGAAGAATTGAACCAAGACTCAAACCACCCCTGAGAGGCCTCCTGTTCTTTTTTTTATCTTGCCAGCCCCTCCCTGACCTTAGCCAGCCATGTTATCTTTTATTAGGCCCGAGTGATCAGCGTAAAAGCAGCATTTTTTCCCAGAGTGGCGCACAGCCCATCACATCAGTCCCAAAAGTCCAAGAGGTACAGAGGGATGACGATCCGTCTTCAGAGCCACCCCTGTTGATGTGGGGCAACGAGGCACTCTGCACTGCCATGGGGCGATGTCTTAAGCCACTGTATCCTGGGTGGGGAGCCGAGCACATTCCTGTAGTAGCATTTGGTTGACCTCCTGGTTGCCGAAGGCCTTGGTTCGCTCTATCACCAGCTGTAAACACTTAACCAGACACTGTACTATAGAGACAGGGTGAGAATAAAGCATATTCCAGCCAAAACTGGGAGAAAAATCACTCATTAGTGTGGGAGAGGATTACCAGTACACACATGCTGGGAGTATAAACGGTGATCTACTACAGAGAACAAAGAATTTACAGAAATCCTCAGCGTTTAATTTCTGCTCTACTTTAGTACTCAGAATAATGACTAGCTATTTGCAGTATATCTTTTAAACTTTTTAACTTTGTGCATTTACTTTTTCTGAACAAGGCGGAGCTGCTGCTGTTATGCGTAACTGAGATAGTAGTTGATATTTAATAGGAAACACTGCTCACAGAACTGTATTTCCTACTAGCCAAATTTACCTAATAATGAATTATCCTGATAATGGAGAGTAGATACCATATGCACTAATTATACAGATGTTAAAGTCACAGTTTTAAACAAGGTAATTTACATTTTGAAGTACACTATTTACGGTAATACTGTTTAAAAGATACTACAGCTGCCCCCACAGGATATGTACAGAATGTCTGTGTACCACTGATTTTAATAAGCAACAAAATTACAAAGGAATGAGGCCCAGGAGTGGGCCAGGCAGGGTCCAGAGTTGCTATTAGAGGAGTCAAGAAAGGTGTTGTCCAAGTTACAAATAAGTTTTCTGATTGAGATGCAAAGAGAACCTGATAGAAGGGGCTTGATAATAACCTGGTGGGCTTTAGGCCTTGTAAGTTAAGGGACCTAGACCTATTTATCTTTTTACATAGGGTACATTTTAAGGGAGGTGTGAACCTCCTTGGGGAAGGCACCCTTTTGACTTTTATTACTTACCTGGCCTGGGAGGAGAGCTGGCCAGGTAAAGGCAGGTGGCATCTCCAATAGGAAATTTACAGCTCTGTCTGCAATGTTACTGACCCTACTTGGCCATTCTTTCAACAGTGGTGGTCACTTTGGAGGCTGGGCTGAGTGAAGGGCTTTTCAGCTTAGAGCCAATAAGATCCGTGGCTCTGACCTGAAGTCCTTCGACTCCAGGACAGGTCCATTTCCAGTGATCCAACTCTTGGCTGGCAGAGCTGCCAGGGCTCTTCACAAGCTGACTTCTGCTGAAGCCCAGGCTTACCACATTGAACGCCACTGCAGTGGACTGGCCTGTTGGGTCTCCCTGAGGGCAGATCACTGTACAGAGCTGCCTATAATAGGCCTGCCACCCATCTTTACATTGCTTCTGATGCCCAGCTCTCTTTTTCTCCTGGTTCTTGTTAAATCAGACCAGAGAATGCAAGTCAAGGGAGTGCTCAGTCCCACCTCTAATTTTCATTGCCTAGACTAGAAGTCTATAGTCATAGGCATGTTTTTTATGAATATTTAGCTGGGCTGAGTTACTCTGATTTCTGAACATGGTTGACCTTTAACAGAACTGACTTATATCCTTACCCAAATAGCTATGCAAGGATACTGCCAGATTATCACTACAAAATCTTACCAGTTACCAGCCATGCTTAAAAACCTTGCACCACCAGAGGCAAAACAGACACGTTACTCTGTGTGGTGTTGCCTGGAGGCAGCTTTAATTTTTTATGCTAGTCTTTAATCCAAGTAATTAAGTAATCTTACAAGGAATAATTATATATGGCAATAGGGTCAAAAAGGTAGGGCAGCTTTTCCATGCACAAACATTTTAAGAGTAATATCAAATGAAAACTTAGCAAGTAGATTTAATTATTAGAAAACAACTTAGGAAAACACTTACCAGAAGGTCCAATGTCCTTTACAAATGTTAAGAATACATGTACTTGGGGCTGGCGCCATGGCTCACTAGGCTAATCCTCTGCCTTGCGGCTCTGGCACACCGGGTTCTAGTCCCCGTCAGGGCACCGGATTCTGTCCCGGTTGCCCCTCTTCCAGGCCAGCTCTCTGCTGTGGCCAGGGAGTGCAGTGGGGGATGGCCCAAGTGCTTGGGCCCTGCACCCCATGGGAGACCAGGAGAAGCACCTGGCTCCTGCCATCAGATCAGCGCAGTGCGCCAGCCGCAGCACTCCGGCCACGGCAGCCATTGGAGGGTGAACCAATGGCAAAAGGAAGACCTTTCTCTCTGTCTCTCTCTCTCACTGTCCACTCTGCCTGTCAAAAAAAAAATACATGTACTTGGAAACATCTCTTAAATACCCAACATGGTGTAGCTTGTTTAACCAGCAAATTTAAGCACAAGTAATAAAATGTTTTCAGTTGTTTTTTTTAACAAGTTTACAGAGATTTAGGTTACACGAATTTTCAATTAACTTTAGCTGTTTAAACTTACAGGAAACATTTTGTTACAGATTACAATATAATCAAACTCTACAGCAATATGAACACTTGAGATAACTTTCTTGTATACATAACATTTAGTCCAGCAGAGACATTAGAAAAACATACATAAATGATACAGAGGAGTTGATTAGATAGATGCATTTAGTTTCACAGCAAACTATAGGGTCACATACATCAGAACAATAAAGCAGTTTCAGTGATAGTTGTTAGAATCTTTAACCTTTTTTATAAATTACCAATTGATTTGAATTACTTTCTGATCTTAGTAAACTCAGTTAACTATACTTTTTCCTAGTTGGTACCTGTAATTCATTATTGGCTTTATCAGTCCACAAAGTCATCCCAAGGTACTGAATACAATAGATGTAGCTGGAAAAAGTCCATTGCAACCAATAGGAGGACAGTTAAACACAGAACCAACAACACTTTAGTTTTATGAGTAGTAAATCTGATATACAAAACTGTGGATGACAAAAGACCTTAAGTTGTTATATTTAAAATTACAAACTTGTTAACCAAGAAGAGACACTTGTTTACTTTACATAGCATTTTTGAAAGCACCTGTAGGATTTTACAAGGCACACTTAACTTTTTTAGGCCTCTGGGGCCCCTTCACCAAGATGACCATTATGTTCAGTAACACTAGATTACCAGACTTTATAATTTTCAGACATTTGTATTAATACCATTTTATATTATGACATAATACAGACCAAATTTGATCACTGTTACAGGGTGATTATTTAAAGGTTTGAAAATAAGCACATATTTAAATAACCCATAGTTCTTAATAAAAACTCAGTTGTTTTTAAACAAGTAGAATTTAACAAAGACATCAAGAGAACATAATAGATTACTTTAACTTATTGCTTTAACAGAGAATCAGTAATAGCTTCCGTGTCCAAAAATTTTTTTTCTTATAACTTTTTGTGACTTTTGCATACCCTCTTACTTCAAAAAATTTTTTATGCTTGTGATGTTTTTTATCTGTCAATTTTCTTGCTTTACATTTTGAAATAACCTATTAAAATCTTTAAATTAAGACAACATTCTTAAACAAGGTAACACCTTAAATTTCAGTGTTAATTAATTTTAAGTGATGTTGAACTACTTTTTATATAGACAATCTATGAAAACACGTTAGCAAATTTAAGTAGTTTTTCTATAGAACATAAGGTGTAAGGTGTTGAAAGTACCAAAGTTTACATTTAGACACTTATCTCATTTGCCTTTACCCAATTTAAATTAGCAGTTACACCTAAATGACTTAAGATCCTGATATTATATATCTCTATCTGAATTTAATTAAAATTAAAATTGTATTTATCTAAAACAAGTGCTAATTACCTATTACTGTTTCATTGAGTACTGACCACCCAGAAATTTTTTAAAACAAATTGCAAAATAAGTTCAGCAAGTTACAAAGCAATATCTTCTGGCTTGTACGAGATAAAACAGAAGAGCCATCAGAAGGGTGGGATACCCGATTTGTTTCATTGATAAGACAGGGAGAGTAGACTTTGGACCAGACCTGATTTTAAGATAGAGTTCAAATTCTGAGATAAGGCAAGGGGGAGGAGAGTTACCCAGTCCATGCCAATCTCTAAGGCCAAAATCAAATTTTGTGCCAATCTTGCGCACAGCGCCACTGCTTTGAAACCCGCCAACAGAGCCTGGCGATAGACATGTGTGGGGAGCAACCCGGACTGGACTGAGTTACTGGAATTAAGACTTATTCTATGCATCTGCTCTCCCACAATGTGGCACTGGGAGAGGAGCGTACAGCTTCTACCCAGCTGCCTCTCACCAACTTGACAAGCTGCAAGAGCCGCTCCTGATTGGAGGAGAGCAGTGTACTCGGCGTGTGGGCAGCCGAGTTGGGATTGGCGGAGGAGGACTATAAAGGAGGAGAGAGACAACATGCACCAGGAACACCTGAGGAACACCTGTGCAGCCCCCGAGAGAGCCAGCCGGTGGTGTGCCGCTCCCCCGCGGAAGTGGGGAATGTGGCAGGGGGAACCGCCCTTCCACGGAGGTGGAAGGGACGGTAGCCAACCCGGGAAGAACCAGCAGCAAACCCGGGGAGGGCCGAGCAGACGAAAGAACAACACAGGGTCCTGTGTCGTTCCTCCACGAAGACGGGGAGCGACAGACATGGACTCTCTCCTTTACAGAAATTAACCCAATTGTAATTGTCCTTTTTAACATTTACATTGTTTTAACATACCAGAGGCTGTTCACCTTGGAGACCTGTTGCAGATATGGGTATGGCCCGGTGTGAGAGATTTATACCCTCTCCCCCAGATTTTTAAGGGCCAGCAAGAGCTCAGGGATGCCGCCAGCCCCCCAGGGCTCCCGCTGGCTTTCCGCGCTTTATTGAAATTTTTTACTTTGACATTTAGAGCACTGGGCAGAAATCACATCGCATCAACACATGCCACGGGCCCTCAGGATGCTTTAACAATTGGATTCCCCTGGTCTGCACCACTTCTAAGTTGGCTGTTAGGTGCTGGCCAAGGCCAGCTGCTGCATGGAACTGAAGCCACAGGGGTGGGCCCGGCGGGGGGAGGGGCCACGCACTGCGCGGCACTGCGGGAAAAGGAGAGGGGTCTCCTCCTCGCACCCCGACCCTGGGAGCACCGCGCATGCAGAGCCTGCCAGGCTCCCCGAAGGCGGCCACAACTCCCATCGCAGCTGGGGCAATCCATGGGAAGGGCCCAGCTCTCATCCAGAGTCCCCGCCGCCTGCTCCCCAGGTGCTGGGGGGAGGCGCACACCCAACTCCACTTTGCGCTCCAGCCCGACCGACCCAGCCCTTAACCTACATTATTATGAGCCACCTTTTTTTTTACATTTTTTTTACTGTGCAAGAGTTAGATCCAGTGGAGTCACCCCATATTCTGTCCAGTTAAGTCAGTTGTCAACAGAAATAACACAAACACCACTTAACGAAAAGACAAACACAGGGCCCATATAGAATTTCTGCGGACAGATTCAGATGGTCATATTACAGAAGATCTCGACTGCTCCAAGGGCAAACCTCCGGGAGTCTGAAGGAGACCAAAGACCTTACAGATGGGACGAGAACTCTGCAGCAGTCCCTGTTCTCTTCGTCCCCAGATACAGATTGGACCTACCCAGGTCCCAGATGAGGAATCGGGACATCTCCCGTTTCCTGCGGGGTGTGCCCTGCAAGCGTGTCCACTTGGGCAGTGACCCTCCACAGATTCAGAATACAGATACAACGGCCAATGCTTCAGATTCATTGTTTAACGAACAAACAAACAAACTCACCCAGTCAACTGGAGCAAACCTTCGGGGTCGAAGTAGCTGAGGGGCTTTTTGGGGATCACAATCCCAGACAAGCCCCCAAATATGTTGTGCCCAGATCATTAGATCCCCGCAGAGACCCCCAGAGAGTTGATCACACCAAACTGCAACAGCAAGGTTTCTTCGGGAGTACAAGCCACAACAGGGACCCCATCCAACGAACCCATGCAGCAGAGGAGTGAGGCCCCAGTCTTGGTTTGGGAGTGTTTTTAAAGGAAAAATGGGCTACATCATCAGGAAAAAAGAGTTCATACAGCATGGAAGCTTTGGGTACAGGGAGTTGCAGTGGGGGCTTACAGCACCGGAGCTTTGGGGGCAGGGAGTTACTTTGTTTAGCAATCTCTACTGTGCTGTCCTTGGTCTACCGAGCTAGCTGTCCCTGGTAAAGTTTGATATCTCTGGAATGCCTGAATGCCTGCTTTTACAAGGACCTGGGTCTGCTATGGGAAATGGAGGCTGCTTTTTTTATTGTTTTAAAATGGAGTAATTTTGGTTCTTCACCACCTGGGTCTGTGACCCAGATCCTGCCTTGTGATGAGGGATGATGAGGCTGGCAGGGAGGCAGCTGTCACCTCTGCATGGGCAGCGGAGGCTGGGGCCCAGTGGCTGTAGAAAAAGGCTGCCCTGGCTCAAAGCTGAAGAGCCCTGGAGGCGGAGCCTAATAAAGAATGTGTAAATAAAGGTCAGGTGTCATAAAGGGTGGGGTGGGGTGCACAGTTGCTAAGGCACGTGCTCCAAGGGGCTGCCATAATCCACCAGCTCCTGCTCAGGGCATACTGCATGTGCCCCAGCAGCCTGAGTCACTGTATCCTGAAAACCCCGTCAATGACCCATCTGTGCCTGTGGGTCCCATGGCTCCTCTTCAAGTGGCAACTGCTGTGGCTGCTGGTCCAGGCGACTCAGCCTCTGGAGTGGACCCAGGACCTGGTCCAGATGACCTCCAGCCTCCCTTGGCTCTCTGAGCCCTGGTCTTCCCACTCCTCGAACTTCCCACCTGAATCACCTGACCCGCTCAGACCCCCGGCAGACCCCGCAGCTTTGATGACCTGCGGTCTTCTGCTCTCTCCCAGATGCTGGCCTCGCCTCAAGAGTCCACTGTGAGTTTGCTTCCTTTTCTGGAACTGCCCCCAGAGCCAGAACAGCTTTCTGTTCCGTACCAGTATTTCAATAGGCTGACTCGACAACAGAGGCTACCAGAGGTGATTCCCGTGCTAGACGGGGATCAGGATCAGCCCCTGGCTCTGCCTCCTCGACTGGAAGGAAATGCTCACCAGTCATTGGAAGCACTCGTTCTGCCTCTAGACAGTCAGAGTTCACAAGGAAACAAGTTGATTGTTTCACCCCTGACTCCCAAGAAAGATCTAGCTCGGCGTCGACGGCTTCCTAAGGTTGGTGTTGGAACTCCAGACAAAGCAGACAAGCTTCAGGGTCAAAATCAAGTTTTGCTGGCTGACTATGGGCTCTATCCTGGTGGTTTTCCTACAGAATCCCAGGAGAACCCAGGGGAAACTGCACAGCCCTCTGAGCAGGCTGAACCATCTCAATTCCTGCTGGAGGGCCAGACTCAAAATCCAGAGACTCAGGAGCCCATCCAATCCTCCTCCCCACAGCAAGAAGAACAAGCTCCGCCTCCACAGCCCATTGAACCAGATGAACCTTCTTCACCCCAGCAAGAGGGCCCAGGTGCAGACCTGCAGCAGCCCGAGGAAGAAGCATCTCCATTGCAGCAGGAGGCCCCCGCTCAGAATCCATTTGCTACTGCAGAAGTAGTAGGTCAGGCATCAGTGTATCATGATCCTAACACTCCATCCTCACCTCAGATTGTAGCTCTCCAAGCAAACTTCCCCAGCGTCACACTGAAACCTGCAGACACGGAGCTGACAGAAGCCTCAGGGGCAGGTGAGGAAGTTCAATCTACTCCAAGCACGGAGCAGGCTCCAGCTCAGCCTCTGGGGCATCCTGAGGGAGTGGGACTCCCCTCAGCCCAACAAGAGGCCCCAGTGCAGACTCTGGAATTCCCTGGGAGGGTGGAATCTTGGACTCAAGAGGGTCTAGCTCAGACTTCAGATCTCCCTGAGGAGACTGGACCTTTCTCTACCCAAAACGATGCCACAGCTCAGCCCTCAGAGTATGCTGAGGAAGTCAGCCCATCTGTAGGCCAGCAGGGGGCCCCAGCTCAGCCTCCAGGCCTGCCTGTGACCACTGAATATTCCCCAGCAATCAGGAGCAGCCTGCTCAGCCTTCTGAGTCTCCCGAGATCGAACCTTCTAGAAGCCAACTGGAAGACCCGGAGAAGCCTTTGGCACTCCCTGTGGAAGTCAAATCTCCAGTACAGCAAGATCCCCAAGCTCAAGCGCTAGACTCTCCTGAAGAGACTATCATAGCTCAGACAACACAGATTCAGAAGGGGACAGACTGGTCTCTAGATCAGAATCAAGATCACTGTTATAACCTGCCCAACGTGACCATCAAGCCTGCAGATGTGGCGCTGACCATAACTCCGGAGCCTACCATGGAGCGGGACTCTTCTCCAGCGCAGCAGGAGGGCTCTGCTCAGACTCCAGGCCCTCCTGTGGAGACAGAACCCTATATTAGTGAACAGGAGCAGCCCACTCAGTATGTTGAGTCTTCTGTAGAGAACAAACCCTCTCCAGCCCAGCAGGAGACCCCATATCAAACTCTGGGCCCTTCCCTGGAGACAGAAGCTTCTCCAGCCCAGCAGGAACCCCCAGAGCTGACTCCGGTCCCTTCTGCAGAGACGGAACCTTCCCCATTCCAGCAGGCACCCAGAGCTCACACTGCACGCCCTTCCGTGGAGGCAGAACCTTCTCCCCGTGAACAGGAGCAGATAGCGCAGTATGCGGAGGCTCTGGTGGAGATTCAGCCTCCTCCAGGCCCTCCTGTGGAGACAGAGCCTTCTCTCAGAGAACAGCAGCAGATTGCTCAGTACGCGGAGGCCCTGGTGGAGACTCAAGCTCCTCCAGGCCAGCTGGAGGCCCTAGCTCTGACTCCAGTCCCTCCTATGGAGACAGAACCTTATATCAGTGAGCAGGAGCAACCAAGGCAGCCCTCTGAGTCTTCTGAGGAGGTTGAGTCTTCTGGAAAGAAGACAGAAGTCCCAGCCCAGCCTCCAAGTCCTCACGCAGTGACCATTTTATCTCCCGGTCACTATCAAGTTCAGCAGTACGACTTGCACAATGTGACTACTAAACCTCCAGACCTGCAGCTGACCGTAACACCAAAACCTGCAGCAGAAGTGGAAACATTTCCAGTCAGCCATCAGGCCACGACAACTCAGGCCTCAGTCCCAGCTATGCCTCCAAAGCCTCTTGAAGAGGTTGAACCATTGCCAATTCAATCACCAGAAGTTATGCAGGATGAGAAACCCTCTATGACCCAACAGGAGGAAACAGCTGAAAATGTACAGACCCCAAGGAGGCTGAGCATTCTCCAATCCATCAGGAAGCCCAAGCTCTGAGGCCCAGGCGCAACTGCCCTGTGCCAAGCTCACCTCCAAAACAGGCATCCTGATGAAGCTCCTCAGTGAGCAGCAGGAAGAAAAGATAGCCAAGGAAGAATGGGACACAGAGCAGTGGAGGACTGAGACCTATATCAATGAGAATACAGAAGCCCCGAGTGGACAGAAAGAGCAGGAGTCGAGTAAGGTGAGGACAGGAGACCTGCACTTTCCCATCACTTAGGAGACCCCACATGGGAAGACCAGGGGCTCCCAGTCCAGATCCCTTGGCTCTCTGAGCCCTGGTCTTCCCACTCCTTGAATGTCCCACCTGAATCGCCTGACTCGCTCACACCCATGGCAGACCCTGGCGGCTTTGATTACCTGGGGTCTTCTGCTCCCTTCCAGGTGCTGGCACACCACACCCACTTCCATGCCTACTCCTTCTCTGGGCACCTCTCCCTCCTTCCTCTAGTCTCATATTCAAGAGCAACAATTGGCCACCAGGCACCTACCCAGATGTCCTGGCCGCACACCTCAAGAACGCCTTTGCTGGCACCTTGGCTCACCTGTTTGACCCACCCAAGGAACCCCTTTACAGGTAACTTAGTTCTTTGTTTCTATTCATAGGATCTTACCTAGCCATATGGCCTGCTGCCTCTGCCAATTTAAACATACTATCAAGAGTGTCTGCATGACCATCAAGCCTGGCAAATACGACACATTGGCGTGAGTCGGAACTACCTGATGATCTTTTTTTTTTTTTTTTAATTTTTATTTGTTTTAAATTTCTTACTTTAAAATTTTAGGGACAAGTTTAAAGTAACAATGTGATTAACTGCTATATTTTTATTCATCCATTCAGATTTCAACTCCCTAAATTGCTAAACTGCTCCCTTGCTAAAAGTCAGGTTCCCAATTACCACTATGTAATTTAATAATGTAACTTACATATGCACAAAGGATCATGAAAAAGAGATGGAAGGGGAAGGAAGTAATGTTGGGAACCACACATGTGGTGTTCTGTGCTCTTGGGTGCTTTGCTTTCCAATGATAACTCATTTGCACACAGTCTATAAACTGGTTTTCTATGTGTTGGGCCTCAAGGGCCCTCTGTCTTATAGAACAGGTCTACACTGCTCACTGCGGTTGTTTGTTTTTGCACTTGTAGAGAAGAGTACAAGTGATGCTGTTTTATTGGGAGCCTGGGAGTTTCTGGTCCCATAACCAGAAATGGCTGCCTGGCTCCTCTGATGCAGTCGGAAGGCTCCTCCATTCCTGTAGACTGTCCAACTCTGAACCTGCTCTGAGTCTCACACTTTTCTATCCACAGAACACTCGGGTACTTTTAAGTATCTTTCTGTAGATGAGGGTTATTACCACTGATGTCATGACTTCCAAAATGTGACCACTTTCTTCCTTAGACAGCTTGAATTCGGATCTCAGTCAGGGATCTGAGGCATTAGCACAGTGATAACTGTATACCCATCTACACAGTGTTGCTCACCTTCCAGACCAGTTTCCTACCAATTATATTATTCCCTTTGTCTCAAGAGGTGAGAAGGACAAGCATTGTTAATCTCCCTTTACAAGGGTGGGAAAGAACACATTGAGGTGAGGAGCAAGGCCCCTTGGCTTGACCACCTCTGCCCTCACTCCCCTTACATGCCTATCTTTTGCCATGGACACCTGTGATGGCAGCAAGAACACAGGGCCACAGGGAGGGAGGGAGGGAGGGAGGGAGGGAGGGAGGGAGGGAGGGAGGGAGGGAGGAAGCCTGTGCTCCCTCAGCATGAGGCAGGACTGTGCAATGATGTGGCTGAGAAGCAGGGGCAGAGCCACAGAAGGGGCAGCTGGGTGGGGCCATTTGTCCTCCAGCCTTATTCTAAGCCTGGAGTGGTTGGTCATTGGAAACCAATGAAATAATACTGATCATAGTTACTGCTTTTTAACACTGTGAACTCTTCTGAATGCCCCTCTCAAAAATACCTTTTTCTCCTTTGTTGTTGCCTTTTCATAAGGTTTGAGTTTGGTTTTACTTTTCTCTCTAAAGTCTCAATGATCGCTGGCGCCCCAGCTCAATAGGCTAATCCTCCACCTAGCGGCACTGGCCCACTTGGTTCTAGTCCCGGTCGGGGAGCTGGATTCTTTCCCGGTTGCCCCTCTTCCAGGCCAGCTCTCTGCTGTGGCCAGGGAAGGCAGTGGAGGATGGCCCAAGTGCTTGGGCCCTGCACCCCATGGGAGACCAAGAGAAGCACCTGGCTCCTGCCTTTGGATCTGCGCGGTGCACAGGCCACAGCACGCCAGCCGTGGCGGCCATTGGAGGGCAAACCAACGGCAAAAGGAAGACCTTTCTCTCTGTTTCTCTCTCTCTCACTGTCCACTCTGCCCGTCAAAAAATTCTTTTTAAAATTTAAAGTCTCAATGGTATCCCAAATATTAGATTTGACTCCTAATTTAATTGATCAGAGTGTAGGGCTGTGGACTGACATAAAACTGTCCCATCAGTCTTCTGTGCCAAAAAGCAGTCTCTTCTTTTTTTGACAGTTGAAGAAGCATCTATAGGGAACCCAAAGGGGGCATTCATGAAGATATTGCAAGCCTGGAAGAACAATACCAGCAAGCAGCTGACTATTGAGCCAGAGAACTCAGTATCAAGGAGAAACAGTGTGGACTTCCCAGGCCGCATGAGTGAACAGCGGGACCTCAACGATGAAAGTGACGTTATTAGTGCACTTATTATTGCCTTATTTCTCAGAGGAAAATCTACAAAATGTAGAATCAACATTATTACCATTCATTACACTGCTTTTTTCAAATGTGCAAGATAGAGATAAGTCCCTGAGCTATGTGAAAACCCACATAAGGAGGCCCTCTCATCCTTACAGAAATAAGTTGAGAAAGCTCTATTTTCTGGAGAATTTGTTAGATGAAGTTATTCAAGAAAAAAATCGATGAGGTTAAAAAGGAAGAAAAAGCCACACTTATGCAGCCTATCCTGTTAGGTCCTCAATTTAACCCTCAAATCCTCCTAAAGAAATCAGAAACTGCCCCATCACAGAAGAACAGCCTGGCAACCATGCCAAGTGTGGGGTACAGGCTGCAGAGAGTGAAAAAAGTCACCAAGGGGCCAAAGGGCTTACGGAAAAGGCACCTCCAGGAGATGAGGAAGAGCCTCGGGAGGAGACAGGGCACCTGGCCCTTTGCGGAGAGCATTGGGGGAAGAAGGCTTGGGAGAGCAGGCTCCAGGGAGCTGAAGGAGCTTCAAGTGGCTCAGAGGCCCAGGCAGGTGGCCGGAAACTCCTTGCACATGGAGCCCTTGCTCACGAAGGAACGTGAGGCTGCAGCCCCCTCTTTCCTGAAGAAACACATCCTGGGCAGGCCTTCTACCTCCCCTCCAAAATCTCTCTCTGAGATCAACAACAAAGGAAGACTTAACCTACACCATTTTTGTCTTAGAAGATGCCAATGCTAGAGCCAAAAATAAGGCGGCAGGGAAACCAATCTCGCATTCCAGACAGAATTACCGCTTTCATAAAACTCGCTCTCTCTCACCTGGTCCTCCGAACCCCCAAGGCCAAACTGAGTCAGAAGTTCAGAAGGAAAAATTCCCTCAACAGGCTGACGGCTGGGAAGAGGCCTCCGTTCCCTGCACTGCGGAGTCTCATAAATTCCCCATCCAGAGAGGCTTTCTCATCCCCCGGAGGCCTGCATTCTCAGGGGAGTCCTCCTCTGAGAGAATTGGCACTTTCAGAACCTTCTATAGAAGACACGGGAGGAAAACCATTCCGGAGGGTGTGTTTTCGAAGAAAATATTTTGACAGAAAACACCACTGTGCATGAAGAAACGCTCCCTGGCGACAAAATGCACATAGATCCTTCAGCTACAGATTCTGCTGGGACCGAGTTCAACGTAATGCCAACTGTGGACCAAACCAAGGAAACACAGTGGGAATACCCCAGCGAGGGCACTGAAGCCCTCACCATGCCCGCAGGCTTCACCTACCCCGTGATGCTGTCCCAGGGAGAACAGTTTGAAATTCAGCTGAATCAGCAGCTACGGTCCCTCATCCCCAACACGGACATGAAAAAGCTCATTTCTCACGTCATCCACACTCTGAAAATGGACTGCTCTGAGGCCCAGGCGCAACTGCCCTGTGCCAAGCTCATCTCCAAAACAGGCATCCTGATGAAGCTCCTCAGTGAGCAGCAGGAAGAAAAGATAGCCAAGAAAGAATGGGACACAGAGCAGTGGAGGACTGAGACCTATATCAATGAGAGTACAGAAGCCCCGAGTGGACAGAAAGAGCAGGAGTCGAGTAAGGTGAGGACAGGAGACCTGCACTTTCCCATCACTTAGGAGACCCCACATGGGAAGACCAGGGGCTCCCAGTCCAGATCCCTTGGCTCTCTGAGCCCTGGTCTTCCCACTCCTTGAATGTCCCACCTGAATCGCCTGACTCGCTCACACCCATGGCAGACCCTGGCGGCTTTGATTACCTGGGGTCTTCTGCTCCCTTCCAGGTGCTGGCACACCACACCCACTTCCATGCCTACTCCTTCTCTGGGCACCTCTCCCTCCTTCCTCTAGTCTCATATTCAAGAGCAACAATTGGCCACCAGGCACCTACCCAGATGTCCTGGCCGCACACCTCAAGAACGCCTTTGCTGGCACCTTGGCTCACCTGTTTGACCCACCCAAGGAACCCCTTTACAGGTAACTTAGTTCTTTGTTTCTATTCATAGGATCTTACCTAGCCATATGGCCTGCTGCCTCTGCCAATTTAAACATACTATCAAGAGTGTCTGCATGACCATCAAGCCTGGCAAATACGACACATTGGCGTGAGTCGGAACTACCTGATGATCTTTTTTTTTTTTTTTAATTTTTATTTGTTTTAAATTTCTTACTTTAAAATTTTAGGGACAAGTTTAAAGTAACAATGTGATTAACTGCTATATTTTTATTCATCCATTCAGATTTCAACTCCCTAAATTGCTAAACTGCTCCCTTGCTAAAAGTCAGGTTCCCAATTACCACTATGTAATTTAATAATGTAACTTACATATGCACAAAGGATCATGGAAAAGAGGTGGAAGGGGAAGGAAGTAATGTTGGGAACCACACATGTGGTGTTCTGTGCTCTTGGGTGCTTTGCTTTCCAATGATAACTCATTTGCACACAGTCTATAAACTGGTTTTCTATGTGTTGGGCCTCAAGGGCCCTCTGTCTTATAGAACAGGTCTACACTGCTCACTGCGGTTGTTTGTTTTTGCACTTGTAGAGAAGAGTACAAGTGATGCTGTTTTATTGGGAGCCTGGGAGTTTCTGGTCCCATAACCAGAAATGGCTGCCTGGCTCCTCTGATGCAGTCGGAAGGCTCCTCCATTCCTGTAGACTGTCCAACTCTGAACCTGCTCTGAGTCTCACACTTTTCTATCCACAGAACACTCGGGTACTTTTAAGTATCTTTCTGTAGATGAGGGTTATTACCACTGATGTCATGACTTCCAAAATGTGACCACTTTCTTCCTTAGACAGCTTGAATTCGGATCTCAGTCAGGGATCTGAGGCATTAGCACAGTGATAACTGTATACCCATCTACACAGTGTTGCTCACCTTCCAGACCAGTTTCCTACCAATTATATTATTCCCTTTGTCTCAAGAGGTGAGAAGGACAAGCATTGTTAATCTCCCTTTACAAGGGTGGGAAAGAACACATTGAGGTGAGGAGCAAGGCCCCTTGGCTTGACCACCTCTGCCCTCACTCCCCTTACATGCCTATCTTTTGCCATGGACACCTGTGATGGCAGCAAGAACACAGGGCCACAGGGAGGGAGGGAGGGAGGGAGGGAGGGAGGGAGGGAGGAAGCCTGTGCTCCCTCAGCATGAGGCAGGACTGTGCAATGATGTGGCTGAGAAGCAGGGGCAGAGCCACAGAAGGGGCAGCTGGGTGGGGCCATTTGTCCTCCAGCCTTATTCTAAGCCTGGAGTGGTTGGTCATTGGAAACCAATGAAATAATACTGATCATAGTTACTGCTTTTTAACACTGTGAACTCTTCTGAATGCCCCTCTCAAAAATACCTTTTTCTCCTTTGTTGTTGCCTTTTCATAAGGTTTGAGTTTGGTTTTACTTTTCTCTCTAAAGTCTCAATGATCGCTGGCGCCCCAGCTCAATAGGCTAATCCTCCACCTAGCGGCACTGGCCCACTTGGTTCTAGTCCCGGTCGGGGAGCTGGATTCTTTCCCGGTTGCCCCTCTTCCAGGCCAGCTCTCTGCTGTGGCCAGGGAAGGCAGTGGAGGATGGCCCAAGTGCTTGGGCCCTGCACCCCATGGGAGACCAAGAGAAGCACCTGGCTCCTGCCTTTGGATCTGCGCGGTGCACAGGCCACAGCACGCCAGCCGTGGCGGCCATTGGAGGGCAAACCAACGGCAAAAGGAAGACCTTTCTCTCTGTTTCTCTCTCTCTCACTGTCCACTCTGCCCGTCAAAAAATTCTTTTTAAAATTTAAAGTCTCAATGGTACCCCAAATATTAGATTTGACTCCTAATTTAATTGATCAGAGTGTAGGGCTGTGGACTGACATAAAACTGTCCCATCAGTCTTCTGTGCCAAAAAGCAGTCTCTTCTTTTTTTGACAGTTGAAGAAGCATCTATAGGGAACCCAAAGGGGGCATTCATGAAGATATTGCAAGCCTGGAAGAACAATACCAGCAAGCAGCTGACTATTGAGCCAGAGAACTCAGTATCAAGGAGAAACAGTGTGGACTTCCCAGGCCGCATGAGTGAACAGCGGGACCTCAACGATGAAAGTGACGTTATTAGTGCACTTATTATTGCCTTATTTCTCAGAGGAAAATCTACAAAATGTAGAATCAACATTATTACCATTCATTACACTGCTTTTTTCAAATGTGCAAGATAGAGATAAGTCCCTGAGCTATGTGAAAACCCACATAAGGAGGCCCTCTCATCCTTACAGAAATAAGTTGAGAAAGCTCTATTTTCTGGAGAATTTGTTAGATGAAGTTATTCAAGAAAAAAATCGATGAGGTTAAAAAGGAAGAAAAAGCCACACTTATGCAGCCTATCCTGTTAGGTCCTCAATTTAACCCTCAAATCCTCCTAAAGAAATCAGAAACTGCCCCATCACAGAAGAACAGCCTGGCAACCATGCCAAGTGTGGGGTACAGGCTGCAGAGAGTGAAAAAAGTCACCAAGGGGCCAAAGGGCTTACGGGAAAGGCACCTCCAGGAGATGAGGAAGAGCCTCGGGAGGAGACAGGGCACCTGGCCCTTTGCGGAGAGCATTGGGGGAAGAAGGCTTGGGAGAGCAGGCTCCAGGGAGCTGAAGGAGCTTCAAGTGGCTCAGAGGCCCAGGCAGGTGGCCGGAAACTCCTTGCACATGGAGCCCTTGCTCACGAAGGAACGTGAGGCTGCAGCCCCCTCTTTCCTGAAGAAACACATCCTGGGCAGGCCTTCTACCTCCCCTCCAAAATCTCTCTCTGAGATCAACAACAAAGGAAGACTTAACCTACACCATTTTTGTCTTAGAAGATGCCAATGCTAGAGCCAAAAATAAGGCGGCAGGGAAACCAATCTCGCATTCCAGACAGAATTACCGCTTTCATAAAACTCGCTCTCTCTCACCTGGTCCTCCGAACCCCCAAGGCCAAACTGAGTCAGAAGTTCAGAAGGAAAAATTCCCTCAACAGGCTGACGGCTGGGAAGAGGCCTCCGTTCCCTGCACTGCGGAGTCTCATAAATTCCCCATCCGGAGAGGCTTTCTCATCCCCCGGAGGCCTGCATTCTCAGGGGAGTCCTCCTCTGAGAGAATTGGCACTTTCAGAACCTTCTATAGAAGACACGGGAGGAAAACCATTCCGGAGGGCGTGTTTTCGAAGAAAATATTTTGACAGAAAACACCACTGTGCATGAAGAAACGCTCCCTGGCGACAAAATGCACATAGATCCTTCAGCTACAGATTCTGCTGGGACCGAGTTCAACGTAATGCCAACTGTGGACCAAACCAAGGAAACACAGTGGGAATACCCCAGCGAGGGCACTGAAGCCCTCACCATGCCCGCAGGCTTCACCTACCCCGTGATGCTGTCCCAGGGAGAACAGTTTGAAATTCAGCTGAATCAGCAGCTACGGTCCCTCATCCCCAACACGGACATGAAAAAGCTCATTTCTCACGTCATCCGCACTCTGAAAATGGACTGCTCTGAGGCCCAGGCGCAACTGCCCTGTGCCAAGCTCATCTCCAAAACAGGCATCCTGATGAAGCTCCTCAGTGAGCAGCAGGAAGAAAAGATAGCCAAGAAAGAATGGGACACAGAGCAGTGGAGGACTGAGACCTATATCAATGAGAGTACAGAAGCCCCGAGTGGACAGAAAGAGCAGGAGTCGAGTAAGGTGAGGACAGGAGACCTGCACTTTCCCATCACTTAGGAGACCCCACATGGGAAGACCAGGGGCTCCCAGTCCAGATCCCTTGGCTCTCTGAGCCCTGGTCTTCCCACTCCTTGAATGTCCCACCTGAATCGCCTGACTCGCTCACACCCATGGCAGACCCTGGCGGCTTTGATTACCTGGGGTCTTCTGCTCCCTTCCAGGTGCTGGCACACCACACCCACTTCCATGCCTACTCCTTCTCTGGGCACCTCTCCCTCCTTCCTCTAGTCTCATATTCAAGAGCAACAATTGGCCACCAGGCACCTACCCAGATGTCCTGGCCGCACACCTCAAGAACGCCTTTGCTGGCACCTTGGCTCACCTGTTTGACCCACCCAAGGAACCCCTTTACAGGTAACTTAGTTCTTTGTTTCTATTCATAGGATCTTACCTAGCCATATGGCCTGCTGCCTCTGCCAATTTAAACATACTATCAAGAGTGTCTGCATGACCATCAAGCCTGGCAAATACGACACATTGGCGTGAGTCGGAACTACCTGATGATCTTTTTTTTTTTTTTTTAATTTTTATTTGTTTTAAATTTCTTACTTTAAAATTTTAGGGACAAGTTTAAAGTAACAATGTGATTAACTGCTATATTTTTATTCATCCATTCAGATTTCAACTCCCTAAATTGCTAAACTGCTCCCTTGCTAAAAGTCAGGTTCCCAATTACCACTATGTAATTTAATAATGTAACTTACATATGCACAAAGGATCATGAAAAAGAGATGGAAGGGGAAGGAAGTAATGTTGGGAACCACACATGTGGTGTTCTGTGCTCTTGGGTGCTTTGCTTTCCAATGATAACTCATTTGCACACAGTCTATAAACTGGTTTTCTATGTGTTGGGCCTCAAGGGCCCTCTGTCTTATAGAACAGGTCTACACTGCTCACTGCGGTTGTTTGTTTTTGCACTTGTAGAGAAGAGTACAAGTGATGCTGTTTTATTGGGAGCCTGGGAGTTTCTGGTCCCATAACCAGAAATGGCTGCCTGGCTCCTCTGATGCAGTCGGAAGGCTCCTCCATTCCTGTAGACTGTCCAACTCTGAACCTGCTCTGAGTCTCACACTTTTCTATCCACAGAACACTCGGGTACTTTTAAGTATCTTTCTGTAGATGAGGGTTATTACCACTGATGTCATGACTTCCAAAATGTGACCACTTTCTTCCTTAGACAGCTTGAATTCGGATCTCAGTCAGGGATCTGAGGCATTAGCACAGTGATAACTGTATACCCATCTACACAGTGTTGCTCACCTTCCAGACCAGTTTCCTACCAATTATATTATTCCCTTCGTCTCAAGAGGTGAGAAGGACAAGCATTGTTAATCTCCCTTTACAAGGGTGGGAAAGAACACATTGAGGTGAGGAGCAAGGCCCCTTGGCTTGACCACCTCTGCCCTCACTCCCCTTACATGCCTATCTTTTGCCATGGACACCTGTGATGGCAGCAAGAACACAGGGCCACAGGGAGGGAGAGAGGGAGGGAGGGAGGAAGCCTGTGCTCCCTCAGCATGAGGCAAGACTGTGCAATGATGTGGCTGAGAAGCAGGGGCAGAGCCACAGAAGGGGCAGCTGGGTGGGGCCATTTGTCCTCCAGCCTTATTCTAAGCCTGGAGTGGTTGGTCATTGGAAACCAATGAAATAATACTGATCATAGTTACTGCTTTTTAACACTGTGAACTCTTCTGAATGCCCCTCTCAAAAATACCTTTTTCTCCTTTGTTGTTGCCTTTTCATAAGGTTGGAGTTTGGTTTTACTTTTCTCTCTAAAGTCTCAATGATCGCTGGCGCCCCAGCTCAATAGGCTAATCCTCCACCTAGCGGCACTGACCCACTTGGTTCTAGTCCCGGTCGGGGAGCTGGATTCTTTCCCAGTTGCCCCTCTTCCAGGCCAGCTCTCTGCTGTGGCCAGGGAAGGCAGTGGAGGATGGCCCAAGTGCTTGGGCCCTGCACCCCATGGGAGACCAAGAGAAGCACCTGGCTCCTGCCTTTGGATCTGCGCGGTGCACAGGCCACAGCATGCCAGCCGTGGCGGCCATTGGAGGGCAAACCAACGGCAAAAGGAAGACCTTTCTCTCTGTTTCTCTCTCTCTCACTGTCCACTCTGCCCGTCAAAAAATTCTTTTTAAAATTTAAAGTCTCAATGGTATCCCAAATATTAGATTTGACTCCTAATTTAATTGATCAGAGTGTAGGGCTGTGGACTGACATAAAACTGTCCCATCAGTCTTCTGTGCCAAAAAGCAGTCTCTTCTTTTTTTGACAGTTGAAGAAGCATCTATAGGGAACCCAAAGGGGGCATTCATGAAGATATTGCAAGCCTGGAAGAACAATACCAGCAAGCAGCTGACTATTGAGCCAGAGAACTCAGTATCAAGGAGAAACAGTGTGGACTTCCCAGGCCGCATGAGTGAACAGCGGGACCTCAACGATGAAAGTGACGTTATTAGTGCACTTATTATTGCCTTATTTCTCAGAGGAAAATCTACAAAATGTAGAATCAACATTATTACCATTCATTACACTGCTTTTTTCAAATGTGCAAGATAGAGATAAGTCCCTGAGCTATGTGAAAACCCACATAAGGAGGCCCTCTCATCCTTACAGAAATAAGTTGAGAAAGCTCTATTTTCTGGAGAATTTGTTAGATGAAGTTATTCAAGAAAAAAATCGATGAGGTTAAAAAGGAAGAAAAAGCCACACTTATGCAGCCTATCCTGTTAGGTCCTCAATTTAACCCTCAAATCCTCCTAAAGAAATCAGAAACTGCCCCATCACAGAAGAACAGCCTGGCAACCATGCCAAGTGTGGGGTACAGGCTGCAGAGAGTGAAAAAAGTCACCAAGGGGCCAAAGGGCTTACGGGAAAGGCACCTCCAGGAGATGAGGAAGAGCCTCGGGAGGAGACAGGGCACCTGGCCCTTTGCGGAGAGCATTGGGGGAAGAAGGCTTGGGAGAGCAGGCTCCAGGGAGCTGAAGGAGCTTCAAGTGGCTCAGAGGCCCAGGCAGGTGGCCGGAAACTCCTTGCACATGGAGCCCTTGCTCACGAAGGAACGTGAGGCTGCAGCCCCCTCTTTCCTGAAGAAACACATCCTGGGCAGGCCTTCTACCTCCCCTCCAAAATCTCTCTCTGAGATCAACAACAAAGGAAGACTTAACCTACACCATTTTTGTCTTAGAAGATGCCAATGCTAGAGCCAAAAATAAGGCGGCAGGGAAACCAATCTCGCATTCCAGACAGAATTACCGCTTTCATAAAACTCGCTCTCTCTCACCTGGTCCTCCGAACCCCCAAGGCCAAACTGAGTCAGAAGTTCAGAAGGAAAAATTCCCTCAACAGGCTGACGGCTGGGAAGAGGCCTCCGTTCCCTGCACTGCGGAGTCTCATAAATTCCCCATCCGGAGAGGCTTTCTCATCCCCCGGAGGCCTGCATTCTCAGGGGAGTCCTCCTCTGAGAGAATTGGCACTTTCAGAACCTTCTATAGAAGACACGGGAGGAAAACCATTCCGGAGGGCGTGTTTTCGAAGAAAATATTTTGACAGAAAACACCACTGTGCATGAAGAAACGCTCCCTGGCGACAAAATGCACATAGATCCTTCAGCTACAGATTCTGCTGGGACCGAGTTCAACGTAATGCCAACTGTGGACCAAACCAAGGAAACACAGTGGGAATACCCCAGCGAGGGCACTGAAGCCCTCACCATGCCCGCAGGCTTCACCTACCCCGTGATGCTGTCCCAGGGAGAACAGTTTGAAATTCAGCTGAATCAGCAGCTACGGTCCCTCATCCCCAACACGGACATGAAAAAGCTCATTTCTCACGTCATCCGCACTCTGAAAATGGACTGCTCTGAGGCCCAGGCGCAACTGCCCTGTGCCAAGCTCATCTCCAAAACAGGCATCCTGATGAAGCTCCTCAGTGAGCAGCAGGAAGAAAAGATAGCCAAGAAAGAATGGGACACAGAGCAGTGGAGGACTGAGACCTATATCAATGAGAGTACAGAAGCCCCGAGTGGACAGAAAGAGCAGGAGTCGAGTAAGGTGAGGACAGGAGACCTGCACTTTCCCATCACTTAGGAGACCCCACATGGGAAGACCAGGGGCTCCCAGTCCAGATCCCTTGGCTCTCTGAGCCCTGGTCTTCCCACTCCTTGAATGTCCCACCTGAATCGCCTGACTCGCTCACACCCATGGCAGACCCTGGCGGCTTTGATTACCTGGGGTCTTCTGCTCCCTTCCAGGTGCTGGCACACCACACCCACTTCCATGCCTACTCCTTCTCTGGGCACCTCTCCCTCCTTCCTCTAGTCTCATATTCAAGAGCAACAATTGGCCACCAGGCACCTACCCAGATGTCCTGGCCGCACACCTCAAGAACGCCTTTGCTGGCACCTTGGCTCACCTGTTTGACCCACCCAAGGAACCCCTTTACAGGTAACTTAGTTCTTTGTTTCTATTCATAGGATCTTACCTAGCCATATGGCCTGCTGCCTCTGCCAATTTAAACATACTATCAAGAGTGTCTGCATGACCATCAAGCCTGGCAAATACGACACATTGGCGTGAGTCGGAACTACCTGATGATCTTTTTTTTTTTTTAATTTTTATTTGTTTTAAATTTCTTACTTTAAAATTTTAGGGACAAGTTTAAAGTAACAATGTGATTAACTGCTATATTTTTATTCATCCATTCAGATTTCAACTCCCTAAATTGCTAAACTGCTCCCTTGCTAAAAGTCAGGTTCCCAATTACCACTATGTAATTTAATAATGTAACTTACATATGCACAAAGGATCATGAAAAAGAGATGGAAGGGGAAGGAAGTAATGTTGGGAACCACACATGTGGTGTTCTGTGCTCTTGGGTGCTTTGCTTTCCAATGATAACTCATTTGCACACAGTCTATAAACTGGTTTTCTATGTGTTGGGCCTCAAGGGCCCTCTGTCTTATAGAACAGGTCTACACTGCTCACTGCGGTTGTTTGTTTTTGCACTTGTAGAGAAGAGTACAAGTGATGCTGTTTTATTGGGAGCCTGGGAGTTTCTGGTCCCATAACCAGAAATGGCTGCCTGGCTCCTCTGATGCAGTCGGAAGGCTCCTCCATTCCTGTAGATTGTCCAACTCTGAACCTGCTCTGAGTCTCACACTTTTCTATCCACAGAACACTCGGGTACTTTTAAGTATCTTTCTGTAGATGAGGGTTATTACCACTGATGTCATGACTTCCAAAATGTGACCACTTTCTTCCTTAGACAGCTTGAATTCGGATCTCAGTCAGGGATCTGAGGCATTAGCACAGTGATAACTGTATGCCCATCTACACAGTGTTGCTCACCTTCCAGACCAGTTTCCTACCAATTATATTATTCCCTTCGTCTCAAGAGGTGAGAAGGACAAGCATTGTTAATCTCCCTTTACAAGGGTGGGAAAGAACACATTGAGGTGAGGAGCAAGGCCCCTTGGCTTGACCACCTCTGCCCTCACTCCCCTTACATGCCTATCTTTTGCCATGGACACCTGTGATGGCAGCAAGAACACAGGGCCACAGGGAGGGAGGGAGGGAGGGAGGGAGGGAGGAAGCCTGTGCTCCCTCAGCATGAGGCAGGACTGTGCAATGATGTGGCTGAGAAGCAGGGGCAGAGCCACAGAAGGGGCAGCTGGGTGGGGCCATTTGTCCTCCAGCCTTATTCTAAGCCTGGAGTGGTTGGTCATTGGAAACCAATGAAATAATACTGATCATAGTTACTGCTTTTTAACACTGTGAACTCTTCTGAATGCCCCTCTCAAAAATACCTTTTTCTCCTTTGTTGTTGCCTTTTCATAAGGTTTGAGTTTGGTTTTACTTTTCTCTCTAAAGTCTCAATGATCGCTGGCGCCCCAGCTCAATAGGCTAATCCTCCACCTAGCGGCACTGGCCCACTTGGTTCTAGTCCCGGTCGGGGAGCTGGATTCTTTCCCGGTTGCCCCTCTTCCAGGCCAGCTCTCTGCTGTGGCCAGGGAAGGCAGTGGAGGATGGCCCAAGTGCTTGGGCCCTGCACCCCATGGGAGACCAAGAGAAGCACCTGGCTCCTGCCTTTGGATCTGCGCGGTGCACAGGCCACAGCACGCCAGCCGTGGCGGCCATTGGAGGGCGAACCAACGGCAAAAGGAAGACCTTTCTCTCTGTTTCTCTCTCTCTCACTGTCCACTCTGCCCGTCAAAAAATTCTTTTTAAAGTTTAAAGTCTCAATGGTACCCCAAATATTAGATTTGACTCCTAATTTAATTGATCAGAGTGTAGGGCTGTGGACTGACATAAAACTGTCCCAGCAGTCTTCTGTGCCAAAAAGCAGTCTCTTCTTTTTTTGACAGTTGAAGAAGCATCTATAGGGAACCCAAAGGGGGCATTCATGAAGATATTGCAAGCCTGGAAGAACAATACCAGCAAGCAGCTGACTATTGAGCCAGAGAACTCAGTATCAAAGAGAAACAGTGTGGACTTCCCAGGCCGCATGAGTGAACAGCGGGACCTCAACGATGAAAGTGACGTTATTAGTGCACTTATTATTGCCTTATTTCTCAGAGGAAAATCTACAAAATGTAGAATCAACATTATTACCATTCATTACACTGCTTTTTTCAAATGTGCAAGATAGAGATAAGTCCCTGAGCTATGTGAAAACCCACATAAGGAGGCCCTCTCATCCTTACAGAAATAAGTTGAGAAAGCTCTATTTTCTGGAGAATTTGTTAGATGAAGTTATTCAAGAAAAAAATCGATGAGGTTAAAAAGGAAGAAAAAGCCACACTTATGCAGCCTATCCTGTTAGGTCCTCAATTTAACCCTCAAATCCTCCTAAAGAAATCAGAAACTGCCCCATCACAGAAGAACAGCCTGGCAACCATGCCAAGTGTGGGGTACAGGCTGCAGAGAGTGAAAAAAGTCACCAAGGGGCCAAAGGGCTTACGGGAAAGGCACCTCCAGGAGATGAGGAAGAGCCTCGGGAGGAGACAGGGCACCTGGCCCTTTGCGGAGAGCATTGGGGGAAGAAGGCTTGGGAGAGCAGGCTCCAGGGAGCTGAAGGAGCTTCAAGTGGCTCAGAGGCCCAGGCAGGTGGCCGGAAACTCCTTGCACATGGAGCCCTTGCTCACGAAGGAACGTGAGGCTGCAGCCCCCTCTTTCCTGAAGAAACACATCCTGGGCAGGCCTTCTACCTCCCCTCCAAAATCTCTCTCTGAGATCAACAACAAAGGAAGACTTAACCTACACCATTTTTGTCTTAGAAGATGCCAATGCTAGAGCCAAAAATAAGGCGGCAGGGAAACCAATCTCGCATTCCAGACAGAATTACCGCTTTCATAAAACTCGCTCTCTCTCACCTGGTCCTCCGAACCCCCAAGGCCAAACTGAGTCAGAAGTTCAGAAGGAAAAATTCCCTCAACAGGCTGACGGCTGGGAAGAGGCCTCCGTTCCCTGCACTGCGGAGTCTCATAAATTCCCCATCCGGAGAGGCTTTCTCATCCCCCGGAGGCCTGCATTCTCAGGGGAGTCCTCCTCTGAGAGAATTGGCACTTTCAGAACCTTCTATAGAAGACACGGGAGGAAAACCATTCCGGAGGGCGTGTTTTCGAAGAAAATATTTTGACAGAAAACACCACTGTGCATGAAGAAACGCTCCCTGGCGACAAAATGCACATAGATCCTTCAGCTACAGATTCTGCTGGGACCGAGTTCAACGTAATGCCAACTGTGGACCAAACCAAGGAAACACAGTGGGAATACCCCAGCGAGGGCACTGAAGCCCTCACCATGCCCGCAGGCTTCACCTACCCCGTGATGCTGTCCCAGGGAGAACAGTTTGAAATTCAGCTGAATCAGCAGCTACGGTCCCTCATCCCCAACACGGACATGAAAAAGCTCATTTCTCACGTCATCCGCACTCTGAAAATGGACTGCTCTGAGGCCCAGGCGCAACTGCCCTGTGCCAAGCTCATCTCCAAAACAGGCATCCTGATGAAGCTCCTCAGTGAGCAGCAGGAAGAAAAGATAGCCAAGAAAGAATGGGACACAGAGCAGTGGAGGACTGAGACCTATATCAATGAGAGTACAGAAGCCCCGAGTGGACAGAAAGAGCAGGAGTCGAGTAAGGTGAGGACAGGAGACCTGCACTTTCCCATCACTTAGGAGACCCCACATGGGAAGACCAGGGGCTCCCAGTCCAGATCCCTTGGCTCTCTGAGCCCTGGTCTTCCCACTCCTTGAATGTCCCACCTGAATCGCCTGACTCGCTCACACCCATGGCAGACCCTGGCGGCTTTGATTACCTGGGGTCTTCTGCTCCCTTCCAGGTGCTGGCACACCACACCCACTTCCATGCCTACTCCTTCTCTGGGCACCTCTCCCTCCTTCCTCTAGTCTCATATTCAAGAGCAACAATTGGCCACCAGGCACCTACCCAGATGTCCTGGCCGCACACCTCAAGAACGCCTTTGCTGGCACCTTGGCTCACCTGTTTGACCCACCCAAGGAACCCCTTTACAGGTAACTTAGTTCTTTGTTTCTATTCATAGGATCTTACCTAGCCATATGGCCTGCTGCCTCTGCCAATTTAAACATACTATCAAGAGTGTCTGCATGACCATCAAGCCTGGCAAATACGACACATTGGCGTGAGTCGGAACTACCTGATGATCTTTTTTTTTTTTTTTAATTTTTATTTGTTTTAAATTTCTTACTTTAAAATTTTAGGGACAAGTTTAAAGTAACAATGTGATTAACTGCTATATTTTTATTCATCCATTCAGATTTCAACTCCCTAAATTGCTAAACTGCTCCCTTGCTAAAAGTCAGGTTCCCAATTACCACTATGTAATTTAATAATGTAACTTACATATGCACAAAGGATCATGAAAAAGAGATGGAAGGGGAAGGAAGTAATGTTGGGAACCACACATGTGGTGTTCTGTGCTCTTGGGTGCTTTGCTTTCCAATGATAACTCATTTGCACACAGTCTATAAACTGGTTTTCTATGTGTTGGGCCTCAAGGGCCCTCTGTCTTATAGAACAGGTCTACACTGCTCACTGCGGTTGTTTGTTTTTGCACTTGTAGAGAAGAGTACAAGTGATGCTGTTTTATTGGGAGCCTGGGAGTTTCTGGTCCCACAACCAGAAATGGCTGCCTGGCTCCTCTGATGCAGTCGGAAGGCTCCTCCATTCCTGTAGACTGTCCAACTCTGAACCTGCTCTGAGTCTCACACTTTTCTATCCACAGAACACTCGGGTACTTTTAAGTATCTTTCTGTAGATGAGGGTTATTACCACTGATGTCATGACTTCCAAAATGTGACCACTTTCTTCCTTAGACAGCTTGAATTCGGATCTCAGTCAGGGATCTGAGGCATTAGCACAGTGATAACTGTATACCCATCTACACAGTGTTGCTCACCTTCCAGACCAGTTTCCTACCAATTATATTATTCCCTTCGTCTCAAGAGGTGAGAAGGACAAGCATTGTTAATCTCCCTTTACAAGGGTGGGAAAGAACACATTGAGGTGAGGAGCAAGGCCCCTTGGCTTGACCACCTCTGCCCTCACTCCCCTTACATGCCTATCTTTTGCCATGGACACCTGTGATGGCAGCAAGAACACAGGGCCACAGGGAGGGAGGGAGGGAGGGAGGGAGGGAGGGAGGGAGGGAGGGAGGGAGGAAGCCTGTGCTCCCTCAGCATGAGGCAGGACTGTGCAATGATGTGGCTGAGAAGCAGGGGCAGAGCCACAGAAGGGGCAGCTGGGTGGGGCCATTTGTCCTCCAGCCTTATTCTAAGCCTGGAGTGGTTGGTCATTGGAAACCAATGAAATAATACTGATCATAGTTACTGCTTTTTAACACTGTGAACTCTTCTGAATGCCCCTCTCAAAAATACCTTTTTCTCCTTTGTTGTTGCCTTTTCATAAGGTTTGAGTTTGGTTTTACTTTTCTCTCTAAAGTCTCAATGATCGCTGGCGCCCCAGCTCAATAGGCTAATCCTCCACCTAGCGGCACTGGCCCACTTGGTTCTAGTCCCGGTCGGGGAGCTGGATTCTTTCCCGGTTGCCCCTCTTCCAGGCCAGCTCTCTGCTGTGGCCAGGGAAGGCAGTGGAGGATGGCCCAAGTGCTTGGGCCCTGCACCCCATGGGAGACCAAGAGAAGCACCTGGCTCCTGCCTTTGGATCTGCGCGGTGCACAGGCCACAGCACGCCAGCCGTGGCGGCCATTGGAGGGCAAACCAACGGCAAAAGGAAGACCTTTCTCTCTGTTTCTCTCTCTCTCACTGTCCACTCTGCCCGTCAAAAAATTCTTTTTAAAGTTTAAAGTCTCAATGGTACCCCAAATATTAGATTTGACTCCTAATTTAATTGATCAGAGTGTAGGGCTGTGGACTGACATAAAACTGTCCCAGCAGTCTTCTGTGCCAAAAAGCAGTCTCTTCTTTTTTTGACAGTTGAAGAAGCATCTATAGGGAACCCAAAGGGGGCATTCATGAAGATATTGCAAGCCTGGAAGAACAATACCAGCAAGCAGCTGACTATTGAGCCAGAGAACTCAGTATCAAAGAGAAACAGTGTGGACTTCCCAGGCCGCATGAGTGAACAGCGGGACCTCAACGATGAAAGTGACGTTATTAGTGCACTTATTATTGCCTTATTTCTCAGAGGAAAATCTACAAAATGTAGAATCAACATTATTACCATTCATTACACTGCTTTTTTCAAATGTGCAAGATAGAGATAAGTCCCTGAGCTATGTGAAAACCCACATAAGGAGGCCCTCTCATCCTTACAGAAATAAGTTGAGAAAGCTCTATTTTCTGGAGAATTTGTTAGATGAAGTTATTCAAGAAAAAAATCGATGAGGTTAAAAAGGAAGAAAAAGCCACACTTATGCAGCCTATCCTGTTAGGTCCTCAATTTAACCCTCAAATCCTCCTAAAGAAATCAGAAACTGCCCCATCACAGAAGAACAGCCTGGCAACCATGCCAAGTGTGGGGTACAGGCTGCAGAGAGTGAAAAAAGTCACCAAGGGGCCAAAGGGCTTACGGGAAAGGCACCTCCAGGAGATGAGGAAGAGCCTCGGGAGGAGACAGGGCACCTGGCCCTTTGCGGAGAGCATTGGGGGAAGAAGGCTTGGGAGAGCAGGCTCCAGGGAGCTGAAGGAGCTTCAAGTGGCTCAGAGGCCCAGGCAGGTGGCCGGAAACTCCTTGCACATGGAGCCCTTGCTCACGAAGGAACGTGAGGCTGCAGCCCCCTCTTTCCTGAAGAAACACATCCTGGGCAGGCCTTCTACCTCCCCTCCAAAATCTCTCTCTGAGATCAACAACAAAGGAAGACTTAACCTACACCATTTTTGTCTTAGAAGATGCCAATGCTAGAGCCAAAAATAAGGCGGCAGGGAAACCAATCTCGCATTCCAGACAGAATTACCGCTTTCATAAAACTCGCTCTCTCTCACCTGGTCCTCCGAACCCCCAAGGCCAAACTGAGTCAGAAGTTCAGAAGGAAAAATTCCCTCAACAGGCTGACGGCTGGGAAGAGGCCTCCGTTCCCTGCACTGCGGAGTCTCATAAATTCCCCATCCGGAGAGGCTTTCTCATCCCCCGGAGGCCTGCATTCTCAGGGGAGTCCTCCTCTGAGAGAATTGGCACTTTCAGAACCTTCTATAGAAGACACGGGAGGAAAACCATTCCGGAGGGCGTGTTTTCGAAGAAAATATTTTGACAGAAAACACCACTGTGCATGAAGAAACGCTCCCTGGCGACAAAATGCACATAGATCCTTCAGCTACAGATTCTGCTGGGACCGAGTTCAACGTAATGCCAACTGTGGACCAAACCAAGGAAACACAGTGGGAATACCCCAGCGAGGGCACTGAAGCCCTCACCATGCCCGCAGGCTTCACCTACCCCGTGATGCTGTCCCAGGGAGAACAGTTTGAAATTCAGCTGAATCAGCAGCTACGGTCCCTCATCCCCAACACGGACATGAAAAAGCTCATTTCTCACGTCATCCGCACTCTGAAAATGGACTGCTCTGAGGCCCAGGCGCAACTGCCCTGTGCCAAGCTCATCTCCAAAACAGGCATCCTGATGAAGCTCCTCAGTGAGCAGCAGGAAGAAAAGATAGCCAAGAAAGAATGGGACACAGAGCAGTGGAGGACTGAGACCTATATCAATGAGAGTACAGAAGCCCCGAGTGGACAGAAAGAGCAGGAGTCGAGTAAGGTGAGGACAGGAGACCTGCACTTTCCCATCACTTAGGAGACCCCACATGGGAAGACCAGGGGCTCCCAGTCCAGATCCCTTGGCTCTCTGAGCCCTGGTCTTCCCACTCCTTGAATGTCCCACCTGAATCGCCTGACTCGCTCACACCCATGGCAGACCCTGGCGGCTTTGATTACCTGGGGTCTTCTGCTCCCTTCCAGGTGCTGGCACACCACACCCACTTCCATGCCTACTCCTTCTCTGGGCACCTCTCCCTCCTTCCTCTAGTCTCATATTCAAGAGCAACAATTGGCCACCAGGCACCTACCCAGATGTCCTGGCCGCACACCTCAAGAACGCCTTTGCTGGCACCTTGGCTCACCTGTTTGACCCACCCAAGGAACCCCTTTACAGGTAACTTAGTTCTTTGTTTCTATTCATAGGATCTTACCTAGCCATATGGCCTGCTGCCTCTGCCAATTTAAACATACTATCAAGAGTGTCTGCATGACCATCAAGCCTGGCAAATACGACACATTGGCGTGAGTCGGAACTACCTGATGATCTTTTTTTTTTTTTTTAATTTTTATTTGTTTTAAATTTCTTACTTTAAAATTTTAGGGACAAGTTTAAAGTAACAATGTGATTAACTGCTATATTTTTATTCATCCATTCAGATTTCAACTCCCTAAATTGCTAAACTGCTCCCTTGCTAAAAGTCAGGTTCCCAATTACCACTATGTAATTTAATAATGTAACTTACATATGCACAAAGGATCATGAAAAAGAGATGGAAGGGGAAGGAAGTAATGTTGGGAACCACACATGTGGTGTTCTGTGCTCTTGGGTGCTTTGCTTTCCAATGATAACTCATTTGCACACAGTCTATAAACTGGTTTTCTATGTGTTGGGCCTCAAGGGCCCTCTGTCTTATAGAACAGGTCTACACTGCTCACTGCGGTTGTTTGTTTTTGCACTTGTAGAGAAGAGTACAAGTGATGCTGTTTTATTGGGAGCCTGGGAGTTTCTGGTCCCACAACCAGAAATGGCTGCCTGGCTCCTCTGATGCAGTCGGAAGGCTCCTCCATTCCTGTAGACTGTCCAACTCTGAACCTGCTCTGAGTCTCACACTTTTCTATCCACAGAACACTCGGGTACTTTTAAGTATCTTTCTGTAGATGAGGGTTATTACCACTGATGTCATGACTTCCAAAATGTGACCACTTTCTTCCTTAGACAGCTTGAATTCGGATCTCAGTCAGGGATCTGAGGCATTAGCACAGTGATAACTGTATACCCATCTACACAGTGTTGCTCACCTTCCAGACCAGTTTCCTACCAATTATATTATTCCCTTCGTCTCAAGAGGTGAGAAGGACAAGCATTGTTAATCTCCCTTTACAAGGGTGGGAAAGAACACATTGAGGTGAGGAGCAAGGCCCCTTGGCTTGACCACCTCTGCCCTCACTCCCCTTACATGCCTATCTTTTGCCATGGACACCTGTGATGGCAGCAAGAACACAGGGCCACAGGGAGGGAGGGAGGGAGGGAGGGAGGGAGGGAGGGAGGAAGCCTGTGCTCCCTCAGCATGAGGCAGGACTGTGCAATGATGTGGCTGAGAAGCAGGGGCAGAGCCACAGAAGGGGCAGCTGGGTGGGGCCATTTGTCCTCCAGCCTTATTCTAAGCCTGGAGTGGTTGGTCATTGGAAACCAATGAAATAATACTGATCATAGTTACTGCTTTTTAACACTGTGAACTCTTCTGAATGCCCCTCTCAAAAATACCTTTTTCTCCTTTGTTGTTGCCTTTTCATAAGGTTTGAGTTTGGTTTTACTTTTCTCTCTAAAGTCTCAATGATCGCTGGCGCCCCAGCTCAATAGGCTAATCCTCCACCTAGCGGCACTGGCCCACTTGGTTCTAGTCCCGGTCGGGGAGCTGGATTCTTTCCCGGTTGCCCCTCTTCCAGGCCAGCTCTCTGCTGTGGCCAGGGAAGGCAGTGGAGGATGGCCCAAGTGCTTGGGCCCTGCACCCCATGGGAGACCAAGAGAAGCACCTGGCTCCTGCCTTTGGATCTGCGCGGTGCACAGGCCACAGCACGCCAGCCGTGGCGGCCATTGGAGGGCAAACCAACGGCAAAAGGAAGACCTTTCTCTCTGTTTCTCTCTCTCTCACTGTCCACTCTGCCCGTCAAAAAATTCTTTTTAAAGTTTAAAGTCTCAATGGTACCCCAAATATTAGATTTGACTCCTAATTTAATTGATCAGAGTGTAGGGCTGTGGACTGACATAAAACTGTCCCAGCAGTCTTCTGTGCCAAAAAGCAGTCTCTTCTTTTTTTGACAGTTGAAGAAGCATCTATAGGGAACCCAAAGGGGGCATTCATGAAGATATTGCAAGCCTGGAAGAACAATACCAGCAAGCAGCTGACTATTGAGCCAGAGAACTCAGTATCAAAGAGAAACAGTGTGGACTTCCCAGGCCGCATGAGTGAACAGCGGGACCTCAACGATGAAAGTGACGTTATTAGTGCACTTATTATTGCCTTATTTCTCAGAGGAAAATCTACAAAATGTAGAATCAACATTATTACCATTCATTACACTGCTTTTTTCAAATGTGCAAGATAGAGATAAGTCCCTGAGCTATGTGAAAACCCACATAAGGAGGCCCTCTCATCCTTACAGAAATAAGTTGAGAAAGCTCTATTTTCTGGAGAATTTGTTAGATGAAGTTATTCAAGAAAAAAATCGATGAGGTTAAAAAGGAAGAAAAAGCCACACTTATGCAGCCTATCCTGTTAGGTCCTCAATTTAACCCTCAAATCCTCCTAAAGAAATCAGAAACTGCCCCATCACAGAAGAACAGCCTGGCAACCATGCCAAGTGTGGGGTACAGGCTGCAGAGAGTGAAAAAAGTCACCAAGGGGCCAAAGGGCTTACGGGAAAGGCACCTCCAGGAGATGAGGAAGAGCCTCGGGAGGAGACAGGGCACCTGGCCCTTTGCGGAGAGCATTGGGGGAAGAAGGCTTGGGAGAGCAGGCTCCAGGGAGCTGAAGGAGCTTCAAGTGGCTCAGAGGCCCAGGCAGGTGGCCGGAAACTCCTTGCACATGGAGCCCTTGCTCACGAAGGAACGTGAGGCTGCAGCCCCCTCTTTCCTGAAGAAACACATCCTGGGCAGGCCTTCTACCTCCCCTCCAAAATCTCTCTCTGAGATCAACAACAAAGGAAGACTTAACCTACACCATTTTTGTCTTAGAAGATGCCAATGCTAGAGCCAAAAATAAGGCGGCAGGGAAACCAATCTCGCATTCCAGACAGAATTACCGCTTTCATAAAACTCGCTCTCTCTCACCTGGTCCTCCGAACCCCCAAGGCCAAACTGAGTCAGAAGTTCAGAAGGAAAAATTCCCTCAACAGGCTGACGGCTGGGAAGAGGCCTCCGTTCCCTGCACTGCGGAGTCTCATAAATTCCCCATCCGGAGAGGCTTTCTCATCCCCCGGAGGCCTGCATTCTCAGGGGAGTCCTCCTCTGAGAGAATTGGCACTTTCAGAACCTTCTATAGAAGACACGGGAGGAAAACCATTCCGGAGGGCGTGTTTTCGAAGAAAATATTTTGACAGAAAACACCACTGTGCATGAAGAAACGCTCCCTGGCGACAAAATGCACATAGATCCTTCAGCTACAGATTCTGCTGGGACCGAGTTCAACGTAATGCCAACTGTGGACCAAACCAAGGAAACACAGTGGGAATACCCCAGCGAGGGCACTGAAGCCCTCACCATGCCCGCAGGCTTCACCTACCCCGTGATGCTGTCCCAGGGAGAACAGTTTGAAATTCAGCTGAATCAGCAGCTACGGTCCCTCATCCCCAACACGGACATGAAAAAGCTCATTTCTCACGTCATCCGCACTCTGAAAATGGACTGCTCTGAGGCCCAGGCGCAACTGCCCTGTGCCAAGCTCATCTCCAAAACAGGCATCCTGATGAAGCTCCTCAGTGAGCAGCAGGAAGAAAAGATAGCCAAGAAAGAATGGGACACAGAGCAGTGGAGGACTGAGACCTATATCAATGAGAGTACAGAAGCCCCGAGTGGACAGAAAGAGCAGGAGTCGAGTAAGGTGAGGACAGGAGACCTGCACTTTCCCATCACTTAGGAGACCCCACATGGGAAGACCAGGGGCTCCCAGTCCAGATCCCTTGGCTCTCTGAGCCCTGGTCTTCCCACTCCTTGAATGTCCCACCTGAATCGCCTGACTCGCTCACACCCATGGCAGACCCTGGCGGCTTTGATTACCTGGGGTCTTCTGCTCCCTTCCAGGTGCTGGCACACCACACCCACTTCCATGCCTACTCCTTCTCTGGGCACCTCTCCCTCCTTCCTCTAGTCTCATATTCAAGAGCAACAATTGGCCACCAGGCACCTACCCAGATGTCCTGGCCGCACACCTCAAGAACGCCTTTGCTGGCACCTTGGCTCACCTGTTTGACCCACCCAAGGAACCCCTTTACAGGTAACTTAGTTCTTTGTTTCTATTCATAGGATCTTACCTAGCCATATGGCCTGCTGCCTCTGCCAATTTAAACATACTATCAAGAGTGTCTGCATGACCATCAAGCCTGGCAAATACGACACATTGGCGTGAGTCGGAACTACCTGATGATCTTTTTTTTTTTTTAATTTCTATTTGTTTTAAATTTCTTACTTTAAAATTTTAGGGACAAGTTTAAAGTAACAATGTGATTAACTGCTATATTTTTATTCATCCATTCAGATTTCAACTCCCTAAATTGCTAAACTGCTCCCTTGCTAAAAGTCAGGTTCCCAATTACCACTATGTAATTTAATAATGTAACTTACATATGCACAAAGGATCATGAAAAAGAGATGGAAGGGGAAGGAAGTAATGTTGGGAACCACACATGTGGTGTTCTGTGCTCTTGGGTGCTTTGCTTTCCAATGATAACTCATTTGCACACAGTCTATAAACTGGTTTTCTATGTGTTGGGCCTCAAGGGCCCTCTGTCTTATAGAACAGGTCTACACTGCTCACTGCGGTTGTTTGTTTTTGCACTTGTAGAGAAGAGTACAAGTGATGCTGTTTTATTGGGAGCCTGGGAGTTTCTGGTCCCATAACCAGAAATGGCTGCCTGGCTCCTCTGATGCAGTCGGAAGGCTCCTCCATTCCTGTAGACTGTCCAACTCTGAACCTGCTCTGAGTCTCACACTTTTCTATCCACAGAACACTCGGGTACTTTTAAGTATCTTTCTGTAGATGAGGGTTATTACCACTGATGTCATGACTTCCAAAATGTGACCACTTTCTTCCTTAGACAGCTTGAATTCGGATCTCAGTCAGGGATCTGAGGCATTAGCACAGTGATAACTGTATACCCATCTACACAGTGTTGCTCACCTTCCAGACCAGTTTCCTACCAATTATATTATTCCCTTCGTCTCAAGAGGTGAGAAGGACAAGCATTGTTAATCTCCCTTTACAAGGGTGGGAAAGAACACATTGAGGTGAGGAGCAAGGCCCCTTGGCTTGACCACCTCTGCCCTCACTCCCCTTACATGCCTATCTTTTGCCATGGACACCTGTGATGGCAGCAAGAACACAGGGCCACAGGGAGGGAGGGAGGGAGGGAGGGAGGGAGGGAGGGAGGGAGGGAGGGAGGAAGCCTGTGCTCCCTCAGCATGAGGCAGGACTGTGCAATGATGTGGCTGAGAAGCAGGGGCAGAGCCACAGAAGGGGCAGCTGGGTGGGGCCATTTGTCCTCCAGCCTTATTCTAAGCCTGGAGTGGTTGGTCATTGGAAACCAATGAAATAATACTGATCATAGTTACTGCTTTTTAACACTGTGAACTCTTCTGAATGCCCCTCTCAAAAATACCTTTTTCTCCTTTGTTGTTGCCTTTTCATAAGGTTTGAGTTTGGTTTTACTTTTCTCTCTAAAGTCTCAATGATCGCTGGCGCCCCAGCTCAATAGGCTAATCCTCCACCTAGCGGCACTGGCCCACTTGGTTCTAGTCCCGGTCGGGGAGCTGGATTCTTTCCCGGTTGCCCCTCTTCCAGGCCAGCTCTCTGCTGTGGCCAGGGAAGGCAGTGGAGGATGGCCCAAGTGCTTGGGCCCTGCACCCCATGGGAGACCAAGAGAAGCACCTGGCTCCTGCCTTTGGATCTGCGCGGTGCACAGGCCACAGCACGCCAGCCGTGGCGGCCATTGGAGGGCAAACCAACGGCAAAAGGAAGACCTTTCTCTCTGTTTCTCTCTCTCTCACTGTCCACTCTGCCCGTCAAAAAATTCTTTTTAAAGTTTAAAGTCTCAATGGTACCCCAAATATTAGATTTGACTCCTAATTTAATTGATCAGAGTGTAGGGCTGTGGACTGACATAAAACTGTCCCAGCAGTCTTCTGTGCCAAAAAGCAGTCTCTTCTTTTTTTGACAGTTGAAGAAGCATCTATAGGGAACCCAAAGGGGGCATTCATGAAGATATTGCAAGCCTGGAAGAACAATACCAGCAAGCAGCTGACTATTGAGCCAGAGAACTCAGTATCAAGGAGAAACAGTGTGGACTTCCCAGGCCGCATGAGTGAACAGCGGGACCTCAACGATGAAAGTGACGTTATTAGTGCACTTATTATTGCCTTATTTCTCAGAGGAAAATCTACAAAATGTAGAATCAACATTATTACCATTCATTACACTGCTTTTTTCAAATGTGCAAGATAGAGATAAGTCCCTGAGCTATGTGAAAACCCACATAAGGAGGCCCTCTCATCCTTACAGAAATAAGTTGAGAAAGCTCTATTTTCTGGAGAATTTGTTAGATGAAGTTATTCAAGAAAAAAATCGATGAGGTTAAAAAGGAAGAAAAAGCCACACTTATGCAGCCTATCCTGTTAGGTCCTCAATTTAACCCTCAAATCCTCCTAAAGAAATCAGAAACTGCCCCATCACAGAAGAACAGCCTGGCAACCATGCCAAGTGTGGGGTACAGGCTGCAGAGAGTGAAAAAAGTCACCAAGGGGCCAAAGGGCTTACGGGAAAGGCACCTCCAGGAGATGAGGAAGAGCCTCGGGAGGAGACAGGGCACCTGGCCCTTTGCGGAGAGCATTGGGGGAAGAAGGCTTGGGAGAGCAGGCTCCAGGGAGCTGAAGGAGCTTCAAGTGGCTCAGAGGCCCAGGCAGGTGGCCGGAAACTCCTTGCACATGGAGCCCTTGCTCACGAAGGAACGTGAGGCTGCAGCCCCCTCTTTCCTGAAGAAACACATCCTGGGCAGGCCTTCTACCTCCCCTCCAAAATCTCTCTCTGAGATCAACAACAAAGGAAGACTTAACCTACACCATTTTTGTCTTAGAAGATGCCAATGCTAGAGCCAAAAATAAGGCGGCAGGGAAACCAATCTCGCATTCCAGACAGAATTACCGCTTTCATAAAACTCGCTCTCTCTCACCTGGTCCTCCGAACCCCCAAGGCCAAACTGAGTCAGAAGTTCAGAAGGAAAAATTCCCTCAACAGGCTGACGGCTGGGAAGAGGCCTCCGTTCCCTGCACTGCGGAGTCTCATAAATTCCCCATCCGGAGAGGCTTTCTCATCCCCCGGAGGCCTGCATTCTCAGGGGAGTCCTCCTCTGAGAGAATTGGCACTTTCAGAACCTTCTATAGAAGACACGGGAGGAAAACCATTCCGGAGGGCGTGTTTTCGAAGAAAATATTTTGACAGAAAACACCACTGTGCATGAAGAAACGCTCCCTGGCGACAAAATGCACATAGATCCTTCAGCTACAGATTCTGCTGGGACCGAGTTCAACGTAATGCCAACTGTGGACCAAACCAAGGAAACACAGTGGGAATACCCCAGCGAGGGCACTGAAGCCCTCACCATGCCCGCAGGCTTCACCTACCCCGTGATGCTGTCCCAGGGAGAACAGTTTGAAATTCAGCTGAATCAGCAGCTACGGTCCCTCATCCCCAACACGGACATGAAAAAGCTCATTTCTCACGTCATCCGCACTCTGAAAATGGACTGCTCTGAGGCCCAGGCGCAACTGCCCTGTGCCAAGCTCATCTCCAAAACAGGCATCCTGATGAAGCTCCTCAGTGAGCAGCAGGAAGAAAAGATAGCCAAGAAAGAATGGGACACAGAGCAGTGGAGGACTGAGACCTATATCAATGAGAGTACAGAAGCCCCGAGTGGACAGAAAGAGCAGGAGTCGAGTAAGGTGAGGACAGGAGACCTGCACTTTCCCATCACTTAGGAGACCCCACATGGGAAGACCAGGGGCTCCCAGTCCAGATCCCTTGGCTCTCTGAGCCCTGGTCTTCCCACTCCTTGAATGTCCCACCTGAATCGCCTGACTCGCTCACACCCATGGCAGACCCTGGCGGCTTTGATTACCTGGGGTCTTCTGCTCCCTTCCAGGTGCTGGCACACCACACCCACTTCCATGCCTACTCCTTCTCTGGGCACCTCTCCCTCCTTCCTCTAGTCTCATATTCAAGAGCAACAATTGGCCACCAGGCACCTACCCAGATGTCCTGGCCGCACACCTCAAGAACGCCTTTGCTGGCACCTTGGCTCACCTGTTTGACCCACCCAAGGAACCCCTTTACAGGTAACTTAGTTCTTTGTTTCTATTCATAGGATCTTACCTAGCCATATGGCCTGCTGCCTCTGCCAATTTAAACATACTATCAAGAGTGTCTGCATGACCATCAAGCCTGGCAAATACGACACATTGGCGTGAGTCGGAACTACCTGATGATCTTTTTTTTTTTTTTTTTAATTTTTATTTGTTTTAAATTTCTTACTTTAAAATTTTAGGGACAAGTTTAAAGTAACAATGTGATTAACTGCTATATTTTTATTCATCCATTCAGATTTCAACTCCCTAAATTGCTAAACTGCTCCCTTGCTAAAAGTCAGGTTCCCAATTACCACTATGTAATTTAATAATGTAACTTACATATGCACAAAGGATCATGAAAAAGAGATGGAAGGGGAAGGAAGTAATGTTGGGAACCACACATGTGGTGTTCTGTGCTCTTGGGTGCTTTGCTTTCCAATGATAACTCATTTGCACACAGTCTATAAACTGGTTTTCTATGTGTTGGGCCTCAAGGGCCCTCTGTCTTATAGAACAGGTCTACACTGCTCACTGCGGTTGTTTGTTTTTGCACTTGTAGAGAAGAGTACAAGTGATGCTGTTTTATTGGGAGCCTGGGAGTTTCTGGTCCCATAACCAGAAATGGCTGCCTGGCTCCTCTGATGCAGTCGGAAGGCTCCTCCATTCCTGTAGACTGTCCAACTCTGAACCTGCTCTGAGTCTCACACTTTTCTATCCACAGAACACTCGGGTACTTTTAAGTATCTTTCTGTAGATGAGGGTTATTACCACTGATGTCATGACTTCCAAAATGTGACCACTTTCTTCCTTAGACAGCTTGAATTCGGATCTCAGTCAGGGATCTGAGGCATTAGCACAGTGATAACTGTATGCCCATCTACACAGTGTTGCTCACCTTCCAGACCAGTTTCCTACCAATTATATTATTCCCTTCGTCTCAAGAGGTGAGAAGGACAAGCATTGTTAATCTCCCTTTACAAGGGTGGGAAAGAACACATTGAGGTGAGGAGCAAGGCCCCTTGGCTTGACCACCTCTGCCCTCACTCCCCTTACATGCCTATCTTTTGCCATGGACACCTGTGATGGCAGCAAGAACACAGGGCCACAGGGAGGGAGGGAGGGAGGGAGGGAGGGAGGGAGGGAGGGAGGGAGGAAGCCTGTGCTCCCTCAGCATGAGGCAGGACTGTGCAATGATGTGGCTGAGAAGCAGGGGCAGAGCCACAGAAGGGGCAGCTGGGTGGGGCCATTTGTCCTCCAGCCTTATTCTAAGCCTGGAGTGGTTGGTCATTGGAAACCAATGAAATAATACTGATCATAGTTACTGCTTTTTAACACTGTGAACTCTTCTGAATGCCCCTCTCAAAAATACCTTTTTCTCCTTTGTTGTTGCCTTTTCATAAGGTTTGAGTTTGGTTTTACTTTTCTCTCTAAAGTCTCAATGATCGCTGGCGCCCCAGCTCAATAGGCTAATCCTCCACCTAGCGGCACTGGCCCACTTGGTTCTAGTCCCGGTCGGGGAGCTGGATTCTTTCCCGGTTGCCCCTCTTCCAGGCCAGCTCTCTGCTGTGGCCAGGGAAGGCAGTGGAGGATGGCCCAAGTGCTTGGGCCCTGCACCCCATGGGAGACCAAGAGAAGCACCTGGCTCCTGCCTTTGGATCTGCGCGGTGCACAGGCCACAGCACGCCAGCCGTGGCGGCCATTGGAGGGCAAACCAATGGCAAAAGGAAGACCTTTCTCTCTGTTTCTCTCTCTCTCACTGTCCACTCTGCCCGTCAAAAAATTCTTTTTAAAGTTTAAAGTCTCAATGGTACCCCAAATATTAGATTTGACTCCTAATTTAATTGATCAGAGTGTAGGGCTGTGGACTGACATAAAACTGTCCCAGCAGTCTTCTGTGCCAAAAAGCAGTCTCTTCTTTTTTTGACAGTTGAAGAAGCATCTATAGGGAACCCAAAGGGGGCATTCATGAAGATATTGCAAACCTGGAAGAACAATACCAGCAAGCAGCTGACTATTGAGCCAGAGAACTCAGTATCAAGGAGAAACAGTGTGGACTTCCCAGGCCGCATGAGTGAACAGCGGGACCTCAACGATGAAAGTGACGTTATTAGTGCACTTATTATTGCCTTATTTCTCAGAGGAAAATCTACAAAATGTAGAATCAACATTATTACCATTCATTACACTGCTTTTTTCAAATGTGCAAGATAGAGATAAGTCCCTGAGCTATGTGAAAACCCACATAAGGAGGCCCTCTCATCCTTACAGAAATAAGTTGAGAAAGCTCTATTTTCTGGAGAATTTGTTAGATGAAGTTATTCAAGAAAAAAATCGATGAGGTTAAAAAGGAAGAAAAAGCCACACTTATGCAGCCTATCCTGTTAGGTCCTCAATTTAACCCTCAAATCCTCCTAAAGAAATCAGAAACTGCCCCATCACAGAAGAACAGCCTGGCAACCATGCCAAGTGTGGGGTACAGGCTGCAGAGAGTGAAAAAAGTCACCAAGGGGCCAAAGGGCTTACGGGAAAGGCACCTCCAGGAGATGAGGAAGAGCCTCGGGAGGAGACAGGGCACCTGGCCCTTTGCGGAGAGCATTGGGGGAAGAAGGCTTGGGAGAGCAGGCTCCAGGGAGCTGAAGGAGCTTCAAGTGGCTCAGAGGCCCAGGCAGGTGGCCGGAAACTCCTTGCACATGGAGCCCTTGCTCACGAAGGAACGTGAGGCTGCAGCCCCCTCTTTCCTGAAGAAACACATCCTGGGCAGGCCTTCTACCTCCCCTCCAAAATCTCTCTCTGAGATCAACAACAAAGGAAGACTTAACCTACACCATTTTTGTCTTAGAAGATGCCAATGCTAGAGCCAAAAATAAGGCGGCAGGGAAACCAATCTCGCATTCCAGACAGAATTACTGCTTTCATAAAACTCGCTCTCTCTCACCTGGTCCTCCGAACCCCCAAGGCCAAACTGAGTCAGAAGTTCAGAAGGAAAAATTCCCTCAACAGGCTGACGGCTGGGAAGAGGCCTCCGTTCCCTGCACTGCGGAGTCTCATAAATTCCCCATCCGGAGAGGCTTTCTCATCCCCCGGAGGCCTGCATTCTCAGGGGAGTCCTCCTCTGAGAGAATTGGCACTTTCAGAACCTTCTATAGAAGACACGGGAGGAAAACCATTCCGGAGGGCGTGTTTTCGAAGAAAATATTTTGACAGAAAACACCACTGTGCATGAAGAAACGCTCCCTGGCGACAAAATGCACATAGATCCTTCAGCTACAGATCCTGCTGGGACCGAGTTCAACGTAATGCCAACTGTGGACCAAACCAAGGAAACACAGTGGGAATACCCCAGCGAGGGCACTGAAGCCCTCACCATGCCCGCAGGCTTCACCTACCCCGTGATGCTGTCCCAGGGAGAACAGTTTGAAATTCAGCTGAATCAGCAGCTACGGTCCCTCATCCCCAACACGGACATGAAAAAGCTCATTTCTCACGTCATCCGCACTCTGAAAATGGACTGCTCTGAGGCCCAGGCGCAACTGCCCTGTGCCAAGCTCATCTCCAAAACAGGCATCCTGATGAAGCTCCTCAGTGAGCAGCAGGAAGAAAAGATAGCCAAGAAAGAATGGGACACAGAGCAGTGGAGGACTGAGACCTATATCAATGAGAGTACAGAAGCCCCGAGTGGACAGAAAGAGCAGGAGTCGAGTAAGGTGAGGACAGGAGACCTGCACTTTCCCATCACTTAGGAGACCCCACATGGGAAGACCAGGGGCTCCCAGTCCAGATCCCTTGGCTCTCTGAGCCCTGGTCTTCCCACTCCTTGAATGTCCCACCTGAATCGCCCGACTCGCTCACACCCATGGCAGACCCTGGCGGCTTTGATTACCTGGGGTCTTCTGCTCCCTTCCAGGTGCTGGCACACCACACCCACTTCCATGCCTACTCCTTCTCTGGGCACCTCTCCCTCCTTCCTCTAGTCTCATATTCAAGAGCAACAATTGGCCACCAGGCACCTACCCAGATGTCCTGGCCGCACACCTCAAGAACGCCTTTGCTGGCACCTTGGCTCACCTGTTTGACCCACCCAAGGAACCCCTTTACAGGTAACTTAGTTCTTTGTTTCTATTCATAGGATCTTACCTAGCCATATGGCCTGCTGCCTCTGCCAATTTAAACATACTATCAAGAGTGTCTGCATGACCATCAAGCCTGGCAAATACGACACATTGGCGTGAGTCGGAACTACCTGATGATCTTTTTTTTTTTTTTTTTAATTTTTATTTGTTTTAAATTTCTTACTTTAAAATTTTAGGGACAAGTTTAAAGTAACAATGTGATTAACTGCTATATTTTTATTCATCCATTCAGATTTCAACTCCCTAAATTGCTAAACTGCTCCCTTGCTAAAAGTCAGGTTCCCAATTACCACTATGTAATTTAATAATGTAACTTACATATGCACAAAGGATCATGAAAAAGAGATGGAAGGGGAAGGAAGTAATGTTGGGAACCACACATGTGGTGTTCTGTGCTCTTGGGTGCTTTGCTTTCCAATGATAACTCATTTGCACACAGTCTATAAACTGGTTTTCTATGTGTTGGGCCTCAAGGGCCCTCTGTCTTATAGAACAGGTCTACACTGCTCACTGCGGTTGTTTGTTTTTGCACTTGTAGAGAAGAGTACAAGTGATGCTGTTTTATTGGGAGCCTGGGAGTTTCTGGTCCCATAACCAGAAATGGCTGCCTGGCTCCTCTGATGCAGTCGGAAGGCTCCTCCATTCCTGTAGACTGTCCAACTCTGAACCTGCTCTGAGTCTCACACTTTTCTATCCACAGAACACTCGGGTACTTTTAAGTATCTTTCTGTAGATGAGGGTTATTACCACTGATGTCATGACTTCCAAAATGTGACCACTTTCTTCCTTAGACAGCTTGAATTCGGATCTCAGTCAGGGATCTGAGGCATTAGCACAGTGATAACTGTATACCCATCTACACAGTGTTGCTCACCTTCCAGACCAGTTTCCTACCAATTATATTATTCCCTTCGTCTCAAGAGGTGAGAAGGACAAGCATTGTTAATCTCCCTTTACAAGGGTGGGAAAGAACACATTGAGGTGAGGAGCAAGGCCCCTTGGCTTGACCACCTCTGCCCTCACTCCCCTTACATGCCTATCTTTTGCCATGGACACCTGTGATGGCAGCAAGAACACAGGGCCACAGGGAGGGAGGGAGGGAGGGAGGGAGGGAGGGAGGGAGGGAGGGAGGGAGGGAGGGAGGAAGCCTGTGCTCCCTCAGCATGAGGCAGGACTGTGCAATGATGTGGCTGAGAAGCAGGGGCAGAGCCACAGAAGGGGCAGCTGGGTGGGGCCATTTGTCCTCCAGCCTTATTCTAAGCCTGGAGTGGTTGGTCATTGGAAACCAATGAAATAATACTGATCATAGTTACTGCTTTTTAACACTGTGAACTCTTCTGAATGCCCCTCTCAAAAATACCTTTTTCTCCTTTGTTGTTGCCTTTTCATAAGGTTTGAGTTTGGTTTTACTTTTCTCTCTAAAGTCTCAATGATCGCTGGCGCCCCAGCTCAATAGGCTAATCCTCCACCTAGCGGCACTGGCCCACTTGGTTCTAGTCCCGGTCGGGGAGCTGGATTCTTTCCCGGTTGCCCCTCTTCCAGGCCAGCTCTCTGCTGTGGCCAGGGAAGGCAGTGGAGGATGGCCCAAGTGCTTGGGCCCTGCACCCCATGGGAGACCAAGAGAAGCACCTGGCTCCTGCCTTTGGATCTGCGCGGTGCACAGGCCACAGCACGCCAGCCGTGGCGGCCATTGGAGGGCAAACCAACGGCAAAAGGAAGACCTTTCTCTCTGTTTCTCTCTCTCTCACTGTCCACTCTGCCCGTCAAAAAATTCTTTTTAAAGTTTAAAGTCTCAATGGTACCCCAAATATTAGATTTGACTCCTAATTTAATTGATCAGAGTGTAGGGCTGTGGACTGACATAAAACTGTCCCAGCAGTCTTCTGTGCCAAAAAGCAGTCTCTTCTTTTTTTGACAGTTGAAGAAGCATCTATAGGGAACCCAAAGGGGGCATTCATGAAGATATTGCAAGCCTGGAAGAACAATACCAGCAAGCAGCTGACTATTGAGCCAGAGAACTCAGTATCAAGGAGAAACAGTGTGGACTTCCCAGGCCGCATGAGTGAACAGCGGGACCTCAACGATGAAAGTGACGTTATTAGTGCACTTATTATTGCCTTATTTCTCAGAGGAAAATCTACAAAATGTAGAATCAACATTATTACCATTCATTACACTGCTTTTTTCAAATGTGCAAGATAGAGATAAGTCCCTGAGCTATGTGAAAACCCACATAAGGAGGCCCTCTCATCCTTACAGAAATAAGTTGAGAAAGCTCTATTTTCTGGAGAATTTGTTAGATGAAGTTATTCAAGAAAAAAATCGATGAGGTTAAAAAGGAAGAAAAAGCCACACTTATGCAGCCTATCCTGTTAGGTCCTCAATTTAACCCTCAAATCCTCCTAAAGAAATCAGAAACTGCCCCATCACAGAAGAACAGCCTGGCAACCATGCCAAGTGTGGGGTACAGGCTGCAGAGAGTGAAAAAAGTCACCAAGGGGCCAAAGGGCTTACGGGAAAGGCACCTCCAGGAGATGAGGAAGAGCCTCGGGAGGAGACAGGGCACCTGGCCCTTTGCGGAGAGCATTGGGGGAAGAAGGCTTGGGAGAGCAGGCTCCAGGGAGCTGAAGGAGCTTCAAGTGGCTCAGAGGCCCAGGCAGGTGGCCGGAAACTCCTTGCACATGGAGCCCTTGCTCACGAAGGAACGTGAGGCTGCAGCCCCCTCTTTCCTGAAGAAACACATCCTGGGCAGGCCTTCTACCTCCCCTCCAAAATCTCTCTCTGAGATCAACAACAAAGGAAGACTTAACCTACACCATTTTTGTCTTAGAAGATGCCAATGCTAGAGCCAAAAATAAGGCGGCAGGGAAACCAATCTCGCATTCCAGACAGAATTACCGCTTTCATAAAACTCGCTCTCTCTCACCTGGTCCTCCGAACCCCCAAGGCCAAACTGAGTCAGAAGTTCAGAAGGAAAAATTCCCTCAACAGGCTGACGGCTGGGAAGAGGCCTCCGTTCCCTGCACTGCGGAGTCTCATAAATTCCCCATCCGGAGAGGCTTTCTCATCCCCCGGAGGCCTGCATTCTCAGGGGAGTCCTCCTCTGAGAGAATTGGCACTTTCAGAACCTTCTATAGAAGACACGGGAGGAAAACCATTCCGGAGGGCGTGTTTTCGAAGAAAATATTTTGACAGAAAACACCACTGTGCATGAAGAAACGCTCCCTGGCGACAAAATGCACATAGATCCTTCAGCTACAGATTCTGCTGGGACCGAGTTCAACGTAATGCCAACTGTGGACCAAACCAAGGAAACACAGTGGGAATACCCCAGCGAGGGCACTGAAGCCCTCACCATGCCCGCAGGCTTCACCTACCCCGTGATGCTGTCCCAGGGAGAACAGTTTGAAATTCAGCTGAATCAGCAGCTACGGTCCCTCATCCCCAACACGGACATGAAAAAGCTCATTTCTCACGTCATCCGCACTCTGAAAATGGACTGCTCTGAGGCCCAGGCGCAACTGCCCTGTGCCAAGCTCATCTCCAAAACAGGCATCCTGATGAAGCTCCTCAGTGAGCAGCAGGAAGAAAAGATAGCCAAGAAAGAATGGGACACAGAGCAGTGGAGGACTGAGACCTATATCAATGAGAGTACAGAAGCCCCGAGTGGACAGAAAGAGCAGGAGTCGAGTAAGGTGAGGACAGGAGACCTGCACTTTCCCATCACTTAGGAGACCCCACATGGGAAGACCAGGGGCTCCCAGTCCAGATCCCTTGGCTCTCTGAGCCCTGGTCTTCCCACTCCTTGAATGTCCCACCTGAATCGCCTGACTCGCTCACACCCATGGCAGACCCTGGCGGCTTTGATTACCTGGGGTCTTCTGCTCCCTTCCAGGTGCTGGCACACCACACCCACTTCCATGCCTACTCCTTCTCTGGGCACCTCTCCCTCCTTCCTCTAGTCTCATATTCAAGAGCAACAATTGGCCACCAGGCACCTACCCAGATGTCCTGGCCGCACACCTCAAGAACGCCTTTGCTGGCACCTTGGCTCACCTGTTTGACCCACCCAAGGAACCCCTTTACAGGTAACTTAGTTCTTTGTTTCTATTCATAGGATCTTACCTAGCCATATGGCCTGCTGCCTCTGCCAATTTAAACATACTATCAAGAGTGTCTGCATGACCATCAAGCCTGGCAAATACGACACATTGGCGTGAGTCGGAACTACCTGATGATCTTTTTTTTTTTTTTTAATTTTTATTTGTTTTAAATTTCTTACTTTAAAATTTTAGGGACAAGTTTAAAGTAACAATGTGATTAACTGCTATATTTTTATTCATCCATTCAGATTTCAACTCCCTAAATTGCTAAACTGCTCCCTTGCTAAAAGTCAGGTTCCCAATTACCACTATGTAATTTAATAATGTAACTTACATATGCACAAAGGATCATGAAAAAGAGATGGAAGGGGAAGGAAGTAATGTTGGGAACCACACATGTGGTGTTCTGTGCTCTTGGGTGCTTTGCTTTCCAATGATAACTCATTTGCACACAGTCTATAAACTGGTTTTCTATGTGTTGGGCCTCAAGGGCCCTCTGTCTTATAGAACAGGTCTACACTGCTCACTGCGGTTGTTTGTTTTTGCACTTGTAGAGAAGAGTACAAGTGATGCTGTTTTATTGGGAGCCTGGGAGTTTCTGGTCCCATAACCAGAAATGGCTGCCTGGCTCCTCTGATGCAGTCGGAAGGCTCCTCCATTCCTGTAGACTGTCCAACTCTGAACCTGCTCTGAGTCTCACACTTTTCTATCCACAGAACACTCGGGTACTTTTAAGTATCTTTCTGTAGATGAGGGTTATTACCACTGATGTCATGACTTCCAAAATGTGACCACTTTCTTCCTTAGACAGCTTGAATTCGGATCTCAGTCAGGGATCTGAGGCATTAGCACAGTGATAACTGTATACCCATCTACACAGTGTTGCTCACCTTCCAGACCAGTTTCCTACCAATTATATTATTCCCTTCGTCTCAAGAGGTGAGAAGGACAAGCATTGTTAATCTCCCTTTACAAGGGTGGGAAAGAACACATTGAGGTGAGGAGCAAGGCCCCTTGGCTTGACCACCTCTGCCCTCACTCCCCTTACATGCCTATCTTTTGCCATGGACACCTGTGATGGCAGCAAGAACACAGGGCCACAGGGAGGGAGGGAGGGAGGGAGGGAGGGAGGAAGCCTGTGCTCCCTCAGCATGAGGCAGGACTGTGCAATGATGTGGCTGAGAAGCAGGGGCAGAGCCACAGAAGGGGCAGCTGGGTGGGGCCATTTGTCCTCCAGCCTTATTCTAAGCCTGGAGTGGTTGGTCATTGGAAACCAATGAAATAATACTGATCATAGTTACTGCTTTTTAACACTGTGAACTCTTCTGAATGCCCCTCTCAAAAATACCTTTTTCTCCTTTGTTGTTGCCTTTTCATAAGGTTTGAGTTTGGTTTTACTTTTCTCTCTAAAGTCTCAATGATCGCTGGCGCCCCAGCTCAATAGGCTAATCCTCCACCTAGCGGCACTGGCCCACTTGGTTCTAGTCCCGGTCGGGGAGCTGGATTCTTTCCCGGTTGCCCCTCTTCCAGGCCAGCTCTCTGCTGTGGCCAGGGAAGGCAGTGGAGGATGGCCCAAGTGCTTGGGCCCTGCACCCCATGGGAGACCAAGAGAAGCACCTGGCTCCTGCCTTTGGATCTGCGCGGTGCACAGGCCACAGCACGCCAGCCGTGGCGGCCATTGGAGGGCAAACCAACGGCAAAAGGAAGACCTTTCTCTCTGTTTCTCTCTCTCTCACTGTCCACTCTGCCCGTCAAAAAATTCTTTTTAAAGTTTAAAGTCTCAATGGTACCCCAAATATTAGATTTGACTCCTAATTTAATTGATCAGAGTGTAGGGCTGTGGACTGACATAAAACTGTCCCAGCAGTCTTCTGTGCCAAAAAGCAGTCTCTTCTTTTTTTGACAGTTGAAGAAGCATCTATAGGGAACCCAAAGGGGGCATTCATGAAGATATTGCAAGCCTGGAAGAACAATACCAGCAAGCAGCTGACTATTGAGCCAGAGAACTCAGTATCAAGGAGAAACAGTGTGGACTTCCCAGGCCGCATGAGTGAACAGCGGGACCTCAACGATGAAAGTGACGTTATTAGTGCACTTATTATTGCCTTATTTCTCAGAGGAAAATCTACAAAATGTAGAATCAACATTATTACCATTCATTACACTGCTTTTTTCAAATGTGCAAGATAGAGATAAGTCCCTGAGCTATGTGAAAACCCACATAAGGAGGCCCTCTCATCCTTACAGAAATAAGTTGAGAAAGCTCTATTTTCTGGAGAATTTGTTAGATGAAGTTATTCAAGAAAAAAATCGATGAGGTTAAAAAGGAAGAAAAAGCCACACTTATGCAGCCTATCCTGTTAGGTCCTCAATTTAACCCTCAAATCCTCCTAAAGAAATCAGAAACTGCCCCATCACAGAAGAACAGCCTGGCAACCATGCCAAGTGTGGGGTACAGGCTGCAGAGAGTGAAAAAAGTCACCAAGGGGCCAAAGGGCTTACGGGAAAGGCACCTCCAGGAGATGAGGAAGAGCCTCGGGAGGAGACAGGGCACCTGGCCCTTTGCGGAGAGCATTGGGGGAAGAAGGCTTGGGAGAGCAGGCTCCAGGGAGCTGAAGGAGCTTCAAGTGGCTCAGAGGCCCAGGCAGGTGGCCGGAAACTCCTTGCACATGGAGCCCTTGCTCACGAAGGAACGTGAGGCTGCAGCCCCCTCTTTCCTGAAGAAACACATCCTGGGCAGGCCTTCTACCTCCCCTCCAAAATCTCTCTCTGAGATCAACAACAAAGGAAGACTTAACCTACACCATTTTTGTCTTAGAAGATGCCAATGCTAGAGCCAAAAATAAGGCGGCAGGGAAACCAATCTCGCATTCCAGACAGAATTACCGCTTTCATAAAACTCGCTCTCTCTCACCTGGTCCTCCGAACCCCCAAGGCCAAACTGAGTCAGAAGTTCAGAAGGAAAAATTCCCTCAACAGGCTGACGGCTGGGAAGAGGCCTCCGTTCCCTGCACTGCGGAGTCTCATAAATTCCCCATCCGGAGAGGCTTTCTCATCCCCCGGAGGCCTGCATTCTCAGGGGAGTCCTCCTCTGAGAGAATTGGCACTTTCAGAACCTTCTATAGAAGACACGGGAGGAAAACCATTCCGGAGGGCGTGTTTTCGAAGAAAATATTTTGACAGAAAACACCACTGTGCATGAAGAAACGCTCCCTGGCGACAAAATGCACATAGATCCTTCAGCTACAGATTCTGCTGGGACCGAGTTCAACGTAATGCCAACTGTGGACCAAACCAAGGAAACACAGTGGGAATACCCCAGCGAGGGCACTGAAGCCCTCACCATGCCCGCAGGCTTCACCTACCCCGTGATGCTGTCCCAGGGAGAACAGTTTGAAATTCAGCTGAATCAGCAGCTACGGTCCCTCATCCCCAACACGGACATGAAAAAGCTCATTTCTCACGTCATCCGCACTCTGAAAATGGACTGCTCTGAGGCCCAGGTGCAACTGCCCTGTGCCAAGCTCATCTCCAAAACAGGCATCCTGATGAAGCTCCTCAGTGAGCAGCAGGAAGAAAAGATAGCCAAGAAAGAATGGGACACAGAGCAGTGGAGGACTGAGACCTATATCAATGAGAGTACAGAAGCCCCGAGTGGACAGAAAGAGCAGGAGTCGAGTAAGGTGAGGACAGGAGACCTGCACTTTCCCATCACTTAGGAGACCCCACATGGGAAGACCAGGGGCTCCCAGTCCAGATCCCTTGGCTCTCTGAGCCCTGGTCTTCCCACTCCTTGAATGTCCCACCTGAATCGCCCGACTCGCTCACACCCATGGCAGACCCTGGCGGCTTTGATTACCTGGGGTCTTCTGCTCCCTTCCAGGTGCTGGCACACCACACCCACTTCCATGCCTACTCCTTCTCTGGGCACCTCTCCCTCCTTCCTCTAGTCTCATATTCAAGAGCAACAATTGGCCACCAGGCACCTACCCAGATGTCCTGGCCGCACACCTCAAGAACGCCTTTGCTGGCACCTTGGCTCACCTGTTTGACCCACCCAAGGAACCCCTTTACAGGTAACTTAGTTCTTTGTTTCTATTCATAGGATCTTACCTAGCCATATGGCCTGCTGCCTCTGCCAATTTAAACATACTATCAAGAGTGTCTGCATGACCATCAAGCCTGGCAAATACGACACATTGGCGTGAGTCGGAACTACCTGATGATCTTTTTTTTTTTTTTTAATTTTTATTTGTTTTAAATTTCTTACTTTAAAATTTTAGGGACAAGTTTAAAGTAACAATGTGATTAACTGCTATATTTTTATTCATCCATTCAGATTTCAACTCCCTAAATTGCTAAACTGCTCCCTTGCTAAAAGTCAGGTTCCCAATTACCACTATGTAATTTAATAATGTAACTTACATATGCACAAAGGATCATGAAAAAGAGATGGAAGGGGAAGGAAGTAATGTTGGGAACCACACATGTGGTGTTCTGTGCTCTTGGGTGCTTTGCTTTCCAATGATAACTCATTTGCACACAGTCTATAAACTGGTTTTCTATGTGTTGGGCCTCAAGGGCCCTCTGTCTTATAGAACAGGTCTACACTGCTCACTGCGGTTGTTTGTTTTTGCACTTGTAGAGAAGAGTACAAGTGATGCTGTTTTATTGGGAGCCTGGGAGTTTCTGGTCCCATAACCAGAAATGGCTGCCTGGCTCCTCTGATGCAGTCGGAAGGCTCCTCCATTCCTGTAGACTGTCCAACTCTGAACCTGCTCTGAGTCTCACACTTTTCTATCCACAGAACACTCGGGTACTTTTAAGTATCTTTCTGTAGATGAGGGTTATTACCACTGATGTCATGACTTCCAAAATGTGACCACTTTCTTCCTTAGACAGCTTGAATTCGGATCTCAGTCAGGGATCTGAGGCATTAGCACAGTGATAACTGTATACCCATCTACACAGTGTTGCTCACCTTCCAGACCAGTTTCCTACCAATTATATTATTCCCTTCGTCTCAAGAGGTGAGAAGGACAAGCATTGTTAATCTCCCTTTACAAGGGTGGGAAAGAACACATTGAGGTGAGGAGCAAGGCCCCTTGGCTTGACCACCTCTGCCCTCACTCCCCTTACATGCCTATCTTTTGCCATGGACACCTGTGATGGCAGCAAGAACACAGGGCCACAGGGAGGGAGGGAGGGAGGGAGGGAGGGAGGGAGGGAGGAAGCCTGTGCTCCCTCAGCATGAGGCAGGACTGTGGAATGATGTGGCTGAGAAGCAGGGGCAGAGCCACAGAAGGGGCAGCTGGGTGGGGCCATTTGTCCTCCAGCCTTATTCTAAGCCTGGAGTGGTTGGTCATTGGAAACCAATGAAATAATACTGATCATAGTTACTGCTTTTTAACACTGTGAACTCTTCTGAATGCCCCTCTCAAAAATACCTTTTTCTCCTTTGTTGTTGCCTTTTCATAAGGTTTGAGTTTGGTTTTACTTTTCTCTCTAAAGTCTCAATGATCGCTGGCGCCCCAGCTCAATAGGCTAATCCTCCACCTAGCGGCACTGGCCCACTTGGTTCTAGTCCCGGTCGGGGAGCTGGATTCTTTCCCGGTTGCCCCTCTTCCAGGCCAGCTCTCTGCTGTGGCCAGGGAAGGCAGTGGAGGATGGCCCAAGTGCTTGGGCCCTGCACCCCATGGGAGACCAAGAGAAGCACCTGGCTCCTGCCTTTGGATCTGCGCGGTGCACAGGCCACAGCACGCCAGCCGTGGCGGCCATTGGAGGGCAAACCAACGGCAAAAGGAAGACCTTTCTCTCTGTTTCTCTCTCTCTCACTGTCCACTCTGCCCGTCAAAAAATTCTTTTTAAAGTTTAAAGTCTCAATGGTACCCCAAATATTAGATTTGACTCCTAATTTAATTGATCAGAGTGTAGGGCTGTGGACTGACATAAAACTGTCCCAGCAGTCTTCTGTGCCAAAAAGCAGTCTCTTCTTTTTTTGACAGTTGAAGAAGCATCTATAGGGAACCCAAAGGGGGCATTCATGAAGATATTGCAAGCCTGGAAGAACAATACCAGCAAGCAGCTGACTATTGAGCCAGAGAACTCAGTATCAAAGAGAAACAGTGTGGACTTCCCAGGCCGCATGAGTGAACAGCGGGACCTCAACGATGAAAGTGACGTTATTAGTGCACTTATTATTGCCTTATTTCTCAGAGGAAAATCTACAAAATGTAGAATCAACATTATTACCATTCATTACACTGCTTTTTTCAAATGTGCAAGATAGAGATAAGTCCCTGAGCTATGTGAAAACCCACATAAGGAGGCCCTCTCATCCTTACAGAAATAAGTTGAGAAAGCTCTATTTTCTGGAGAATTTGTTAGATGAAGTTATTCAAGAAAAAAATCGATGAGGTTAAAAAGGAAGAAAAAGCCACACTTATGCAGCCTATCCTGTTAGGTCCTCAATTTAACCCTCAAATCCTCCTAAAGAAATCAGAAACTGCCCCATCACAGAAGAACAGCCTGGCAACCATGCCAAGTGTGGGGTACAGGCTGCAGAGAGTGAAAAAAGTCACCAAGGGGCCAAAGGGCTTACGGGAAAGGCACCTCCAGGAGATGAGGAAGAGCCTCGGGAGGAGACAGGGCACCTGGCCCTTTGCGGAGAGCATTGGGGGAAGAAGGCTTGGGAGAGCAGGCTCCAGGGAGCTGAAGGAGCTTCAAGTGGCTCAGAGGCCCAGGCAGGTGGCCGGAAACTCCTTGCACATGGAGCCCTTGCTCACGAAGGAACGTGAGGCTGCAGCCCCCTCTTTCCTGAAGAAACACATCCTGGGCAGGCCTTCTACCTCCCCTCCAAAATCTCTCTCTGAGATCAACAACAAAGGAAGACTTAACCTACACCATTTTTGTCTTAGAAGATGCCAATGCTAGAGCCAAAAATAAGGCGGCAGGGAAACCAATCTCGCATTCCAGACAGAATTACCGCTTTCATAAAACTCGCTCTCTCTCACCTGGTCCTCCGAACCCCCAAGGCCAAACTGAGTCAGAAGTTCAGAAGGAAAAATTCCCTCAACAGGCTGACGGCTGGGAAGAGGCCTCCGTTCCCTGCACTGCGGAGTCTCATAAATTCCCCATCCGGAGAGGCTTTCTCATCCCCCGGAGGCCTGCATTCTCAGGGGAGTCCTCCTCTGAGAGAATTGGCACTTTCAGAACCTTCTATAGAAGACACGGGAGGAAAACCATTCCGGAGGGCGTGTTTTCGAAGAAAATATTTTGACAGAAAACACCACTGTGCATGAAGAAACGCTCCCTGGCGACAAAATGCACATAGATCCTTCAGCTACAGATTCTGCTGGGACCGAGTTCAACGTAATGCCAACTGTGGACCAAACCAAGGAAACACAGTGGGAATACCCCAGCGAGGGCACTGAAGCCCTCACCATGCCCGCAGGCTTCACCTACCCCGTGATGCTGTCCCAGGGAGAACAGTTTGAAATTCAGCTGAATCAGCAGCTACGGTCCCTCATCCCCAACACGGACATGAAAAAGCTCATTTCTCACGTCATCCGCACTCTGAAAATGGACTGCTCTGAGGCCCAGGCGCAACTGCCCTGTGCCAAGCTCATCTCCAAAACAGGCATCCTGATGAAGCTCCTCAGTGAGCAGCAGGAAGAAAAGATAGCCAAGAAAGAATGGGACACAGAGCAGTGGAGGACTGAGACCTATATCAATGAGAGTACAGAAGCCCCGAGTGGACAGAAAGAGCAGGAGTCGAGTAAGGTGAGGACAGGAGACCTGCACTTTCCCATCACTTAGGAGACCCCACATGGGAAGACCAGGGGCTCCCAGTCCAGATCCCTTGGCTCTCTGAGCCCTGGTCTTCCCACTCCTTGAATGTCCCACCTGAATCGCCTGACTCGCTCACACCCATGGCAGACCCTGGCGGCTTTGATTACCTGGGGTCTTCTGCTCCCTTCCAGGTGCTGGCACACCACACCCACTTCCATGCCTACTCCTTCTCTGGGCACCTCTCCCTCCTTCCTCTAGTCTCATATTCAAGAGCAACAATTGGCCACCAGGCACCTACCCAGATGTCCTGGCCGCACACCTCAAGAACGCCTTTGCTGGCACCTTGGCTCACCTGTTTGACCCACCCAAGGAACCCCTTTACAGGTAACTTAGTTCTTTGTTTCTATTCATAGGATCTTACCTAGCCATATGGCCTGCTGCCTCTGCCAATTTAAACATACTATCAAGAGTGTCTGCATGACCATCAAGCCTGGCAAATACGACACATTGGCGTGAGTCGGAACTACCTGATGATCTTTTTTTTTTTTTTTAATTTTTATTTGTTTTAAATTTCTTACTTTAAAATTTTAGGGACAAGTTTAAAGTAACAATGTGATTAACTGCTATATTTTTATTCATCCATTCAGATTTCAACTCCCTAAATTGCTAAACTGCTCCCTTGCTAAAAGTCAGGTTCCCAATTACCACTATGTAATTTAATAATGTAACTTACATATGCACAAAGGATCATGAAAAAGAGATGGAAGGGGAAGGAAGTAATGTTGGGAACCACACATGTGGTGTTCTGTGCTCTTGGGTGCTTTGCTTTCCAATGATAACTCATTTGCACACAGTCTATAAACTGGTTTTCTATGTGTTGGGCCTCAAGGGCCCTCTGTCTTATAGAACAGGTCTACACTGCTCACTGCGGTTGTTTGTTTTTGCACTTGTAGAGAAGAGTACAAGTGATGCTGTTTTATTGGGAGCCTGGGAGTTTCTGGTCCCATAACCAGAAATGGCTGCCTGGCTCCTCTGATGCAGTCGGAAGGTTCCTCCATTCCTGTAGACTGTCCAACTCTGAACCTGCTCTGAGTCTCACACTTTTCTATCCACAGAACACTCGGGTACTTTTAAGTATCTTTCTGTAGATGAGGGTTATTACCACTGATGTCATGACTTCCAAAATGTGACCACTTTCTTCCTTAGACAGCTTGAATTCGGATCTCAGTCAGGGATCTGAGGCATTAGCACAGTGATAACTGTATACCCATCTACACAGTGTTGCTCACCTTCCAGACCAGTTTCCTACCAATTATATTATTCCCTTCGTCTCAAGAGGTGAGAAGGACAAGCATTGTTAATCTCCCTTTACAAGGGTGGGAAAGAACACATTGAGGTGAGGAGCAAGGCCCCTTGGCTTGACCACCTCTGCCCTCACTCCCCTTACATGCCTATCTTTTGCCATGGACACCTGTGATGGCAGCAAGAACACAGGGCCACAGGGAGGGAGGGAGGGAGGGAGGGAGGGAGGGAGGGAGGGAGGAAGCCTGTGCTCCCTCAGCATGAGGCAGGACTGTGCAATGATGTGGCTGAGAAGCAGGGGCAGAGCCACAGAAGGGGCAGCTGGGTGGGGCCATTTGTCCTCCAGCCTTATTCTAAGCCTGGAGTGGTTGGTCATTGGAAACCAATGAAATAATACTGATCATAGTTACTGCTTTTTAACACTGTGAACTCTTCTGAATGCCCCTCTCAAAAATACCTTTTTCTCCTTTGTTGTTGCCTTTTCATAAGGTTTGAGTTTGGTTTTACTTTTCTCTCTAAAGTCTCAATGATCGCTGGCGCCCCAGCTCAATAGGCTAATCCTCCACCTAGCGGCACTGGCCCACTTGGTTCTAGTCCCGGTCGGGGAGCTGGATTCTTTCCCGGTTGCCCCTCTTCCAGGCCAGCTCTCTGCTGTGGCCAGGGAAGGCAGTGGAGGATGGCCCAAGTGCTTGGGCCCTGCACCCCATGGGAGACCAAGAGAAGCACCTGGCTCCTGCCTTTGGATCTGCGCGGTGCACAGGCCACAGCACGCCAGCCGTGGCGGCCATTGGAGGGCAAACCAACGGCAAAAGGAAGACCTTTCTCTCTGTTTCTCTCTCTCTCACTGTCCACTCTGCCCGTCAAAAAATTCTTTTTAAAGTTTAAAGTCTCAATGGTACCCCAAATATTAGATTTGACTCCTAATTTAATTGATCAGAGTGTAGGGCTGTGGACTGACATAAAACTGTCCCAGCAGTCTTCTGTGCCAAAAAGCAGTCTCTTCTTTTTTTGACAGTTGAAGAAGCATCTATAGGGAACCCAAAGGGGGCATTCATGAAGATATTGCAAGCCTGGAAGAACAATACCAGCAAGCAGCTGACTATTGAGCCAGAGAACTCAGTATCAAGGAGAAACAGTGTGGACTTCCCAGGCCGCATGAGTGAACAGCGGGACCTCAACGATGAAAGTGACGTTATTAGTGCACTTATTATTGCCTTATTTCTCAGAGGAAAATCTACAAAATGTAGAATCAACATTATTACCATTCATTACACTGCTTTTTTCAAATGTGCAAGATAGAGATAAGTCCCTGAGCTATGTGAAAACCCACATAAGGAGGCCCTCTCATCCTTACAGAAATAAGTTGAGAAAGCTCTATTTTCTGGAGAATTTGTTAGATGAAGTTATTCAAGAAAAAAATCGATGAGGTTAAAAAGGAAGAAAAAGCCACACTTATGCAGCCTATCCTGTTAGGTCCTCAATTTAACCCTAAAATCCTCCTAAAGAAATCAGAAACTGCCCCATCACAGAAGAACAGCCTGGCAACCATGCCAAGTGTGGGGTACAGGCTGCAGAGAGTGAAAAAAGTCACCAAGGGGCCAAAGGGCTTACGGGAAAGGCACCTCCAGGAGATGAGGAAGAGCCTCGGGAGGAGACAGGGCACCTGGCCCTTTGCGGAGAGCATTGGGGGAAGAAGGCTTGGGAGAGCAGGCTCCAGGGAGCTGAAGGAGCTTCAAGTGGCTCAGAGGCCCAGGCAGGTGGCCGGAAACTCCTTGCACATGGAGCCCTTGCTCACGAAGGAACGTGAGGCTGCAGCCCCCTCTTTCCTGAAGAAACACATCCTGGGCAGGCCTTCTACCTCCCCTCCAAAATCTCTCTCTGAGATCAACAACAAAGGAAGACTTAACCTACACCATTTTTGTCTTAGAAGATGCCAATGCTAGAGCCAAAAATAAGGCGGCAGGGAAACCAATCTCGCATTCCAGACAGAATTACCGCTTTCATAAAACTCGCTCTCTCTCACCTGGTCCTCCGAACCCCCAAGGCCAAACTGAGTCAGAAGTTCAGAAGGAAAAATTCCCTCAACAGGCTGACGGCTGGGAAGAGGCCTCCGTTCCCTGCACTGCGGAGTCTCATAAATTCCCCATCCGGAGAGGCTTTCTCATCCCCCGGAGGCCTGCATTCTCAGGGGAGTCCTCCTCTGAGAGAATTGGCACTTTCAGAACCTTCTATAGAAGACACGGGAGGAAAACCATTCCGGAGGGCGTGTTTTCGAAGAAAATATTTTGACAGAAAACACCACTGTGCATGAAGAAACGCTCCCTGGCGACAAAATGCACATAGATCCTTCAGCTACAGATTCTGCTGGGACCGAGTTCAACGTAATGCCAACTGTGGACCAAACCAAGGAAACACAGTGGGAATACCCCAGCGAGGGCACTGAAGCCCTCACCATGCCCGCAGGCTTCACCTACCCCGTGATGCTGTCCCAGGGAGAACAGTTTGAAATTCAGCTGAATCAGCAGCTACGGTCCCTCATCCCCAACACGGACATGAAAAAGCTCATTTCTCACATCATCCGCACTCTGAAAATGGACTGCTCTGAGGCCCAGGCGCAACTGCCCTGTGCCAAGCTCATCTCCAAAACAGGCATCCTGATGAAGCTCCTCAGTGAGCAGCAGGAAGAAAAGATAGCCAAGAAAGAATGGGACACAGAGCAGTGGAGGACTGAGACCTATATCAATGAGAGTACAGAAGCCCCGAGTGGACAGAAAGAGCAGGAGTCGAGTAAGGTGAGGACAGGAGACCTGCACTTTCCCATCACTTAGGAGACCCCACATGGGAAGACCAGGGGCTCCCAGTCCAGATCCCTTGGCTCTCTGAGCCCTGGTCTTCCCACTCCTTGAATGTCCCACCTGAATCGCCTGACTCGCTCACACCCATGGCAGACCCTGGCGGCTTTGATTACCTGGGGTCTTCTGCTCCCTTCCAGGTGCTGGCACACCACACCCACTTCCATGCCTACTCCTTCTCTGGGCACCTCTCCCTCCTTCCTCTAGTCTCATATTCAAGAGCAACAATTGGCCACCAGGCACCTACCCAGATGTCCTGGCCGCACACCTCAAGAACGCCTTTGCTGGCACCTTGGCTCACCTGTTTGACCCACCCAAGGAACCCCTTTACAGGTAACTTAGTTCTTTGTTTCTATTCATAGGATCTTACCTAGCCATATGGCCTGCTGCCTCTGCCAATTTAAACATACTATCAAGAGTGTCTGCATGACCATCAAGCCTGGCAAATACGACACATTGGCGTGAGTCGGAACTACCTGATGATCTTTTTTTTTTTTTTTAATTTTTATTTGTTTTAAATTTCTTACTTTAAAATTTTAGGGACAAGTTTAAAGTAACAATGTGATTAACTGCTATATTTTTATTCATCCATTCAGATTTCAACTCCCTAAATTGCTAAACTGCTCCCTTGCTAAAAGTCAGGTTCCCAATTACCACTATGTAATTTAATAATGTAACTTACATATGCACAAAGGATCATGAAAAAGAGATGGAAGGGGAAGGAAGTAATGTTGGGAACCACACATGTGGTGTTCTGTGCTCTTGGGTGCTTTGCTTTCCAATGATAACTCATTTGCACACAGTCTATAAACTGGTTTTCTATGTGTTGGGCCTCAAGGGCCCTCTGTCTTATAGAACAGGTCTACACTGCTCACTGCGGTTGTTTGTTTTTGCACTTGTAGAGAAGAGTACAAGTGATGCTGTTTTATTGGGAGCCTGGGAGTTTCTGGTCCCATAACCAGAAATGGCTGCCTGGCTCCTCTGATGCAGTCGGAAGGCTCCTCCATTCCTGTAGACTGTCCAACTCTGAACCTGCTCTGAGTCTCACACTTTTCTATCCACAGAACACTCGGGTACTTTTAAGTATCTTTCTGTAGATGAGGGTTATTACCACTGATGTCATGACTTCCAAAATGTGACCACTTTCTTCCTTAGACAGCTTGAATTCGGATCTCAGTCAGGGATCTGAGGCATTAGCACAGTGATAACTGTATACCCATCTACACAGTGTTGCTCACCTTCCAGACCAGTTTCCTACCAATTATATTATTCCCTTCGTCTCAAGAGGTGAGAAGGACAAGCATTGTTAATCTCCCTTTACAAGGGTGGGAAAGAACACATTGAGGTGAGGAGCAAGGCCCCTTGGCTTGACCACCTCTGCCCTCACTCCCCTTACATGCCTATCTTTTGCCATGGACACCTGTGATGGCAGCAAGAACACAGGGCCACAGGGAGGGAGGGAGGGAGGGAGGGAGGGAGGGAGGGAGGGAGGGAGGGAGGAAGCCTGTGCTCCCTCAGCATGAGGCAGGACTGTGCAATGATGTGGCTGAGAAGCAGGGGCAGAGCCACAGAAGGGGCAGCTGGGTGGGGCCATTTGTCCTCCAGCCTTATTCTAAGCCTGGAGTGGTTGGTCATTGGAAACCAATGAAATAATACTGATCATAGTTACTGCTTTTTAACATTGTGAACTCTTCTGAATGCCCCTCTCAAAAATACCTTTTTCTCCTTTGTTGTTGCCTTTTCATAAGGTTTGAGTTTGGTTTTACTTTTCTCTCTAAAGTCTCAATGATCGCTGGCGCCCCAGCTCAATAGGCTAATCCTCCACCTAGCGGCACTGGCCCACTTGGTTCTAGTCCCGGTCGGGGAGCTGGATTCTTTCCCGGTTGCCCCTCTTCCAGGCCAGCTCTCTGCTGTGGCCAGGGAAGGCAGTGGAGGATGGCCCAAGTGCTTGGGCCCTGCACCCCATGGGAGACCAAGAGAAGCACCTGGCTCCTGCCTTTGGATCTGCGCGGTGCACAGGCCACAGCACGCCAGCCGTGGCGGCCATTGGAGGGCAAACCAACGGCAAAAGGAAGACCTTTCTCTCTGTTTCTCTCTCTCTCACTGTCCACTCTGCCCGTCAAAAAATTCTTTTTAAAGTTTAAAGTCTCAATGGTACCCCAAATATTAGATTTGACTCCTAATTTAATTGATCAGAGTGTAGGGCTGTGGACTGACATAAAACTGTCCCAGCAGTCTTCTGTGCCAAAAAGCAGTCTCTTCTTTTTTTGACAGTTGAAGAAGCATCTATAGGGAACCCAAAGGGGGCATTCATGAAGATATTGCAAGCCTGGAAGAACAATACCAGCAAGCAGCTGACTACTGAGCCAGAGAACTCAGTATCAAAGAGAAACAGTGTGGACTTCCCAGGCCGCATGAGTGAACAGCGGGACCTCAACGATGAAAGTGACGTTATTAGTGCACTTATTATTGCCTTATTTCTCAGAGGAAAATCTACAAAATGTAGAATCAACATTATTACCATTCATTACACTGCTTTTTTCAAATGTGCAAGATAGAGATAAGTCCCTGAGCTATGTGAAAACCCACATAAGGAGGCCCTCTCATCCTTACAGAAATAAGTTGAGAAAGCTCTATTTTCTGGAGAATTTGTTAGATGAAGTTATTCAAGAAAAAAATCGATGAGGTTAAAAAGGAAGAAAAAGCCACACTTATGCAGCCTATCCTGTTAGGTCCTCAATTTAACCCTAAAATCCTCCTAAAGAAATAAGAAACTGCCCCATCACAGAAGAACAGCCTGGCAACCATGCCAAGTGTGGGGTACAGGCTGCAGAGAGTGAAAAAAGTCACCAAGGGGCCAAAGGGCTTACGGGAAAGGCACCTCCAGGAGATGAGGAAGAGCCTCGGGAGGAGACAGGGCACCTGGCCCTTTGCGGAGAGCATTGGGGGAAGAAGGCTTGGGAGAGCAGGCTCCAGGGAGCTGAAGGAGCTTCAAGTGGCTCAGAGGCCCAGGCAGGTGGCCGGAAACTCCTTGCACATGGAGCCCTTGCTCACGAAGGAACGTGAGGCTGCAGCCCCCTCTTTCCTGAAGAAACACATCCTGGGCAGGCCTTCTACCTCCCCTCCAAAATCTCTCTCTGAGATCAACAACAAAGGAAGACTTAACCTACACCATTTTTGTCTTAGAAGATGCCAATGCTAGAGCCAAAAATAAGGCGGCAGGGAAACCAATCTCGCATTCCAGACAGAATTACCGCTTTCATAAAACTCGCTCTCTCTCACCTGGTCCTCCGAACCCCCAAGGCCAAACTGAGTCAGAAGTTCAGAAGGAAAAATTCCCTCAACAGGCTGACGGCTGGGAAGAGGCCTCCGTTCCCTGCACTGCGGAGTCTCATAAATTCCCCATCCGGAGAGGCTTTCTCATCCCCCGGAGGCCTGCATTCTCAGGGGAGTCCTCCTCTGAGAGAATTGGCACTTTCAGAACCTTCTATAGAAGACACGGGAGGAAAACCATTCCGGAGGGCGTGTTTTCGAAGAAAATATTTTGACAGAAAACACCACTGTGCATGAAGAAACGCTCCCTGGCGACAAAATGCACATAGATCCTTCAGCTACAGATTCTGCTGGGACCGAGTTCAACGTAATGCCAACTGTGGACCAAACCAAGGAAACACAGTGGGAATACCCCAGCGAGGGCACTGAAGCCCTCACCATGCCCGCAGGCTTCACCTACCCCGTGATGCTGTCCCAGGGAGAACAGTTTGAAATTCAGCTGAATCAGCAGCTACGGTCCCTCATCCCCAACACGGACATGAAAAAGCTCATTTCTCACGTCATCCACACTCTGAAAATGGACTGCTCTGAGGCCCAGGCGCAACTGCCCTGTGCCAAGCTCATCTCCAAAACAGGCATCCTGATGAAGCTCCTCAGTGAGCAGCAGGAAGAAAAGATAGCCAAGAAAGAATGGGACACAGAGCAGTGGAGGACTGAGACCTATATCAATGAGAGTACAGAAGCCCCGAGTGGACAGAAAGAGCAGGAGTCGAGTAAGGTGAGGACAGGAGACCTGCACTTTCCCATCACTTAGGAGACCCCACATGGGAAGACCAGGGGCTCCCAGTCCAGATCCCTTGGCTCTCTGAGCCCTGGTCTTCCCACTCCTTGAATGTCCCACCTGAATCGCCTGACTCGCTCACACCCATGGCAGACCCTGGCGGCTTTGATTACCTGGGGTCTTCTGCTCCCTTCCAGGTGCTGGCACACCACACCCACTTCCATGCCTACTCCTTCTCTGGGCACCTCTCCCTCCTTCCTCTAGTCTCATATTCAAGAGCAACAATTGGCCACCAGGCACCTACCCAGATGTCCTGGCCGCACACCTCAAGAACGCCTTTGCTGGCACCTTGGCTCACCTGTTTGACCCACCCAAGGAACCCCTTTACAGGTAACTTAGTTCTTTGTTTCTATTCATAGGATCTTACCTAGCCATATGGCCTGCTGCCTCTGCCAATTTAAACATACTATCAAGAGTGTCTGCATGACCATCAAGCCTGGCAAATACGACACATTGGCGTGAGTCGGAACTACCTGATGATCTTTTTTTTTTTTTTTTAATTTTTATTTGTTTTAAATTTCTTACTTTAAAATTTTAGGGACAAGTTTAAAGTAACAATGTGATTAACTGCTATATTTTTATTCATCCATTCAGATTTCAACTCCCTAAATTGCTAAACTGCTCCCTTGCTAAAAGTCAGGTTCCCAATTACCACTATGTAATTTAATAATGTAACTTACATATGCACAAAGGATCATGAAAAAGAGATGGAAGGGGAAGGAAGTAATGTTGGGAACCACACATGTGGTGTTCTGTGCTCTTGGGTGCTTTGCTTTCCAATGATAACTCATTTGCACACAGTCTATAAACTGGTTTTCTATGTGTTGGGCCTCAAGGGCCCTCTGTCTTATAGAACAGGTCTACACTGCTCACTGCGGTTGTTTGTTTTTGCACTTGTAGAGAAGAGTACAAGTGATGCTGTTTTATTGGGAGCCTGGGAGTTTCTGGTCCCATAACCAGAAATGGCTGCCTGGCTCCTCTGATGCAGTCGGAAGGCTCCTCCATTCCTGTAGACTGTCCAACTCTGAACCTGCTCTGAGTCTCACACTTTTCTATCCACAGAACACTCGGGTACTTTTAAGTATCTTTCTGTAGATGAGGGTTATTACCACTGATGTCATGACTTCCAAAATGTGACCACTTTCTTCCTTAGACAGCTTGAATTCGGATCTCAGTCAGGGATCTGAGGCATTAGCACAGTGATAACTGTATACCCATCTACACAGTGTTGCTCACCTTCCAGACCAGTTTCCTACCAATTATATTATTCCCTTCGTCTCAAGAGGTGAGAAGGACAAGCATTGTTAATCTCCCTTTACAAGGGTGGGAAAGAACACATTGAGGTGAGGAGCAAGGCCCCTTGGCTTGACCACCTCTGCCCTCACTCCCCTTACATGCCTATCTTTTGCCATGGACACCTGTGATGGCAGCAAGAACACAGGGCCACAGGGAGGGAGGGAGGGAGGGAGGGAGGGAGGGAGGGAGGGAGGGAGGAAGCCTGTGCTCCCTCAGCATGAGGCAGGACTGTGCAATGATGTGGCTGAGAAGCAGGGGCAGAGCCACAGAAGGGGCAGCTGGGTGGGGCCATTTGTCCTCCAGCCTTATTCTAAGCCTGGAGTGGTTGGTCATTGGAAACCAATGAAATAATACTGATCATAGTTACTGCTTTTTAACATTGTGAACTCTTCTGAATGCCCCTCTCAAAAATACCTTTTTCTCCTTTGTTGTTGCCTTTTCATAAGGTTTGAGTTTGGTTTTACTTTTCTCTCTAAAGTCTCAATGATCGCTGGCGCCCCAGCTCAATAGGCTAATCCTCCACCTAGCGGCACTGGCCCACTTGGTTCTAGTCCCGGTCGGGGAGCTGGATTCTTTCCCGGTTGCCCCTCTTCCAGGCCAGCTCTCTGCTGTGGCCAGGGAAGGCAGTGGAGGATGGCCCAAGTGCTTGGGCCCTGCACCCCATGGGAGACCAAGAGAAGCACCTGGCTCCTGCCTTTGGATCTGCGCGGTGCACAGGCCACAGCACGCCAGCCGTGGCGGCCATTGGAGGGCAAACCAACGGCAAAAGGAAGACCTTTCTCTCTGTTTCTCTCTCTCTCACTGTCCACTCTGCCCGTCAAAAAATTCTTTTTAAAGTTTAAAGTCTCAATGGTACCCCAAATATTAGATTTGACTCCTAATTTAATTGATCAGAGTGTAGGGCTGTGGACTGACATAAAACTGTCCCAGCAGTCTTCTGTGCCAAAAAGCAGTCTCTTCTTTTTTTGACAGTTGAAGAAGCATCTATAGGGAACCCAAAGGGGGCATTCATGAAGATATTGCAAGCCTGGAAGAACAATACCAGCAAGCAGCTGACTACTGAGCCAGAGAACTCAGTATCAAGGAGAAACAGTGTGGACTTCCCAGGCCGCATGAGTGAACAGCGGGACCTCAACGATGAAAGTGACGTTATTAGTGCACTTATTATTGCCTTATTTCTCAGAGGAAAATCTACAAAATGTAGAATCAACATTATTACCATTCATTACACTGCTTTTTTCAAATGTGCAAGATAGAGATAAGTCCCTGAGCTATGTGAAAACCCACATAAGGAGGCCCTCTCATCCTTACAGAAATAAGTTGAGAAAGCTCTATTTTCTGGAGAATTTGTTAGATGAAGTTATTCAAGAAAAAAATCGATGAGGTTAAAAAGGAAGAAAAAGCCACACTTATGCAGCCTATCCTGTTAGGTCCTCAATTTAACCCTAAAATCCTCCTAAAGAAATCAGAAACTGCCCCATCACAGAAGAACAGCCTGGCAACCATGCCAAGTGTGGGGTACAGGCTGCAGAGAGTGAAAAAAGTCACCAAGGGGCCAAAGGGCTTACGGGAAAGGCACCTCCAGGAGATGAGGAAGAGCCTCGGGAGGAGACAGGGCACCTGGCCCTTTGCGGAGAGCATTGGGGGAAGAAGGCTTGGGAGAGCAGGCTCCAGGGAGCTGAAGGAGCTTCAAGTGGCTCAGAGGCCCAGGCAGGTGGCCGGAAACTCCTTGCACATGGAGCCCTTGCTCACGAAGGAACGTGAGGCTGCAGCCCCCTCTTTCCTGAAGAAACACATCCTGGGCAGGCCTTCTACCTCCCCTCCAAAATCTCTCTCTGAGATCAACAACAAAGGAAGACTTAACCTACACCATTTTTGTCTTAGAAGATGCCAATGCTAGAGCCAAAAATAAGGCGGCAGGGAAACCAATCTCGCATTCCAGACAGAATTACCGCTTTCATAAAACTCGCTCTCTCTCACCTGGTCCTCCGAACCCCCAAGGCCAAACTGAGTCAGAAGTTCAGAAGGAAAAATTCCCTCAACAGGCTGACGGCTGGGAAGAGGCCTCCGTTCCCTGCACTGCGGAGTCTCATAAATTCCCCATCCGGAGAGGCTTTCTCATCCCCCGGAGGCCTGCATTCTCAGGGGAGTCCTCCTCTGAGAGAATTGGCACTTTCAGAACCTTCTATAGAAGACACGGGAGGAAAACCATTCCGGAGGGCGTGTTTTCGAAGAAAATATTTTGACAGAAAACACCACTGTGCATGAAGAAACGCTCCCTGGCGACAAAATGCACATAGATCCTTCAGCTACAGATTCTGCTGGGACCGAGTTCAACGTAATGCCAACTGTGGACCAAACCAAGGAAACACAGTGGGAATACCCCAGCGAGGGCACTGAAGCCCTCACCATGCCCGCAGGCTTCACCTACCCCGTGATGCTGTCCCAGGGAGAACAGTTTGAAATTCAGCTGAATCAGCAGCTACGGTCCCTCATCCCCAACACGGACATGAAAAAGCTCATTTCTCACGTCATCCACACTCTGAAAATGGACTGCTCTGAGGCCCAGGCGCAACTGCCCTGTGCCAAGCTCATCTCCAAAACAGGCATCCTGATGAAGCTCCTCAGTGAGCAGCAGGAAGAAAAGATAGCCAAGAAAGAATGGGACACAGAGCAGTGGAGGACTGAGACCTATATCAATGAGAGTACAGAAGCCCCGAGTGGACAGAAAGAGCAGGAGTCGAGTAAGGTGAGGACAGGAGACCTGCACTTTCCCATCACTTAGGAGACCCCACATGGGAAGACCAGGGGCTCCCAGTCCAGATCCCTTGGCTCTCTGAGCCCTGGTCTTCCCACTCCTTGAATGTCCCACCTGAATCGCCTGACTCGCTCACACCCATGGCAGACCCTGGCGGCTTTGATTACCTGGGGTCTTCTGCTCCCTTCCAGGTGCTGGCACACCACACCCACTTCCATGCCTACTCCTTCTCTGGGCACCTCTCCCTCCTTCCTCTAGTCTCATATTCAAGAGCAACAATTGGCCACCAGGCACCTACCCAGATGTCCTGGCCGCACACCTCAAGAACGCCTTTGCTGGCACCTTGGCTCACCTGTTTGACCCACCCAAGGAACCCCTTTACAGGTAACTTAGTTCTTTGTTTCTATTCATAGGATCTTACCTAGCCATATGGCCTGCTGCCTCTGCCAATTTAAACATACTATCAAGAGTGTCTGCATGACCATCAAGCCTGGCAAATACGACACATTGGCGTGAGTCGGAACTACCTGATGATCTTTTTTTTTTTTTTTTTAATTTTTATTTGTTTTAAATTTCTTACTTTAAAATTTTAGGGACAAGTTTAAAGTAACAATGTGATTAACTGCTATATTTTTATTCATCCATTCAGATTTCAACTCCCTAAATTGCTAAACTGCTCCCTTGCTAAAAGTCAGGTTCCCAATTACCACTATGTAATTTAATAATGTAACTTACATATGCACAAAGGATCATGAAAAAGAGATGGAAGGGGAAGGAAGTAATGTTGGGAACCACACATGTGGTGTTCTGTGCTCTTGGGTGCTTTGCTTTCCAATGATAACTCATTTGCACACAGTCTATAAACTGGTTTTCTATGTGTTGGGCCTCAAGGGCCCTCTGTCTTATAGAACAGGTCTACACTGCTCACTGCGGTTGTTTGTTTTTGCACTTGTAGAGAAGAGTACAAGTGATGCTGTTTTATTGGGAGCCTGGGAGTTTCTGGTCCCATAACCAGAAATGGCTGCCTGGCTCCTCTGATGCAGTCGGAAGGCTCCTCCATTCCTGTAGACTGTCCAACTCTGAACCTGCTCTGAGTCTCACACTTTTCTATCCACAGAACACTCGGGTACTTTTAAGTATCTTTCTGTAGATGAGGGTTATTACCACTGATGTCATGACTTCCAAAATGTGACCACTTTCTTCCTTAGACAGCTTGAATTCGGATCTCAGTCAGGGATCTGAGGCATTAGCACAGTGATAACTGTATACCCATCTACACAGTGTTGCTCACCTTCCAGACCAGTTTCCTACCAATTATATTATTCCCTTCGTCTCAAGAGGTGAGAAGGACAAGCATTGTTAATCTCCCTTTACAAGGGTGGGAAAGAACACATTGAGGTGAGGAGCAAGGCCCCTTGGCTTGACCACCTCTGCCCTCACTCCCCTTACATGCCTATCTTTTGCCATGGACACCTGTGATGGCAGCAAGAACACAGGGCCACAGGGAGGGAGGGAGGGAGGGAGGGAGGGAGGGAGGGAGGAAGCCTGTGCTCCCTCAGCATGAGGCAGGACTGTGCAATGATGTGGCTGAGAAGCAAGGGCAGAGCCACAGAAGGGGCAGCTGGGTGGGGCCATTTGTCCTCCAGCCTTATTCTAAGCCTGGAGTGGTTGGTCATTGGAAACCAATGAAATAATACTGATCATAGTTACTGCTTTTTAACACTGTGAACTCTTCTGAATGCCCCTCTCAAAAATACCTTTTTCTCCTTTGTTGTTGCCTTTTCATAAGGTTTGAGTTTGGTTTTACTTTTCTCTCTAAAGTCTCAATGATCGCTGGCGCCCCAGCTCAATAGGCTAATCCTCCACCTAGCGGCACTGGCCCACTTGGTTCTAGTCCCGGTCGGGGAGCTGGATTCTTTCCCGGTTGCCCCTCTTCCAGGCCAGCTCTCTGCTGTGGCCAGGGAAGGCAGTGGAGGATGGCCCAAGTGCTTGGGCCCTGCACCCCATGGGAGACCAAGAGAAGCACCTGGCTCCTGCCTTTGGATCTGCGCGGTGCACAGGCCACAGCACGCCAGCCGTGGCGGCCATTGGAGGGCAAACCAACGGCAAAAGGAAGACCTTTCTCTCTGTTTCTCTCTCTCTCACTGTCCACTCTGCCCGTCAAAAAATTCTTTTTAAAGTTTAAAGTCTCAATGGTACCCCAAATATTAGATTTGACTCCTAATTTAATTGATCAGAGTGTAGGGCTGTGGACTGACATAAAACTGTCCCAGCAGTCTTCTGTGCCAAAAAGCAGTCTCTTCTTTTTTTGACAGTTGAAGAAGCATCTATAGGGAACCCAAAGGGGGCATTCATGAAGATATTGCAAGCCTGGAAGAACAATACCAGCAAGCAGCTGACTATTGAGCCAGAGAACTCAGTATCAAAGAGAAACAGTGTGGACTTCCCAGGCCGCATGAGTGAACAGCGGGACCTCAACGATGAAAGTGACGTTATTAGTGCACTTATTATTGCCTTATTTCTCAGAGGAAAATCTACAAAATGTAGAATCAACATTATTACCATTCATTACACTGCTTTTTTCAAATGTGCAAGATAGAGATAAGTCCCTGAGCTATGTGAAAACCCACATAAGGAGGCCCTCTCATCCTTACAGAAATAAGTTGAGAAAGCTCTATTTTCTGGAGAATTTGTTAGATGAAGTTATTCAAGAAAAAAATCGATGAGGTTAAAAAGGAAGAAAAAGCCACACTTATGCAGCCTATCCTGTTAGGTCCTCAATTTAACCCTCAAATCCTCCTAAAGAAATCAGAAACTGCCCCATCACAGAAGAACAGCCTGGCAACCATGCCAAGTGTGGGGTACAGGCTGCAGAGAGTGAAAAAAGTCACCAAGGGGCCAAAGGGCTTACGGGAAAGGCACCTCCAGGAGATGAGGAAGAGCCTCGGGAGGAGACAGGGCACCTGGCCCTTTGCGGAGAGCATTGGGGGAAGAAGGCTTGGGAGAGCAGGCTCCAGGGAGCTGAAGGAGCTTCAAGTGGCTCAGAGGCCCAGGCAGGTGGCCGGAAACTCCTTGCACATGGAGCCCTTGCTCACGAAGGAACGTGAGGCTGCAGCCCCCTCTTTCCTGAAGAAACACATCCTGGGCAGGCCTTCTACCTCCCCTCCAAAATCTCTCTCTGAGATCAACAACAAAGGAAGACTTAACCTACACCATTTTTGTCTTAGAAGATGCCAATGCTAGAGCCAAAAATAAGGCGGCAGGGAAACCAATCTCGCATTCCAGACAGAATTACCGCTTTCATAAAACTCGCTCTCTCTCACCTGGTCCTCCGAACCCCCAAGGCCAAACTGAGTCAGAAGTTCAGAAGGAAAAATTCCCTCAACAGGCTGACGGCTGGGAAGAGGCCTCCGTTCCCTGCACTGCGGAGTCTCATAAATTCCCCATCCGGAGAGGCTTTCTCATCCCCCGGAGGCCTGCATTCTCAGGGGAGTCCTCCTCTGAGAGAATTGGCACTTTCAGAACCTTCTATAGAAGACACGGGAGGAAAACCATTCCGGAGGGCGTGTTTTCGAAGAAAATATTTTGACAGAAAACACCACTGTGCATGAAGAAACGCTCCCTGGCGACAAAATGCACATAGATCCTTCAGCTACAGATTCTGCTGGGACCGAGTTCAACGTAATGCCAACTGTGGACCAAACCAAGGAAACACAGTGGGAATACCCCAGCGAGGGCACTGAAGCCCTCACCATGCCCGCAGGCTTCACCTACCCCGTGATGCTGTCCCAGGGAGAACAGTTTGAAATTCAGCTGAATCAGCAGCTACGGTCCCTCATCCCCAACACGGACATGAAAAAGCTCATTTCTCACGTCATCCGCACTCTGAAAATGGACTGCTCTGAGGCCCAGGCGCAACTGCCCTGTGCCAAGCTCATCTCCAAAACAGGCATCCTGATGAAGCTCCTCAGTGAGCAGCAGGAAGAAAAGATAGCCAAGAAAGAATGGGACACAGAGCAGTGGAGGACTGAGACCTATATCAATGAGAGTACAGAAGCCCCGAGTGGACAGAAAGAGCAGGAGTCGAGTAAGGTGAGGACAGGAGACCTGCACTTTCCCATCACTTAGGAGACCCCACATGGGAAGACCAGGGGCTCCCAGTCCAGATCCCTTGGCTCTCTGAGCCCTGGTCTTCCCACTCCTTGAATGTCCCACCTGAATCGCCTGACTCGCTCACACCCATGGCAGACCCTGGCGGCTTTGATTACCTGGGGTCTTCTGCTCCCTTCCAGGTGCTGGCACACCACACCCACTTCCATGCCTACTCCTTCTCTGGGCACCTCTCCCTCCTTCCTCTAGTCTCATATTCAAGAGCAACAATTGGCCACCAGGCACCTACCCAGATGTCCTGGCCGCACACCTCAAGAACGCCTTTGCTGGCACCTTGGCTCACCTGTTTGACCCACCCAAGGAACCCCTTTACAGGTAACTTAGTTCTTTGTTTCTATTCATAGGATCTTACCTAGCCATATGGCCTGCTGCCTCTGCCAATTTAAACATACTATCAAGAGTGTCTGCATGACCATCAAGCCTGGCAAATACGACACATTGGCGTGAGTCGGAACTACCTGATGATCTTTTTTTTTTTTTTTTAATTTTTATTTGTTTTAAATTTCTTACTTTAAAATTTTAGGGACAAGTTTAAAGTAACAATGTGATTAACTGCTATATTTTTATTCATCCATTCAGATTTCAACTCCCTAAATTGCTAAACTGCTCCCTTGCTAAAAGTCAGGTTCCCAATTACCACTATGTAATTTAATAATGTAACTTACATATGCACAAAGGATCATGAAAAAGAGATGGAAGGGGAAGGAAGTAATGTTGGGAACCACACATGTGGTGTTCTGTGCTCTTGGGTGCTTTGCTTTCCAATGATAACTCATTTGCACACAGTCTATAAACTGGTTTTCTATGTGTTGGGCCTCAAGGGCCCTCTGTCTTATAGAACAGGTCTACACTGCTCACTGCGGTTGTTTGTTTTTGCACTTGTAGAGAAGAGTACAAGTGATGCTGTTTTATTGGGAGCCTGGGAGTTTCTGGTCCCATAACCAGAAATGGCTGCCTGGCTCCTCTGATGCAGTCGGAAGGCTCCTCCATTCCTGTAGACTGTCCAACTCTGAACCTGCTCTGAGTCTCACACTTTTCTATCCACAGAACACTCGGGTACTTTTAAGTATCTTTCTGTAGATGAGGGTTATTACCACTGATGTCATGACTTCCAAAATGTGACCACTTTCTTCCTTAGACAGCTTGAATTCGGATCTCAGTCAGGGATCTGAGGCATTAGCACAGTGATAACTGTATACCCATCTACACAGTGTTGCTCACCTTCCAGACCAGTTTCCTACCAATTATATTATTCCCTTCGTCTCAAGAGGTGAGAAGGACAAGCATTGTTAATCTCCCTTTACAAGGGTGGGAAAGAACACATTGAGGTGAGGAGCAAGGCCCCTTGGCTTGACCACCTCTGCCCTCACTCCCCTTACATGCCTATCTTTTGCCATGGACACCTGTGATGGCAGCAAGAACACAGGGCCACAGGGAGGGAGGGAGGGAGGGAGGGAGGGAGGGAGGGAGGGAGGGAGGAAGCCTGTGCTCCCTCAGCATGAGGCAGGACTGTGGAATGATGTGGCTGAGAAGCAGGGGCAGAGCCACAGAAGGGGCAGCTGGGTGGGGCCATTTGTCCTCCAGCCTTATTCTAAGCCTGGAGTGGTTGGTCATTGGAAACCAATGAAATAATACTGATCATAGTTACTGCTTTTTAACACTGTGAACTCTTCTGAATGCCCCTCTCAAAAATACCTTTTTCTCCTTTGTTGTTGCCTTTTCATAAGGTTTGAGTTTGGTTTTACTTTTCTCTCTAAAGTCTCAATGATCGCTGGCGCCCCAGCTCAATAGGCTAATCCTCCACCTAGCGGCACTGGCCCACTTGGTTCTAGTCCCGGTCGGGGAGCTGGATTCTTTCCCGGTTGCCCCTCTTCCAGGCCAGCTCTCTGCTGTGGCCAGGGAAGGCAGTGGAGGATGGCCCAAGTGCTTGGGCCCTGCACCCCATGGGAGACCAAGAGAAGCACCTGGCTCCTGCCTTTGGATCTGCGCGGTGCACAGGCCACAGCACGCCAGCCGTGGCGGCCATTGGAGGGCAAACCAACGGCAAAAGGAAGACCTTTCTCTCTGTTTCTCTCTCTCTCACTGTCCACTCTGCCCGTCAAAAAATTCTTTTTAAAGTTTAAAGTCTCAATGGTACCCCAAATATTAGATTTGACTCCTAATTTAATTGATCAGAGTGTAGGGCTGTGGACTGACATAAAACTGTCCCAGCAGTCTTCTGTGCCAAAAAGCAGTCTCTTCTTTTTTTGACAGTTGAAGAAGCATCTATAGGGAACCCAAAGGGGGCATTCATGAAGATATTGCAAGCCTGGAAGAACAATACCAGCAAGCAGCTGACTATTGAGCCAGAGAACTCAGTATCAAAGAGAAACAGTGTGGACTTCCCAGGCCGCATGAGTGAACAGCGGGACCTCAACGATGAAAGTGACGTTATTAGTGCACTTATTATTGCCTTATTTCTCAGAGGAAAATCTACAAAATGTAGAATCAACATTATTACCATTCATTACACTGCTTTTTTCAAATGTGCAAGATAGAGATAAGTCCCTGAGCTATGTGAAAACCCACATAAGGAGGCCCTCTCATCCTTACAGAAATAAGTTGAGAAAGCTCTATTTTCTGGAGAATTTGTTAGATGAAGTTATTCAAGAAAAAAATCGATGAGGTTAAAAAGGAAGAAAAAGCCACACTTATGCAGCCTATCCTGTTAGGTCCTCAATTTAACCCTCAAATCCTCCTAAAGAAATCAGAAACTGCCCCATCACAGAAGAACAGCCTGGCAACCATGCCAAGTGTGGGGTACAGGCTGCAGAGAGTGAAAAAAGTCACCAAGGGGCCAAAGGGCTTACGGGAAAGGCACCTCCAGGAGATGAGGAAGAGCCTCGGGAGGAGACAGGGCACCTGGCCCTTTGCGGAGAGCATTGGGGGAAGAAGGCTTGGGAGAGCAGGCTCCAGGGAGCTGAAGGAGCTTCAAGTGGCTCAGAGGCCCAGGCAGGTGGCCGGAAACTCCTTGCACATGGAGCCCTTGCTCACGAAGGAACGTGAGGCTGCAGCCCCCTCTTTCCTGAAGAAACACATCCTGGGCAGGCCTTCTACCTCCCCTCCAAAATCTCTCTCTGAGATCAACAACAAAGGAAGACTTAACCTACACCATTTTTGTCTTAGAAGATGCCAATGCTAGAGCCAAAAATAAGGCGGCAGGGAAACCAATCTCGCATTCCAGACAGAATTACCGCTTTCATAAAACTCGCTCTCTCTCACCTGGTCCTCCGAACCCCCAAGGCCAAACTGAGTCAGAAGTTCAGAAGGAAAAATTCCCTCAACAGGCTGACGGCTGGGAAGAGGCCTCCGTTCCCTGCACTGCGGAGTCTCATAAATTCCCCATCCGGAGAGGCTTTCTCATCCCCCGGAGGCCTGCATTCTCAGGGGAGTCCTCCTCTGAGAGAATTGGCACTTTCAGAACCTTCTATAGAAGACACGGGAGGAAAACCATTCCGGAGGGCGTGTTTTCGAAGAAAATATTTTGACAGAAAACACCACTGTGCATGAAGAAACGCTCCCTGGCGACAAAATGCACATAGATCCTTCAGCTACAGATTCTGCTGGGACCGAGTTCAACGTAATGCCAACTGTGGACCAAACCAAGGAAACACAGTGGGAATACCCCAGCGAGGGCACTGAAGCCCTCACCATGCCCGCAGGCTTCACCTACCCCGTGATGCTGTCCCAGGGAGAACAGTTTGAAATTCAGCTGAATCAGCAGCTACGGTCCCTCATCCCCAACACGGACATGAAAAAGCTCATTTCTCACGTCATCCGCACTCTGAAAATGGACTGCTCTGAGGCCCAGGCGCAACTGCCCTGTGCCAAGCTCATCTCCAAAACAGGCATCCTGATGAAGCTCCTCAGTGAGCAGCAGGAAGAAAAGATAGCCAAGAAAGAATGGGACACAGAGCAGTGGAGGACTGAGACCTATATCAATGAGAGTACAGAAGCCCCGAGTGGACAGAAAGAGCAGGAGTCGAGTAAGGTGAGGACAGGAGACCTGCACTTTCCCATCACTTAGGAGACCCCACATGGGAAGACCAGGGGCTCCCAGTCCAGATCCCTTGGCTCTCTGAGCCCTGGTCTTCCCACTCCTTGAATGTCCCACCTGAATCGCCTGACTCGCTCACACCCATGGCAGACCCTGGCGGCTTTGATTACCTGGGGTCTTCTGCTCCCTTCCAGGTGCTGGCACACCACACCCACTTCCATGCCTACTCCTTCTCTGGGCACCTCTCCCTCCTTCCTCTAGTCTCATATTCAAGAGCAACAATTGGCCACCAGGCACCTACCCAGATGTCCTGGCCGCACACCTCAAGAACGCCTTTGCTGGCACCTTGGCTCACCTGTTTGACCCACCCAAGGAACCCCTTTACAGGTAACTTAGTTCTTTGTTTCTATTCATAGGATCTTACCTAGCCATATGGCCTGCTGCCTCTGCCAATTTAAACATACTATCAAGAGTGTCTGCATGACCATCAAGCCTGGCAAATACGACACATTGGCGTGAGTCGGAACTACCTGATGATCTTTTTTTTTTTTTTTTAATTTTTATTTGTTTTAAATTTCTTACTTTAAAATTTTAGGGACAAGTTTAAAGTAACAATGTGATTAACTGCTATATTTTTATTCATCCATTCAGATTTCAACTCCCTAAATTGCTAAACTGCTCCCTTGCTAAAAGTCAGGTTCCCAATTACCACTATGTAATTTAATAATGTAACTTACATATGCACAAAGGATCATGAAAAAGAGATGGAAGGGGAAGGAAGTAATGTTGGGAACCACACATGTGGTGTTCTGTGCTCTTGGGTGCTTTGCTTTCCAATGATAACTCATTTGCACACAGTCTATAAACTGGTTTTCTATGTGTTGGGCCTCAAGGGCCCTCTGTCTTATAGAACAGGTCTACACTGCTCACTGCGGTTGTTTGTTTTTGCACTTGTAGAGAAGAGTACAAGTGATGCTGTTTTATTGGGAGCCTGGGAGTTTCTGGTCCCATAACCAGAAATGGCTGCCTGGCTCCTCTGATGCAGTCGGAAGGCTCCTCCATTCCTGTAGACTGTCCAACTCTGAACCTGCTCTGAGTCTCACACTTTTCTATCCACAGAACACTCGGGTACTTTTAAGTATCTTTCTGTAGATGAGGGTTATTACCACTGATGTCATGACTTCCAAAATGTGACCACTTTCTTCCTTAGACAGCTTGAATTCGGATCTCAGTCAGGGATCTGAGGCATTAGCACAGTGATAACTGTATACCCATCTACACAGTGTTGCTCACCTTCCAGACCAGTTTCCTACCAATTATATTATTCCCTTCGTCTCAAGAGGTGAGAAGGACAAGCATTGTTAATCTCCCTTTACAAGGGTGGGAAAGAACACATTGAGGTGAGGAGCAAGGCCCCTTGGCTTGACCACCTCTGCCCTCACTCCCCTTACATGCCTATCTTTTGCCATGGACACCTGTGATGGCAGCAAGAACACAGGGCCACAGGGAGGGAGGGAGGGAGGGAGGGAGGGAGGGAGGGAGGGAGGAAGCCTGTGCTCCCTCAGCATGAGGCAGGACTGTGCAATGATGTGGCTGAGAAGCAGGGGCAGAGCCACAGAAGGGGCAGCTGGGTGGGGCCATTTGTCCTCCAGCCTTATTCTAAGCCTGGAGTGGTTGGTCATTGGAAACCAATGAAATAATACTGATCATAGTTACTGCTTTTTAACACTGTGAACTCTTCTGAATGCCCCTCTCAAAAATACCTTTTTCTCCTTTGTTGTTGCCTTTTCATAAGGTTTGAGTTTGGTTTTACTTTTCTCTCTAAAGTCTCAATGATCGCTGGCGCCCCAGCTCAATAGGCTAATCCTCCACCTAGCGGCACTGGCCCACTTGGTTCTAGTCCCGGTCGGGGAGCTGGATTCTTTCCCGGTTGCCCCTCTTCCAGGCCAGCTCTCTGCTGTGGCCAGGGAAGGCAGTGGAGGATGGCCCAAGTGCTTGGGCCCTGCACCCCATGGGAGACCAAGAGAAGCACCTGGCTCCTGCCTTTGGATCTGCGCGGTGCACAGGCCACAGCACGCCAGCCGTGGCGGCCATTGGAGGGCAAACCAACGGCAAAAGGAAGACCTTTCTCTCTGTTTCTCTCTCTCTCACTGTCCACTCTGCCCGTCAAAAAATTCTTTTTAAAGTTTAAAGTCTCAATGGTACCCCAAATATTAGATTTGACTCCTAATTTAATTGATCAGAGTGTAGGGCTGTGGACTGACATAAAACTGTCCCAGCAGTCTTCTGTGCCAAAAAGCAGTCTCTTCTTTTTTTGACAGTTGAAGAAGCATCTATAGGGAACCCAAAGGGGGCATTCATGAAGATATTGCAAGCCTGGAAGAACAATACCAGCAAGCAGCTGACTATTGAGCCAGAGAACTCAGTATCAAGGAGAAACAGTGTGGACTTCCCAGGCCGCATGAGTGAACAGCGGGACCTCAACGATGAAAGTGACGTTATTAGTGCACTTATTATTGCCTTATTTCTCAGAGGAAAATCTACAAAATGTAGAATCAACATTATTACCATTCATTACACTGCTTTTTTCAAATGTGCAAGATAGAGATAAGTCCCTGAGCTATGTGAAAACCCACATAAGGAGGCCCTCTCATCCTTACAGAAATAAGTTGAGAAAGCTCTATTTTCTGGAGAATTTGTTAGATGAAGTTATTCAAGAAAAAAATCGATGAGGTTAAAAAGGAAGAAAAAGCCACACTTATGCAGCCTATCCTGTTAGGTCCTCAATTTAACCCTAAAATCCTCCTAAAGAAATAAGAAACTGCCCCATCACAGAAGAACAGCCTGGCAACCATGCCAAGTGTGGGGTACAGGCTGCAGAGAGTGAAAAAAGTCACCAAGGGGCCAAAGGGCTTACGGGAAAGGCACCTCCAGGAGATGAGGAAGAGCCTCGGGAGGAGACAGGGCACCTGGCCCTTTGCGGAGAGCATTGGGGGAAGAAGGCTTGGGAGAGCAGGCTCCAGGGAGCTGAAGGAGCTTCAAGTGGCTCAGAGGCCCAGGCAGGTGGCCGGAAACTCCTTGCACATGGAGCCCTTGCTCACGAAGGAACGTGAGGCTGCAGCCCCCTCTTTCCTGAAGAAACACATCCTGGGCAGGCCTTCTACCTCCCCTCCAAAATCTCTCTCTGAGATCAACAACAAAGGAAGACTTAACCTACACCATTTTTGTCTTAGAAGATGCCAATGCTAGAGCCAAAAATAAGGCGGCAGGGAAACCAATCTCGCATTCCAGACAGAATTACCGCTTTCATAAAACTCGCTCTCTCTCACCTGGTCCTCCGAACCCCCAAGGCCAAACTGAGTCAGAAGTTCAGAAGGAAAAATTCCCTCAACAGGCTGACGGCTGGGAAGAGGCCTCCGTTCCCTGCACTGCGGAGTCTCATAAATTCCCCATCCGGAGAGGCTTTCTCATCCCCCGGAGGCCTGCATTCTCAGGGGAGTCCTCCTCTGAGAGAATTGGCACTTTCAGAACCTTCTATAGAAGACACGGGAGGAAAACCATTCCGGAGGGCGTGTTTTCGAAGAAAATATTTTGACAGAAAACACCACTGTGCATGAAGAAACGCTCCCTGGCGACAAAATGCACATAGATCCTTCAGCTACAGATTCTGCTGGGACCGAGTTCAACGTAATGCCAACTGTGGACCAAACCAAGGAAACACAGTGGGAATACCCCAGCGAGGGCACTGAAGCCCTCACCATGCCCGCAGGCTTCACCTACCCCGTGATGCTGTCCCAGGGAGAACAGTTTGAAATTCAGCTGAATCAGCAGCTACGGTCCCTCATCCCCAACACGGACATGAAAAAGCTCATTTCTCACGTCATCCGCACTCTGAAAATGGACTGCTCTGAGGCCCAGGCGCAACTGCCCTGTGCCAAGCTCATCTCCAAAACAGGCATCCTGATGAAGCTCCTCAGTGAGCAGCAGGAAGAAAAGATAGCCAAGAAAGAATGGGACACAGAGCAGTGGAGGACTGAGACCTATATCAATGAGAGTACAGAAGCCCCGAGTGGACAGAAAGAGCAGGAGTCGAGTAAGGTGAGGACAGGAGACCTGCACTTTCCCATCACTTAGGAGACCCCACATGGGAAGACCAGGGGCTCCCAGTCCAGATCCCTTGGCTCTCTGAGCCCTGGTCTTCCCACTCCTTGAATGTCCCACCTGAATCGCCTGACTCGCTCACACCCATGGCAGACCCTGGCGGCTTTGATTACCTGGGGTCTTCTGCTCCCTTCCAGGTGCTGGCACACCACACCCACTTCCATGCCTACTCCTTCTCTGGGCACCTCTCCCTCCTTCCTCTAGTCTCATATTCAAGAGCAACAATTGGCCACCAGGCACCTACCCAGATGTCCTGGCCGCACACCTCAAGAACGCCTTTGCTGGCACCTTGGCTCACCTGTTTGACCCACCCAAGGAACCCCTTTACAGGTAACTTAGTTCTTTGTTTCTATTCATAGGATCTTACCTAGCCATATGGCCTGCTGCCTCTGCCAATTTAAACATACTATCAAGAGTGTCTGCATGACCATCAAGCCTGGCAAATACGACACATTGGCGTGAGTCGGAACTACCTGATGATCTTTTTTTTTTTTTTTTAATTTTTATTTGTTTTAAATTTCTTACTTTAAAATTTTAGGGACAAGTTTAAAGTAACAATGTGATTAACTGCTATATTTTTATTCATCCATTCAGATTTCAACTCCCTAAATTGCTAAACTGCTCCCTTGCTAAAAGTCAGGTTCCCAATTACCACTATGTAATTTAATAATGTAACTTACATATGCACAAAGGATCATGAAAAAGAGATGGAAGGGGAAGGAAGTAATGTTGGGAACCACACATGTGGTGTTCTGTGCTCTTGGGTGCTTTGCTTTCCAATGATAACTCATTTGCACACAGTCTATAAACTGGTTTTCTACGTGTTGGGCCTCAAGGGCCCTCTGTCTTATAGAACAGGTCTACACTGCTCACTGCGGTTGTTTGTTTTTGCACTTGTAGAGAAGAGTACAAGTGATGCTGTTTTATTGGGAGCCTGGGAGTTTCTGGTCCCATAACCAGAAATGGCTGCCTGGCTCCTCTGATGCAGTCGGAAGGCTCCTCCATTCCTGTAGACTGTCCAACTCTGAACCTGCTCTGAGTCTCACACTTTTCTATCCACAGAACACTCGGGTACTTTTAAGTATCTTTCTGTAGATGAGGGTTATTACCACTGATGTCATGACTTCCAAAATGTGACCACTTTCTTCCTTAGACAGCTTGAATTCGGATCTCAGTCAGGGATCTGAGGCATTAGCACAGTGATAACTGTATACCCATCTACACAGTGTTGCTCACCTTCCAGACCAGTTTCCTACCAATTATATTATTCCCTTCGTCTCAAGAGGTGAGAAGGACAAGCATTGTTAATCTCCCTTTACAAGGGTGGGAAAGAACACATTGAGGTGAGGAGCAAGGCCCCTTGGCTTGACCACCTCTGCCCTCACTCCCCTTACATGCCTATCTTTTGCCATGGACACCTGTGATGGCAGCAAGAACACAGGGCCACAGGGAGGGAGGGAGGGAGGGAGGGAGGGAGGGAGGGAGGGAGGGAGGAAGCCTGTGCTCCCTCAGCATGAGGCAGGACTGTGCAATGATGTGGCTGAGAAGCAGGGGCAGAGCCACAGAAGGGGCAGCTGGGTGGGGCCATTTGTCCTCCAGCCTTATTCTAAGCCTGGAGTGGTTGGTCATTGGAAACCAATGAAATAATACTGATCATAGTTACTGCTTTTTAACACTGTGAACTCTTCTGAATGCCCCTCTCAAAAATACCTTTTTCTCCTTTGTTGTTGCCTTTTCATAAGGTTTGAGTTTGGTTTTACTTTTCTCTCTAAAGTCTCAATGATGGCCGGCACGGCTCAGTAGGCTAATCCTCCACCTAGCGGCACTGGCCCACTTGGTTCTGGTCCCTGTCGGGGAGCTGGATTCTTTCCCGGTTGCCCCTCTTCCAGGCCAGCTCTCTGCTGTGGCCAGAGAAGGCAGTGGAGGATGGCCCAAGTGCTTAGGCCCTGCACCCCATGGGAGACCAAGAGAAGCACCTGGCTCCTGCCTTTGGATCTGCGCGGTGCACAGGCCACAGCACGCCAGCCGTGGCGGCCATTGGAGGGTGAACCAACGGCAAAAGGAAGACCTTTCTCTCTGTTTCTCTCTCTCTCACTGTCCACTCTGCCCGTCAAAAAATTCTTTTTAAAATTTAAAGTCTCAATGGTATCCCAAATATTAGATTTGACTCCTAATTTAATTGATCAGAGTGTAGGGCTGTGGACTGACATAAAACTGTCCCATCAGTCTTCTGTGCCAAAAAGCAGTCTCTTCTTTTTTTGACAGTTGAAGAAGCATCTATAGGGAACCCAAAGGGGGCATTCATGAAGATATTGCAAGCCTGGAAGAACAATACCAGCAAGCAGCTGACTATTGAGCCAGAGAACCCATTATGTACAGATCCCCGTGGAGGCTGGACCTTCTCCAATCCATCAGGAAGCCCAAGCTCACGCCTCAGTGTTCCCTACGGAGCATGAGCCTTTGAAAGACCAGGAGGCAGACACAGCTCAGCAGCCAAAGCCCCCGGAAGAGGATGAGCACTCCCCAGTTCCAGGGATCCCAGCTCAGCCTGAAGAACTGAAGGAACCTTCACCAAGCCAGCAGGGGATTTCTGTTCCACCTCTAGAGTGCCCCGTAAGTGCTTACCAATTACCTCTCCAACAGGGAAACACAAACCAGCCTTCAGTAATCTTCCCAGAGATGAGTGATGCTATCCCAATGAATATGACATTATTTTCACCTCTTATTCCGGAAGAAATACTTAGAACTCAGCATTTAAGGTTGTCTAAAACCACACCAAAACATGTGGATATTGACCTTACCAGAACCCTAAAGCCCACTCCAGAAGTTTGTCCTTACTGGAGTCAGCAGGAAGGACCTGCCCAGCCTACAGTTCCCACCGAGTGAGTTGAATTTTCTCCAACCCAGCTTGAGCCTCCTCTTGCCAAGCCTCTGGCACTGCCTGAAAAGATGGAACTTTCTCGAGCTGAGCCTCCAGAGCCCCTCAGGAATGCAGAACAAGCTCCAGTACAAAATGTAGCCCCAGCCAAGCCACAAGACTTCCCTAACACTCAATCATCTGCAACCCAGCAGGAGCTTCAAACTCAGCAACCAAACCTGACCAAAGTCACAGGTCAACCTTTGGATGTGGAACTCACCATAACTACACAACCTGGAATGGAAGGCGGACTTTCTCCAATCATGCAGGAGGCCCCAGTTCAGCTTCCAGGGCCATCTAAGGGGGGTATAGCTCAACCCCCAGGATATCAGGGGGTGACAGTTCCAACACCAGCTCAGGATCAAGATCAGTTTCCAAAATCACCCCGCATCATGTTTCGACCTTTTGATCTGGCACTTACAATAACTCCACAGCCCATTACAGAGGCTGAACTTGCCACAAATGTGCAGGAGACTCCAACTAAAGAAACTGTAGCTCAGTACCAGTGCATCATGTGATGACAGTTCCAACATTAGGTCAGGATCAAAATCAACCTCCACTATCACCCAGTGTCACAAATCAACCTTTAGACCTGGCACTTACCATTACTACAGAACCTACTACAGAGGCTGAGCATCCTGCAGACCTGAGCAAGACTACAGCTCCATCTTCAAACCTGACTCCAGTCACAACTCAACATCTGGACCTGGGACTTACCATAACTCCAGAAACCAGCAGTATGGTGACTGAACCCTCTACAGACATGCAGGAGACCTCAAGTCACCCTCCCACGGAGGGTGTAACCCAATCTCCAATACATCAAGAGGTGACAGTTCCAACACTGGGTCATAATCAAGCTCAATATCCAACATTGCCTCACATCACAGTTCAGCCTTTGGACACAGTGCTTACCATAAATGCAAAGCGTACCAGGAAGGCTGAACATTCTACAGCCCTGAAGAAGACTAAAGTACCTCCCGTGCTCCATGAGGAGGTACTTTCACAACCACACCAGGTTCAGGCTCAGCATCCAACCCTGACAGAAGTCACAGTTCAACCTTTTGATGTAGAACTTACCCTAACTCCAGAATCCATTGTGAAGGGTGAACCACTCCCAACCATGCAGGAGACTTCAGGGCAGCCTCCAGGGCCACATAATGAAGTGGTCTATCATCCTCCAGTTTATTATGAGAATGTAGTTCCAAAACCAAGTCAAGATCAAACTCTGCATCCATTGTCACCCAGTGCCACAGCTGAACCTTCAAAGCTAGAGCCAACCATAACTCAGATATCCACTACACAGGATGACATTCTACAGCCTTCAAGTCTATATCTCCTCCTCCTTATCCAATGTACTCTGAGGTGACATTTTGACATTTTCTTTTTTTTCTTTTTTTAAAATTTTTTATTTAGTAAATATAAATTTTCAAAGTACAGTTAATGGATTACAATGGCTTCCCCCCACACAATTTCCCTCCCACTCACACCCCTCCCATCTCCCGCTCCCTCTCCCATTCCATTCACATCAAGATTCATTTTCAATTATCTTTATATACAGAAGATCAATTCAGTATATATTAAGTAAAGATTTCATCAGTTTGCACCCACACAGAACATAAAGTGTAAAATACTGTTTCCATACTAGTTATAGCATTACTTCACATTGGACAACACACTAAGGACAGATCCCACATGAGAAGTAAGTACACAGTGACTCCTGTTGTTGACTTAACAATTTGACACTCTTGTTTATGGCATCAATAATCTCCCTAGGCTCTTGTCATGAGTTGCCAAGGCTATGGAAGCCTTTTGAGTTCACCGACTTTGATCTTATTCCGACAGGGTCATAGTCAAAGTGGAAGTTCTCTCCTCCCTTCAGAGAAAGGTACCTCCTTCTTTGATGGCCCCATTCTTTCCACTGGGATCTCACTCACCGAGATCTTCCATTTAGGTCTTCCTTTATTTTTTTCCCAGGGTGTCTTGGCTTTCCATGCCTAAAATACTCTCATGGGCTCTTCAGCCATATCCGAATGCCTTAAGGGCTGATTCTGAAGAGTGCTATTTAGGGCATCTGCCATTCTATGAGTTTACTGTGTATCCCACTTCCCATGATGGATTGTTCTCTCCCTTTTTGATTCTATCAGCTAGTATTAGCAGACACTAGACTTGTTTGTGTGATCCCTTTGACTCTTAGACCTATCAGTGTGATCAATTGTGAACTGAAATTGATCACTTGGACTAGTGAGATGGCATTGGTACATGCCACCTTGATGGGATTGTATTGGGATCCCCTGGCATGATTCTAACTCCACCATTTGGGGCAAGTCCGATTGAGCATGTCCCAAATTGTACATCTCCTCCCTCTCTTATTCCCACTCTTATATTTAACAGGGATCATTTTTCAGTTAAAATTTAAACACCTAAGAATAATTGTGTGTTAATCACAGAGTTCAACCAATAGTACTAGAACAAAACAAAGAGAAAATACTAAAATGGATAATGAAATAAATGAGATCTGCTTCTTGCATTTCTTCTATCTCATCATCTTCATAATCTTGAATTGGGGTGTCTTTTTCATTTGGGGGCATCATAGTGTCTTCCTTGTTCTTATTACCTTGGTTTTTGCGTTTGTTGTTTGGCATATTGGAGATATTTGGTTTCTTCACTGTGGTGCTTTTTCTTGTTATACTATGACTCTGGATTAAGTGGACTGTCTGTTTTTGATGGAGCCTTAGAGGCATGAGATGGGTGTGGCCTGAGAGCTCTGTTTGGTTCCTCAGGGTTAAGGGTGTGCCAAAGGTGACAGTCCCAGGTAAGGCATGGTAAATCTCTCTCTCTTTCTTTCTTTCTTTTGATTCAAAAGGGAAGTAATTCCACACAGCTGAACAGAATTGGAGGTAGTTAGCAGGCAAATGATATACCCACAGGAGCCAGAGATCGGAAGCTCTTTCCCAAGGACCACACAGGGAATCTGTCCTGCCCTCAGTGTGGGCTCAAATTCTCCTGCAGTCTCCCACTGGGTTGCCAAGGTTACTGAATTGTAGCATCTCTGGAGAGTACTCACGTGAATTCTGTGAGTTCTCTCCCCCATCGTCTCTTTTTTCACAGTCTCAGCTCAGTAGCACCACACATTCACTAGGTCCTAATCTCCAGTTAATGCACCCCCCACCCCAAGTTAGGTTTTTCTGCTAGGCTCAGGGCCGGTGCAGACCTGAGGTCGCCCTGCTTATGACGTATGTCCAAGATGGCGCCTGCTCTTTGTCTTGCTCGCCTATGAGAGGTGAGCAGAGAGAGAGAAACTCATGTCTGTATCGGTCACTTTTTTTTTCTGTCTCTCTCTCTCTCTTCTAGTTAGCCTGGTGAACTTTTACCTCTTTCTGCTTGCCTGCCAGTGTCTCGGGCTATTGAGGTTCAGCTCACCTTGCGTTCCAGCACTGGTGTGTTGAGTCTGCCGCTGGTGTCCAAACTGTGGGCTCCCACGCTCTCCACACAGGTCCACCAAAGTCTTAACTCCAGAGATTGATGTTTGCTCAAGTCTTACTGAGGCAGTTTGAGCTTCTTCAATTTTCCTTCTCCCCTTCCAGCACTGGCGCGCAGACTCTGCGGCTCCCGTGGCTTGGCTTCCACGTGGTGGGCAACCTTGCTCTCCCCGTAGGTCCTCCGAGTCACAGCCACTAGATCCGGAAGTTTCCTCTGCAATTTTTTCCTGATCCTTTTCCTGAGGCTACCGTAACTCCACTTTTATTAAACTATCTTTTCCCAGACTATCGGTGCGCGCCCTCACTATTCCGCCATCCTCCTGAGGTGACATTTTCACCTCCAGTCCAGTTTCAGACTCAGCATGCAAACCTACCTCCAGTCACAGTTAAGCCTTGGGACCTGGAAATTACCCACACCCCACAACTACTACAGAGGTTACACCTTCTACTACCATGCAAATGACCCTAACTCAGTCTACAGAGCCACTAAAGGAGCTTGTAACTCAGTCCCCAGGGTACAATGAGATGACAGTTCCAACAGCAGGTCAGCATCAAGCTCAGCACCCAACATCACCCAGTGTCATAGCTCAGCCTTCCAAGATGGAGCTTACCAGAACTCTGGTACCCACTGCAAAAGCTGGCCATTCTCCATCCCTGAAGAAGACTACAGATCTACATCCAGGCCAGGTTCAGACTCAGCACCCAACCCTAACTGAAGTCACAGATCAACCCCTGAATGCGGCTGCCACCATAAATGTCTGTGAGCTCTGCTCCTGCAAAGATGAGACACTTTCATGCACTGGCCTCAGCCCAGTGCAGAAGCTTCACAGAGTTCCTGTACCAGAGCCCAACAGCTACAACGGCACCTTCAGCATATTGTAAGAATCTCCCTTCCTCATGGTTCCCTACAGCCTGCCTGTCTCAGCAGCTTTTCCTCAAGAGCCCTCCTCAAGTCCCCACCTTATGTTGACTGTGTGTGTGTGCGTGTGTGTGTGTGTGTTTTGGCAGACAGAGTAGGACAGTGAAAGACAGAGAGAAATGTCTTCCTTTTTCCGTTGGTTCACTCACCAAGTGGCCACTTTGCTTGTGAGCTTTCCTTATCCTCCTTCTCTTCTTACTCTTGTGTGCCTTCTACAGTCTCATATGTGATTGCCCTTACTGCTTTTCCTGATTCATTTTTTGTTGATTTCTGCCATATTATTACCTCATTGCTTTACTCCCATTCTTAAACACAGCCCTCATCCCAACTTATTAGAGATGATACAACAGTTTTAAGGATAGATTCTGGAGCCAGGTTGCCTGGCTTTGAACACAGGTCTCCCAGTGATTAGCTTTGTGACTTTGGACAAGTTACTTAGCTTGGATTCAATCTCCTCATCTGTAAAACTGGATTATGGCCGTGATCAGTTCACTAGACCGTTGTGTATTTAGATGAGTGGACACACAATACATCACTTCCAAGCATATGTGAATGTAAACTCGTAATAAATACCATTATTGCTGAGCCCCTCAGTTATAGCCTGACCTCACCTTTGTTCCTCTATACATAGTAGCCATTTTGTGCCATTCCAGGGTGTCACAGGAACCACAGATAGAGCACAGTTATTCTAAAACTTTACCTGAGGCCTACAATATGGCTATAATTTGTAAAATCAAGAAAAAAATGGGGAGTCTATCTTAGGCAAATATTTGTCTGATGGAATGATCAAGATTTAAGAGACAGTCTGGCTACAAGAGATTGATTTAGGAAGCAATGAAAGATATGCAAACAACCTTGAATATTGGCTGAGGGGTTTCAAAGTTCATAATGAGATATGGAGTGTCATTAAAAGCTTGTGAGCAAGAGAAAGATGATTTCAAATGGGGGATATTTTAATCTATTATTTTCTTTTAAAGGTTTTTATTTATTTACTTGAGAAGCAGTGCAACAGAGAAAGAGGTCTCATTCGCTTATTCATTCTCTAAATGCATGCAATGGCAGAGAGTGGGGAGGCCAGCGAGGGGAGCCCAGAACTCAAACCAGGTCTTGTATGTGGGTGACAGGAACACAACTACTTGAGGCATCACCACTGCCTCCAGGGGTCTGCACTGGCAGGAAGTTGAAGCCAGGAACTAACTGGAGCTGGATATCAAAACCCGGCACTCTGATGTGGGATGCATTACAGTGTCTTACCCAGTGTCTAACACTAGGCCAAATGCCCGCCCAAGGAGGATTATTTTAGCATCCATATGTAGAGTGATCTAGACAGGATATTTTAATTCTGAGAGACAAAATAGAAATACTCTAGCAAAATCTAGGAGCATAGTGAGAATGGAGCCAGAGTGGCTGGGATAGAAGTGAAAAGGAAGTCCCGGGAGAATACAAAAAAACAGACAGAATAAGTCACTGGCTTAAAGAGTTGTGGGATAGGTTGTAACAGAAAATAAAAATGCGTGACTCCACAGTCTTTCCCTGGATGACAGCGAGAATGATGGTGGTCTATAAGGCAGAAGCACAGCAGTCAGAAAGAAGAGCCCGTTAGTGGGAGATGTGTTCAGTGTTAGGCACTTTTTATGGATGAGCATAAAGTAACCCGAGAGGACATATCCACCAGGCAGGTGAGCATACAGGTATCTGTTTTATTGCTGCTCCTGCTTCCAGGAAAATGTGTACCTAAAACAAATAGGTTCATTGTTGCTGAGGAGTGAGGACAGAGTTAAAGGTAAGCACTCACAGCAATTCAGAGTTGAAGCTAAATATAAGTCATTTAACAGCTTCTTGTAAACATGTGTCCATTATGATGAGTACCTTTCCCCTTTTTAAAAAGTGCACAGAAGAATGTAGGATAAAATGTGAAAGTATGAACCCCCACACACCCTCATCATCCCCTGGTCCTCACTCTATCACCTGTAACTCAGGCTGTGTGTCTTTCCTTCCAACCTCCTCTCTTTTTTTTTTCCTATGGAGGTAATGCTTGGCTCCTGGCTCAGTAATCGGCACTTTTACCCTATGCTGTATTCCAAAAGGCTTTCCACATCAGCACATTAGTCCCTCTGATTTTAAATTGTCTGTATCCATTCAATACTTAGAAAGATTTCAGCAGAGGGCACTTGGCCAAAGCACTGGTATTACCTGCCATAGGTTTTCATTATTCTTATTAGTGACAATACATTTTGCCCATTTTTTTTCTTGAGTTATTTATCTTTTTCTCACTGATTTGTAGAAGTCAGTGTAGACACCTGAGTTATTTTGGTGAAAATACTTAATATTCAAAGTGATTGACTGTCTTTACTGTCAAAGAGACTGGACAGAGACAAAGTTAAGTTTCTGAGAGGATGCTTCATTGTTTGTGTCAGTGGCCCCTCATTATTTATTGAGTGAGCAAACCTGGAAGTAGAGAGCTATGGACCTTAAGGGCACTGGTATTTATTAGAAAGCTGATAATATTTCTGTGTTTCAGTACTCTCCCATGAGGGTGCCATGATTTTTCCCTCATTCTGTTCATTCTTTTCCAACCCATTCAAGGATGTGAACTGTGTTCCTTTACAGAAATTTCCAAGGAAACTCAATTTCTTTCATTGATGAAAATGTATGGGGCCAGTGCCGTGGCTCAATAGGCTAATCCTCCACCTAGCGGTGCCGGCACACCGGGTTCTAGTCCTGGTCAGGGCGCCGGATTCTTTCCCAGTTGCCCCTCTTCCAGGCCAGCTCTCTGCTGTGGCCAGGGAAGGCAGTGGAGGATGGCCCAAGTACTTGGGCCCTGCACCCCATGGGAGACCAGGAGAAGCACCTGGCTCCTGCCTTCAGATCAGTGCGGTGCAGTGCGCCAGCTGTGGCGGCCATTGGAGGGTGAACCAACGGCAAAAGGAAGACCTTTCTCTCTGTCTCTCTCCCTCTCACTATCCAATCTGCCTGTCAAAAAAAAAAAAAAGAAAGAAAATGTATGGAAAGCATACCATTGGGCTGAGAACCTGTGAGTACACGCTCCCAAAACATGAATACAAAAAACTAACTGCATTGTAAGAGCTTTCTTGTTGCAGTATTTTGAGGTCAGTATGTCTGAGAAAAAGTATTCCCCTCTCCAGTCACAATCAACATCTGCTGATTATAATTCAATGCTTATTTGAACCAGGCACAGAATATGAAATAAGAAACTACTTATAGTTATTTGCATTTATCAGTAATACCTGATTATATCCTTAGTAGATAAAAAGTGTTAGGGATAGTGAAGACCTTCATTGTGTCCTAATTTCCTACCTATGAGGTAATAATCATGCTCTGAGTTTGGCATATATCCTTCCAAAAATTATCTACAAATATATTTACATAGAGCATAATAGGTGTGTTGTGTGGTTTCTTTCTTTTTTTAACCTAAATAGTAACATCCCACAACTTGGTTCTCCCACTTCATGGTTTCTCCTGGATTTTTTTCCCTCCTAGTACTCAGCTGGTTCCCCTATTCATTTAAACTCCTGCATGATATTCTGTAGTATGGATGGCCATTTCACAGTTTGCTTAATAATCCCTCTATCAATGAATTTTGGATTATGTCCTCTTCTCATGTATTGCTGCAAGGAAAATCCTTGTGCAAACTTGTGAACATGGACAAACATTTTGCAAAACAGAAGTCTAGAAAGAAAATGGGGAGGCCTACACTGTGGCATAGTGGTAAAAGCTGCCACCTGCGGTGCCAGCATCTCATATGGGTGCTGGATTGAGTCCTGGATGCTCCACTTCTGATCCAGCTCTCTGCTATGACCTGGGAAAGCAGTAGAAGATGACCCAAGTCCTTGGGCCCCTGCACCCATGTGGGAGACCAGAAGAAGCTCCTGGCTCCTGGTTCCTGGATTTGGATAGGCACAGCTCTGGCCATTGCGGCCAATTGGGGAGTGAACCAGTGGATTGAAGACCTCTCTCTTTCTCTGCCTCTCCTTCTCTCTGTGTGTAAATCTGACTTTCAAATAAATAAATAAATCTCTAAAAAAAAGGACGAAAATGGATGAAGACTACAGAGATAGGAAATTTTAATTGCCCTCAGAAAAGCTGTGTACACTTACTTACACTCCAGATAACAGAATATAAGAACATTCGTTTCCCTTCATCCTTTTTAAAAATATGTATTTGTTTACTTGAAAAATGGGAGTGGGGGGAGGGAGAGATAGAGTGAGAGCAAATGAGAGAGTGAGAGAAAGAGAGAATCTTCCATCCACTGCTTTATTCCCCAAATGCCCAAAACAGCCATGGCTGGGCCAGGCCAAAGCTAAGATCTAATACTTGATTCTGGGTCTCCCACAGGGATGGCGAGGAATCAAGCACTTGGCCCATCGTCTACTACCTCCTAGGTGCACTAGCAGGCATCTGGCTCAGAAGCAAATGGTCTGGGGCCAGCGCTGTAGCACAGTAGGTTAATCCCCTGCCTGTGGCACCGGCAGCCCATATGGATGCCGGTTCTAGTCCTGACTGCTCCTCTTCCAATCCAGCTCTCTGCTATCACCTGGAAAGGCAGTAGAATATAGCTCAAGTCCTTGGGCCCCTGCAACCATGTGGGAGACCAGAAGAAGCTCCTGGCTTTTGGCTTTGGATCAGCACAGCTCCAGCCATTGCGGCCATTTGTGGAATGAACCAGCAGATGGAAGACCACTCTCTCTCTCTCAGCCTCATTGTCTATAACGCTACCTCTCAAATAAATGCATAAAATCTTTAAAAAAAGAAGAAGAAGCAGAGGGTCCAAGACTTTAACCAGGCTCTCCAATATTGAATTTACGCTTCTCAAGTGACGGCTTAGCCTGCTATGCCACAACAGTAAACCTTCCATCACCTCTTCACCACCGGATACTCTTTGTCTTTTTGCTAATAAAAATAAAAGTGTTCCCAGCTGAATTTGGATTTCTCTGATTACTCATAAATTTAAATGTCTTTATATATTTATTAAAGCATCTATATTTCATTGAGGTTTCTGTCCACTGTCCATTTGTTGACTTATCATTTCCTTACTTCCAATGGACACTGGGCATCATCAGACAGACATCTTGGAGAGAATATCATGGGAGAAAGAGAAAACATGGAAGCTTCTGAGGCACAGAGATGCAGGGAAAGCGGGAGAGTGAAGCCAGGTCTTCCAGGCCTTTGAATGCTGAGCAAGAGTCACCATGGGGAACCATGCCATCACAGCAGTGCTCTAAAACAGACTTGAGCTTGCACCACAGTTACCTGGGGCTCTGAACCCTACCCCCACAGTAACTGCCTGAGTTGGTCTAGAACAGGGCTGAGAATCTGCCTCTTCTGTAAGCACCTAGTGATGTTGGCCTCAGAGAGTCACTTAGGGCAAGTCCCACTGGTGACTGCGCGTGGGACAGGTGAGAGAAGGAGATTCTAGAGATGGAGCCACCAACAGATGAGTTGCAGGTGAAAAGTGAGGGTCAAATTGTAATCAGTGGAAGTAAGAGTCCTCTACCACCAAGAGTGTTTTCAAGTGGGAATCCAGTGTCATGCTGTTTTCCGACGGTTCTATCATGGCTTTCATGGAATATCAAGCAACAAGCAACAAATAAATTTCCTTTAGTATGACAGAAAGTGTAATTCTGAATCAGTTCAAAATAATGAATTAATTAGAGACCAATTTCCTTTCAAATGATTTGAAATGGCATCTTTTTTTCTGGTATCGAATGAAGTTAGAAAAACAGGACTAAACCAGGAAAGGTCTGTGAGTGTTCTTTTGAATATTAGAGATTAAAAATGGAGATGACAGCTTTGCTCCTTGTTTCAAATGGATGAAGACTATGAAAGTTCATCTAATCAATTCTTCTGCTCTCAGGGAAGTTTACCACCACAATCTATCAAGCTCTATAGTTGTATATGTCATTTATGAAGATCCTAACAGTGAGACTACTAGGAGAGGTTGTGAGAAAGGTTAGTATCTCCAGAAGGTCAAATACAAGTCCAAAGCTTTACAGTTTAGGCAAAAACTGCATATCCAACATTATCAAATGTAAATTTTATTACTCCCACTGACTATATATGTTAGGGAACCATTCTCAGAGAAAGTAACTAGAGCGCAGTTTGAAAGAAAGTAACTGTGCAGTAGAAAAGTAACTGCTTTAGAGTGTAAGTTTGAAAGGGACAGCCTGATCCAACGGTCCAACAGCAAACCACAAACCAACTGTCATAACCATCGTCGCTATAACTACAGGATCCTGGGAGGTCAGCGGGTGGGCGTTGCTAACCTTTAGAAACTTTATATAGGGCCAGCGCCATGGCTCAATAGGCTAATCCTCTGCCTGCACCCCCACCCCAGCACACCAGGGTCTAGTCCTGGTCGGGGCACCGGATATGTCCCAGTTGCTCCTCTTCCAGTCCAGCTCTCTGCTGTGGCCCAGGAGTGCAGTGGAGGATTGCCCAAGTCCTTGGGCCCTGCACCCGCATGGGAGACTGGGAGAAGCACCTGGGTCCTGGCTTTGGATCAGTGCAATGTTGGCCACAGCACACTGGCCGCAGCAGCCATTGGGGGTGTGAACCAGTGGAAAAGGAAGACCTTTCTCTCTGTCTCTCTCTCTCACTGTCCACTCTACCTGTCAAAAAAAAAAAAAAAAAAAGAAAGAAAGAAAAGAAACTGTATATAAGGGGACCCTCAGATGCTGTAAGCCAGAGGTTGCTCAGCCTCTCTCTCTCTGGTCCATAGTGCCTTGTGCCCACGGCGAGAAGCTCCTGGTCTGCAGCGCCTAGTGCCTGCAGGAGTTGACTTGAGCAATCTCCTCCTAGTTGGCTGGAGTACCAATAAAGTGTGTTTAGCTTGACCTCCCTCAGTCTCCTCGACCCTTTCTTCATGGCAACCTGGCCAGTTCCTGGAGGGGGAGATCCTGACAGCTGGTGCCCAAACAGGGACTTGAAGTCAGACGGTAAGGAGACGAGCCCTTGAGGAATTGTCAATAGGGTGAGTAGCGGTGGTTGAAAGAAACCACGATGGGTGGGACGTCCCAGTCAAAAGAATACAGGGCCGGCACCGCGGCTCACTAGGCTAATCCTCCACCTAGCGGCACCGGCCCACTGGGTTCTAGTCCCGGTCAGGGAGCTGGATTCTATCCCACTTGCCCCTCTTCCAGGCCAGCTCTCTGCTGTGGCCAGGGAGTGCAGTGGAGGATGGCCCAAGTACTTGGGCCCTGCGCCCACATGGGAGACCAGGATAAGTACCAGCCGCAGCGGCCATTGGAGGGTGAACCAATGGCAAAAGGAAGACCTTTCTGTCTCTCTCTCTCACTGTCCACTCTGCCTGTTAAAAAAAAAGATAAAAAAGGAAGGAAGACAAAGACATCCATTCTAATATCCCCAGATATTCCCATCAATATATTTGGAAGGGATATCTTAACAAAGTTGGGGTAGCCCTAATTATGGTGCAACTCTCTACCCAAATTACCCCAATATAGATTAAAATGAAGGATCCTAATAAAGGTCCCTTGATTCCTCAATGGCCTTTAACCAAAAAAAAAAATTAGAAGGGATTAAGGAAATACCAAAAGACTACTAGAGGAAGGGAAGATATTTCCAGCAAGCCCAGATAATCCCTGGAACACCCCAATATTTGTGATAAGGGAAAAATCAGGTAAATGGTGAATATTAATAGATTTTAGAGAACTTAATAAATTAGTAGATAAGGGAAGAGAAGTTCAGTTAGGTATTCCACACCCTGGAGGATTACAAAGAAGAAACCAGGTTACTGTTTTGGATATAGGGGATGCTTATTTTACCATCCCTCTGGATAAGGACTTCAGGCAGTACACTGCCTTTACCATCCCAGAGGCTAATAATCAAGGTCCAGGCCATAGGTATGTTTGGAATTGCCTCCCACAAGGTTTTGTATTGAGTCCCTTGATTTACCAAAGTACACTAAGGGACATACTAGAGCCCTGGAGACAACAACATCCAGAGGTAGATCTTTATCAATATATGGATGTTATACATATTGGGTCCGATCATTCTCCAAAACAACACAAACTGATCATAGAAAAACTTAGAAAAATGCTTCTAGAAAATGGATTCAAGACCCCAAATGAGAAATTACAAGAATAATATCCTTATTCATGGATGGGGTTCTTGTTGCACCCGAATAAATGGACATTGCAAAAACTAGAGTTGCCAGAACTTCTAAACGAACTACAAAAGTTAGTAGGACTCCTTAATTGGATGACCCAAGCTGTTCCTGGAATTAAGACAAAACCTTTTACTCTCATGAGGAAGGGAAATGAAGAGTTAAATAGTATCAGGGAATGGACCCCCGAAGCAAGACAGGAGTTATGGACTATAAGGAGGCTATTACAAGAACACAAACCTTTAAGCTACTGGGACCCCAGCAAGGAAGTTTATTGTACAGTTAGGATGGGAGGTAACACCATAAATTATAAAGTGCACCAAGGATGTGATATCCTTTGGGTAGGTAGACAGGAATTTCCAAAGGTATTAGCAGCATCTCCTCTAACTAGAGCCCTAAAATATCTACATAAAATTTGACAAGAATGTATTATATGAATAGGGCAAGAACCTATATATAGGTTACCTATAAAAAAAAGAGGATTTAGACATTATGATTCAGGAGGACCCCTACTTGCATTGGGTACTGCAGATTGAATGTATCCATGTGCCTTTAATGCTTAGAAGAGCGCTAAGCAGTCTTCAAGGTCATCCCGTGCCAGGACCTACTTACTCTGTTGATGGAGGAAGCAAACAGGGGCAAGGAAGATATCGCTTTTGGAGATCAGATGGAGTTAAACTAGTTAAGGAGAGTGAGGAAAGTAATCAAGAATTAGAAAAAAGAGCCATGCTACTAGCCCTTCAAGAAGGACCCCCAATAATGAATATAGTTACGGATTCCCAATATGTATATACATTAATTGAGGCCAGACCTTTACCTGTTAATATTGAAGAACCTTTGCTTAGAACCATACTAGAAGCTATACAAAGTGAAGAAGAAATTTACATCCAATGGGTGCCTGGACATAAGGGAATACCAGGCAATGAAAATATTGGCAAATTAGTTTCACAAATAAATACACTGAAAGATGTGTAAAGACAGGACAACTAATAGCTCAGTTAATTTTAATGCCTGTCCTCCATAAAAAATTAGTATATAAAAACATATATAAGTCACCAAACATCTTTTTTCTAGAACATATTGAGACAGCCACGGATGATCATGCTAAATGGCATAGTGATGCATCATACTTGAGACAACAATTCAGCTTACCAAAAATTGTAGCAGAACAAATAATAAAGAACTGCCCCAAGTGTGTGCATAAAGGAGGAACTACTCCTCGTATTAGTAGATCAGGGTCAGGACTGTGGCAAATGGATGTGACCCATTATGACGCCTGGCTAATTCTGGTAGCCATTGAGACATCTACTGGCCTTCTATGGGCTAAGCTAATTCCTAAGGAAACTGCCCAGGAAACAGTATGGGGAATATTAGAACTACAGAACCTATTTCATATCCAAGCACTCCATACAGATAATGGCTTAACTTCACAGCAGAAAGGGTCACAGGACTGTGCCAATATTTAAATATTGATCATACTACAGGCACACCCTATAATCCACAGTCGCAGGGAATGGTTGAGAGAGCTAATTAATCCTTAAAACAAGAAATGCATAAATTTGCTGACGTAGTTCAAACCTTTGAAGCACAGCTACAATTGGCTCTTATCACCCTTAATCAAAAGAAAAGGAGAGGAATAGGGGGCTATACTCCTACTGAAAGATATATCCATCAGAGATGGCAAAAACTAGAGCAAGCACTCCAACTTCAGAAATTTAAAGACAAAAAACTCTTTTGCTTTTATAGATTACCAAACAGTAAAGACTGGAAAGGGCTCACTACCATCCTTTGGAAAGGAGAAGGAGCATTAGTGATCAACACACCTGAAAAGGGGATTATTAGCTTGCCCCAAAGACATGTTAGGAATGTTCCAGCCCCAGGACCTCAGGATTTGGGAATTTCCAATTAGGCACTAATGGAATATCAATTGCAATTATCCTGTCAAAAGAATTCATGTGTTTGTAAGAAATGTAGATACCACTGTCAGTTGTGCTTTTTACAGAAAGAATTAGGGATTGTGTATTCCAGAGCTAGGACTAAAGAACTCCAGAAATGGCAACAGCAGCAGCAAATGGAGAAATGTACATTAAAGAAAGAGAAGCAAAAGACCTCTACGAACAGTATGCACTTAAACAATTAAGTGAGGAAGAAAATCCACCAGTTGTAAACCCTTTTGAGGGATTGCCCGAGGACCAACAAGATGAATTAGCGGCCCAACAACAAGCACATCTACAACAGGTAAAAGAAGAATTAAAGAGATGGGACTCAGATAAAGGTAAGTTAATTGAAGGTAAGCAAGCACTTACATGATTTAAAGTATTAGGTAACTTAATGAGATTGTGGGAAAAATTTGAACTACCTATGCTCAGAGCTTATGGATTGATCATGACAATCATCATCTTAATTATATTTCCAAATGTAAAAACAGAAGAATAAGTATTAGGCTTAGTAGAAAACCCACCAGCCTATACATACCCTGATATTAGTAATGTACCCTTTACCTGTGATTCAAATATACCAAGGTCAGGATATTAGATGCAGACCTCCAAGTAATAATCAGTCAACACATTGTTTTTGGCAGGCAGGATATGAAATGTTTCCCAAACATTTTGTAAAACTCCAGTAAGGGAAGACTCAGGAAGTTGGACATGCAGGACAGAAGGGGAGGTATTGTGTACTAGATGCACACACCCATTAGATTCTAAAAAGGAGATCAGTTGCTATATAAGGGACTTGGAATGGGAAGAGAGAATGATAACATTCTTGGCTCCATATATGGTGGTAAAGGCAACTCCCTTCACATATGAACCAGTAAATATGTCTGATTTGACTATACCAATCAAACCGATGCACAAAAAAAAGACTTTGGAGTAACAGCAGCTATTGTCACTATAGCAGTGTCAGCAGCCGTGGTAGCTGGTGCTGTGACTGGAGTACTGGCTATAAGTACTACCCAACTACAGGGAGATGCTTTGGAGTCCCTCCTGAAGATAATTCAGAAGCACTAGGCTCAGCTAGGTGATCAGTCAGCACTGCTTAAGACACATGCTATGGGGTTCCAAATGCTCAAAGCACACACGGTTCAAATAGAACAGATGATTACTATACTAGCTTTGGAAAGAGAACTCAAGTGTGGAAGAGTTTGCATTACCACCATTCCGTGGAACAATCTATCTATTCCTGATGCAACACAACTAGCTGATATGTTCAAACACAACCATTCTACCTGGCTAGAGTGGGTAATTGCAACCGCTCATCTTGAGGCTAACATTACTAAGAGAGCTCTACAGATAATACAGCTTCAAAATATAGCGGCATTTAAGATAGGTCAGGTCAAAACAGTGGAACAGACAATAAATACTCTGACTGACACAGTTTCCTCTTGGCTCCCATCCTGGAAATGGTTTAAAATAGGAGCAATATTTTGTATAGTTCTTGTATGCTTGCCTATCTTACAGCACCTCTTCTCAACTGGATGGAATTTCACGAAGGGATACCTAGCCCTCCGAGAGGAACCCAGCCCACCAGAAATAGAAGAAGAAGAAGAAAAAGGAGACCCCAAATCTGGAAATCAATCCGGGATATGCTCAAGAATATTCATCCCCTTGGCCTAGCGGCTCAACCGGCTTTACAGGGCTATGAGAGCATTTAAAGAAAAGGGAGGACTGTTAGGGAACCATTCTCAGAGAAAGTAACTGTAGCACAGACGAAAAGTAACCGTTCTAGAGCGTAAGTTTGAAAAGGGATGGCCTGATCGGACAGCCTAACCACAAACCACAAACCAATGGTCATAACTGTTGTTGCCATGACTACGGGACCCTGGGAGGTCAGCGGGTGAGCGGGGCTAGCCTCTAGAAACTGTATATAAGGGGACCATCAGATGCTGTAAACCAGAGGTTGCTCAGCCTCTCTCTCTGGTCCGTAGTGCCTTGTGCCCATGGGGAGAAGCTCCTGGTCCATAGCGCCTAGTGCCTGCAGGAGTTGGCTTGAGTGATCTCTCCTCCTAGTCACCTAGAGTACCAATAAAGTGTGTTTAGCTTGATCTTCCTCAGTCTCCTTGACTCTTCCTTCACAGCAACCTGGCCAATTCCCAGAGGGGGAGATCCTGACAATAGAGGTAATAGCTAACCAAGGCAATGTTTTCCTTTTCCTAGAGATTTATCCTGCAATAAAATAGAGTCTACCAAAAGACATGCATTTGAGTCACTCCCTTTTTTGCCAGGTGCTTCTTCCTGGTCTCCCATGTGGGTGCAGGTGCCCAAACACCTGGGCCATCCTCCACTGCCTTCCTGGGCCACAGCAGAGAGCTGGACTGGAAGAGGAGTGTAAACTGTATATCTTATATCTTAAATTAAGGACACATTAGTGATCCTCTATAAAATATAGTTTCCTAAATGCTCTCTTTGGTTTATAGAGATTTCTTTTACAGCCCATTTCTCCTATAAACCTATAGCAAAAATAGTTAAAATTATTTGCCTTCATCTTAAATATCATAGTACTTGTCAGTTGCATGCCACTCGATGAATCTACTGGTCATTATACGATTTAAAAACCAGTGAAAAACATTAAGAGGAGGTGGCTAGGACACCTAACATGCTATATTCTATGGCATCAGAAAGAGAAGCAGCTAACCTAAAACAAAGCAACACCTTTTAATATTTGGGGTATTCCAAAGGCTAAAATGTGCATGTTCTCTAAGTCTAAGAATGTAGCTATTAAAATATGCCACAAGAGGTTTATATGAGTGCACCATGAAGGGAACTCAGTATTTTATCATCACTGAGAAGGGTTGTAAGTAACAGTAACTTGAAAGACTACCATCTCAAAATAAAGGTGATTTGTTGAGCACCTTAAGAAATAAAAGGAATTGTTTTTAGTTCTTGTGACCAAAGATGTGGTAAGAATGTTTTAAGTTATTCTAGAGAGCTAGAGTAATCAGATTTAAGGAAGGGATCCCACATTAAAAATGAAACTAGATCCAAGGAAGAATTAAATTCTGCCAGGTAATCCTGGCTTTTCCATCATATGTAATGTGGGAACAAAATCAAATATGAGTAGTTTCAGGCAAACAAAAAAATGGTAAATCAAGGACATTTTGTATTTTACTATATGACTTGAAGTTGTCCCAAGAAAAAGGCAGAGGTGTAATAAACTATCACCAACTGAGAATCTTTCATCCAAATGAATTTCAGTAGTTTCCAGGAAACACAAGGCACGTGCTTTAATCTCTACCTCCATATCCACTTTCATCCAGACTGAAAGTCAAGACGTGATTCCATCTGTATCATAATCTGAATAAAGCCATGTAGCATGTACCCTTGCATAAGAGTCCAGGTAAAACATGTGGTTACTAGGTGTCTCCATCACTTCCTCACCCATGAATTACTCTATTCACTATCCGCTTCTATGGTGCCGATTTTCACTAAATTATAAAAAAAAAAGTACCATGCTGCCAAGTATAACTGATAGAAATTATGTAAGATAGGCCTAATTTAATAAAGTTGAAATAAAACCTAAGAAAGTGATGCCAAAATGTTAGCCACCTGATTTTGATAAATGAACTCAAAGCAGCCACAAAAGAGTGTCTGATGAGTGTTCTAGCTCAGCCTTCAATTTATTCCAGAAAAGTAATTGATGCCATCACCAGGCTCAAAGTGCAGTATAATAAAACAGAACACAAGCCTTACACCCATAGTTCCTACAACTTTCCCTACCTGCATGGCAGCACTATTTCTGGCAGGTTAATTTAACATATCTCAGCACTCCAGCAGCTAGGGTACCAAAATGAAGGCAGCACTTCTCTAGATCACAGGAAAGAGAAAGATAAGAAAAACTGGTTTTATTGGCTCAAGGTAGAGCAGAGAAGGAATTTTGCTAGAGAGGGTTGCTTAATTATGGCCAAAACATAAGGAAGACATCCAGTGATAGTAAAGTCAGATCTCTTTTTGCAAGAGGATAAATTATTTTCAATTCCTTTAAAATGTAACCAGTACTTACTTTTAGCTAGGGCTAAAATCTCTTACTGAAGCACCAAACTCTACTTGCTGCTCCTCTCTAGTTGGTTTTTTTTTTGACAGGTAGAGTTATAGACAGTGATAGAGAGAGACACAGAGAGAAAGGTCTTCCTTCCATTGGTTCACTCCCCAAACGTTATGGCTGGTGCTGCGCTGATCTGAAGCCAGGAGCCAGGTGCTTCCTCCTGGTCTCCCATGCAGGTGCAGGGCCCAAGCACCTGGGCCATCCTCCACTGCCCTCCCGGGTCATCCCCTCTAGTTTTTTAAAGAATTATTTTATTTATTTGAAAGACCGAGTTACACAGAGAGGTTGAGCCAGAGAGAGAGAGAGAGGTCTTCCATTCCGCTGGTTCACTCCCCAATTGGCCACAATGGCAGGAGCTGTGCCAATCCAAAGCCAGGAAACAGGAGATTCTTCCAGGTCTCCCACGTGGGTGCAGGCGCCCAAGGACTTGGGCCATCTTCCACTGCTTTCCCAGGCCATAGCAGAGAGCTGGATTGGAAGAGGAGCAGCTGGGACTTGAACTGGCGCCCATAGGGAATGCTGACACTGCAGGCTGGGGCTTTAACCCACTGTGCCACAGTGCTGGCCCCTCCCCTCTAGTTTTGATAGTAGCTAGTTAGCCACCTTTTCCAAATGTCTTTTTTTTTACTTTTATTTAATGAATATAAATTTCCAAAGTACAGCTTATGGATTACAATGGCTTCCCCCCCCCATATTGTCTCTCCCACCCGAATCCCTCCCCTTTCCCACTCCCTCTCCCCTTCCATTCACATGAGGATTCATTTTCGATTCTCTTTATATACAGAAGATCAGTTTAGCATATATTAAGTAAAGATTTCAACAGTTTGCTCCCACACAAACATAAAGTGAAAAATAATAGATGATTTTTTTAAATGATGATGAAATCAGATCAGACCTATTGTCATGTTTAATCCCAGTGAGAGTCAAGTTGGGAATTGATAATTTCTTCTTTTTTTTTTTTTTTTTACAAATGTCTTTTTAAAAAACCAAAGATTTTCTATAGAGTAATCACTTTACCTGACTTTTCTGGGGCAAAGTGCTGCAGGAACACCATGGAACAAAGAGGAAGAAATTGGGAAGGCGAGAAAAGGAAACACATGTGTCAATTTAGGGAAAGAAAGGCTATTTGAGATAAAATTTTCCCAAAAGAGAAGGGGTTAAGTGATGTGAATGCTCACCTCTTTATCCTGTTTCTCAATTACAAAATTTCTAAATTTTCAGTAACTTCAGGGAATCAAAATCCCCACAAATATATTTCATCCTCAAAGAATCATTGCATCATTTTGTAACATTTGGTTCAAGTTTAAGACAGACATTAAAAATTAAACTTCTGAAAATAACAGAGAAGGAAAGAAAATCTACAAGTGTCATCTTTGGTAAAATGGGCTAAGAGCTATAAAAGGACAATTTAAGTGATAGGAGGCATCTTTTTTCAACACTGAGGGTTTAATATAAAACCCTGAATTCAATGCATGATTACTAGAGCTCATCAGTTATTCCCTCAGTTTCCTTAAAATCTAGTTAGCATGCTTTGCAATAAAATTCAATGGTGGTTTACACTACAGGGGCCAGCACCATGGCTCACTAGGTTAATCCTCAGCCTGCAGCACCGGCGTCCCATGTGGGCACCGGGTTCTAGTCCCAGTTGCTTCTCTTCCAGTCCAGCTCTCTGCTGCAGCCCAGGAAGGCAGTGGAGGATGGCCCAAGTGCTTGGGCCCTATACCCACATGGGAGACCAGGAGGAAGCACCTGGGTCCTGGCTTTGGATCAGCGCAGTGCGCTGGCTGCAGCGCACCGGCCGCAGCATGCCTGCTGCAGCGGCCATTGGGGGGTGAACCAACGGAAAAGGTAGACCTTTCTCTGTGTGTGTCTCTCTCACTGTCCCCTCTGCCTGTCAAAAAATAATAATAAAAAAAGAACTTCACTACAAAAAAATCAAATGTAGAATAAGCTACAAACAAATCTCAAAATACATAAACAGCTCATTTCAGGAAACATGACTGGAAAAAGACAGTACTTAACAGTAGTCACACTGAATGTAAATGGCCTTAACTCTACTACCAAGAGGCACAGACTAGCTGATTGGATCAAAAAAAGAGAATCCATTTATATGCTGCCTCAGGAAACACACCTTATCAGCAAAGATGCACGCAGACTGAAAGTGAAAGGATGGAAAAAGATATTCCAAGCTAACAGAAATCAAAAAAAGAGCTGGTGTGGCCATCCTAATATCAGATAAAATAGACTTTAACATAAAAACTATTAAAAGAGACAAAGAAGGACATTATATAATGATTAAAGGATCTATCCAACATGAAGACATTACTATTATAAATGTATATGCACCTAATTACAGGGCGCCTGGCTACTTGAAAGAATTACTAAAGGACTAAAAGGGAGATATAGATTCAAATACAATAGTAACAGGGGACTTTAACACCCCACTCTCACCAATGGACAGATCAACCAGACAGAAAATCAACAAAGACACAACAGTGCTAATTGATGCTATAGACCAAATAAACCTAGTAGATATCTTCAGAGCCTTCCACCCCACAACCACAGAGTTCACATATTTCTCCCCAGTACATGGAACATACTCTAGGATTGACCATACACTAGGCCATAAAGGGAGCCTCAACAAATTCAAAAATAATTGAAACTATACCATGCATCTTCTCAGACCATAGTGCAGTGAAATTCGAAATCAACAACCCAAGACTCTCTACACCATATGCAAACACATGGAGAATGGACAGCATGATTCTGAATGAACAGTGGGTCATAGAAGAAATCAAAGGAGAAATCAAAAGATTTCTAGAAACAAATGAAAATGACAATACAACCTATCAAAACCTGTGGGATACAGCAAAGCAGTGCTAAGAGGAAAGTTTATAGCAATTGGGCCTACATCAAGAAACTGGAAAGGAACCAAAAAAAATGACCTTTCCATGCTCCTCAAGGATTTAGAAAAACAGCAGTAAATCAAGCCTCAAGCCCAAACCCAGCAGAAGGAAAGAAATACTAAAGATTAGAGAAGAAATAAACAGAATTGAATCAAAAAAAAAAAAAATACAAAAGATCAACAGAACCTGGAGCTGGTTCTTTGAAAGATAAACAAAATAGACACACCATTGGCCCAACTAACCAAAAAAGGAGAGAGAAGACCCAAATCTGTAAAATCAAAGATAATAGGCCGGCCCCGCAGGTTACTAGGCTAATCCTCCACCTTGCGACGCCGGCACACCGGGTTCTAGTCCCAGTCGGGGCGCTGGATTCTGTCCCAGTTGCCCCTCTTCCAGGCCAGCTCTCTGCTGTGGCCAGGGAGTGCAGTGGAGGATGGCCCAAGTACTTGGGCCCTGCACCCCATGGGAGACCAGGAGAAGCACCTGCTTCATGCATTTGGATCAGCGTGGTGCACCAGCCGCGGCGGCCATTGGAGGGTGAACCAACGGCAAAAGGAAGACCTTTCTCTCTCTCTCTCTCTCACACTGTCCACTCTGCCTGCAAAAAAAAATCAAAGATAATAATGAAAATGTAACAGCAGACACAACAGAAATAAAAAGAATCATCAGAAATCACTACAAAGAGATGTATGCTAACAAATTGGGGAACCTGGAAGAAATGGATAGATTCCTGGACACATACAACCTTCCTAAACTGAGCCGTGAAGATATAGAAAACCTAATCAGACACATAACCATGAAAGAAATTGAATCAGTAATAAACGCACTACTGAAAAAGAAGAGCCCAGGACCGGATGGCTTCACCACTAAATTCTACCAGAAATTTAAAGAACAACTAACTCCAGTTCTTCTCAAATTATTCAAAACAATTGAATGGGAGGGAATCCTTCCAAATTCTTTCTATGAAGCCAATATCACCTTAATTCCTAAGCCTGGAAAATTCACAACAGAGAAAGAAAACTACAGACCTATCTCCCCGATGAACACAGATGCAAAAATACTCAAAAAAATTCTGGCAAACCAAATCCAACTGCACATCAGAAAGATCATTCACCCGGACCAAGTGGGATTTATCCCTGGTATGCAGGGATGGTTCAATATTCAAAAGTCAATCAATGTGATAATCACATTAACAAGTTGAGGAACAAAAATCATATGATTATCTCAACAGATGCAGAGAAAGCATTTGACAAAAATAAAACACCCTTTCATAATGAAAACTCTACACAAATTGGGGTTAGAAGGAGCATTCCTCAATACAATTAAGGCAATTTATGATAAACCAATGGCCAGCATCATATTGAATGGGGAAAAGTTGGAGGCATTTCCACTGAAAACTGGCACCAGACAGGGATGCCCACTCTCACCATTGCTATTCAATATAGTCCTAGAAGTTTTAGCCAGAGCCATCAGGCAAGAAAAAGAAATGAAAGGGATACAAATGGAAAGGAGGAAGTTAAACTATCCCTATTTGTAGATAACATGATCCTATATATAGGGGATCCAAAAATCCCTATAAGAGACTATTGGAACTCATAAAAGAGTTTGGGGCCAGCGCCACGGCTCACTAGGCTAATCCTCCACCTTGCGGCACCGGCACACCAGGTTCTAGTCCCAGTCAGGGCACTGGATTCTGTCCCAGTTGCCCCTCTTCCAGGCCAGCTCTCTGCTGTGGCCAGGGAGTGCAGTGGAGGATGGCCCAAGTGCTTGGGCCCTGCACCCCATGGGAGACCAGGATAAGTACCTGGCTCCTGCCATCTTATCATTGCGGTGCACCGGCTGCAGCACGACGGCCACGGTGGCCATTGGAGGGTGAACCAATGGCAAAGGAAGACCTTTCTCTCTGTCTCTCTCACTGTCCACTCTGCCTGTCAAAAAAAAATAAAAAAAAATAAAAGAGTTTGGTAAAGTAGCAGGATACAAAGTCAATGCTCAGAAATCAGCAGCCTTTGTATACACAATGCCGTGGCTGAGGAAGAACTTCTAAGATCAATCCCATTCACAATACCACAAAAACAATCAAGTACCTTGGGATAAATTTAACCAAGGATGTCAAAGACCTCTATGATGAAAATTACAAAACATTAAATAAATAAATAGAAGACACAAAAAATGGAAAAATCTGCCATGCTCATGGATTGGAAGAATCAATATCATCAAAATGTCCAACCTCCTAAAAGCAATTTACAAGCTCAATGCAATACCAATCAAAATACCAAAGTCATTCTTCAAAGACCTAAAAAAATGATGCTGAAATTAATATGGAGACACAGGAGACTGCGAATAGCTAAAACAATCCTTTACAATAAAAACAAAGCCGGAGGCATCACAATTCCAGACCTCAAGACATACTACAGGGCAGTTATAATCAAAACAGCCTGGTACTGGTACAAAAACAGATGGATAGACCAATGGAACAGAATAGAAACACCAGAAATAAATCCAAACATCTAAACTAACTCATATTTCACAAAGGACCTAAAACCAATCCCTGGAACAAGGACAGCCTCTTCAACAAATGGTGCTGAGAAAACTGGATGTCCACATGTTGAAGTGTGAAGCAAGAATCCTACCTTACACCTTATACAAAAATCCACTCAACATGGATCAAAGAACTAGAGACACACCGCAACACCATGAAATTAATTAAGAGCATAGGGGAAACCCTTCAAGACATTGGAAAAGGCAAAGAATTCCTGGAGAAGACCCCAGAGGCACGGGTAATCAAAGCTAAAATAATCAAATGGGATTACCTCAAATTGAAAAGTTTCTTTACAGCAAAAGAAACAGGAAAGTGAAGAGGCAATCAACAGAATTGGAGATGTTATTAGCAAACTACACAACTGATAAAGGATTAACAAATAGAATCTAGAATCTATAAAATGATCAAGAAACTCCACAGCAACAAAACAAACAACCCAATAAAAAGATGGGCCAAGGACCTTAACAGACATTTGTCAAAAGAGGAAATCCAGGCCAGTGCCACAGCTCATTAGGCTAATCCTCCTCCTGTGGCACCAGCACCCCAGGTTCTAGTCCCAGTTGGGGTGCTGGATTCTGTCCTGGTTGCTCCTCTTCCAGGCCAGCTCTCTGCTGTGGCCCAGGAGTGCAGTGGAGGATGGCCCAGGTCCTTGGGCCCTGAACCCACATGGGAGACCAGGAGGAAGCACCTGGCTCCTGGCTTTGGATTGGCGCAGCATGCCGGCCACAGCACACCAGACGTAGCAGCTACTTGGGAGGTGAACCAGTGGGAAAAAGAAGACCTATCTCTCTGTCTCTCTCTCTCTCACTGTCTAATTCTGCCTCTCAAAAAATTTAAAATAAAAAAATAAAAAGAGGACATCCAAATGGCTAACAGACACATGAAAAAATGCTCAGGATTCCTAGCCATCAGGGAAATGCAAATCAAAACCACAATGAGGTTTCACCTCACCCCAGTTACAATGGCTTACATACAGAAATCAACTAACAACAGATGATGGTGAGGATGTGGGGAAAAAGGGACACTAACCCACTGTTGGTGGGAAAGCAAACTGGTAAAGCCACTATGGAAGTCAGTTTGGAGAGTGCTCAGAAGCCTGAATATAGCCCACCCACATGACCCAGCCATCCCACTCCTTGAAATTTACCCAAAGGGAATTAAATGGGAAAAAAAGAGCTGTTCGCACCTCAGTGTTTATTGCAGCTCTATTCACAATAGCTAAGACCTGGAATCAACCTAAATGCCCATCAACAGATCACTAGATAAAGAAATTATGGGACATGTACTCTATAGAATACTATACAGCAGTAAAAAAACAATGAAATCCGGTCATTTGCAACAAAATGGAGACACCTGGAAACCATCATGCTGAGTGAAATAAGCCAATCCCAAAGGGACAAATATATGTTCTCCCTGATCGGTGACAACTAACCAAGCACCTAAAAGGAAATCCATTGAAGTGAAATGGACACTATGAGAAACAGTGACATGATCAGCCCTTGTCTTGACTGTTGAGGAACAACTTACTCTTTTATTCCTTTTAGTATTGTTGTTGTTGTTGTTGTTTTGTTCTATTAATACCATTGGTTGAACTCTGTAATTAATACACAATTATTCTTAGGCATTTAAAATTAACAGAAAAGTGATCTCTGTTAAATATAAGAGTGGGAATAAGAGAGGGAGGAGATATACAGGTTGGCACATGCTCACTCGGACTTACCTCCAATGGTGGAGCTAGAAATGTGCCAGGGGATTCCAATTCAATCTTATCAAGGAGGCATGTACCAATGCCATCTCACTTGTTAAAGTGATAAGTTTAAGTACATAATTGATCAAAAAGGGTAAGTGTCAAAGAGATTTCACAAAAAAGACCAGTGTCTGCAAAAGAAGGATAGAATTAAAAGGGAGAGAGTGATCTGACGGGGGAAGCAGGACACACAGCAGACTCATAGAATAGCAAATGCCCTAAACAGCACTCCAGCCTCAGAATCAACCCTTGGGGCATTTGGATCTGGCTAAAAGGCCCATGAGAGTCTCACAGGCATGGAAAGCCAAGACACTGTAGCAAAAACAACCTGAATGAAAGATCTCGGTGAACAAGATCCCAGCAGAAAGAACAGGCCATCAAAGAAGGAGGCACCTTTCACTGAAGGGAGGAAGGAACCTCCACTGTGATATGGCCTTGACTAAATAAGTTCAGAGTTGGTGAACTCAAGGGGCTTCCATAGCCTCGATAGCTCATGGCAAGAGCCTCGGGTAATTACTGAATCATAAATAAGGGTGTCAATTGTTAAATCAACAATGGGAGTCACTGTGCACATGCTCCCCACATAGGATCTCTGTCCTTAATATGTTTTACTATGAGAGTTAATGATAAAACTACTAGTCGAACACTACTCTATATCTTGTGCGGTTGTGTGGGTGCAGTCTGTTGAAATCTTTGCTTGGTAGATACTAAGTGGAACTTCTGTATATAAAGATAATTGAAAATGAAACGTGATGAAGAGTGTGATGGGAGGGGGAATGGGAGATGGGATGGCTGCGGGTGGAAGGGAGGTTATGGGGGAAAAAGCCACAACAATGCAAAAGTTGCACTTTGTATATTTACATTTATTAAATAAAAAAAAGAAAAAAAAGACCACAGATGAGGCCACAAATTAAGCCTCAGTAAACAAAAAAAATAAATTGAAGTCATGTATATTTTCAAATCACAAAGGAAAACATTCAGAAATCAATCACATGGGCCGGCACTGTGGCGTAGCGGGTGAAGCCGCCACCTGCAGTGACAGCATCCCATATGGGAGCTGGTTCGAGTCCTGGCTGCTCCACTTCCAATCCAGCTCTCTGCTATGGCCTGGGAAAAAGTAGAAGGTGGTCCAAGTCCTTGGGCCTCTGCACCCACGTGGGAGACCTGGAGGAGGCTCCTGGATCCTGACTTCGAATCAGCATAGCTCCAGCCATTGCAGCTCATTGGTAAGTGAACCAGTGGATGGAAGACCTCTCTCTCTCTCTCTTTCTCTCTTTCTTTCTTTCTCTGCCTCGCCTCTCTCTGTGTAATTCTGACTTTCAAAAAAATAAATAAATCTTTAAAAAATCAATTATAGCAATGGAAAATTTGCAAATACGTGGAAATTAAACAACATGCTACTGAATGACTAATGGATCATGGAAGAAATTAAAGTAGAAATAAAAATTCTTGAAACAAATGAGAATATCAACAAAACATATCAAAATTTGAGATCAGACAATGCAGTATTCAGAGGAAGGTTTACAACAATAAGCTGGGAGCCAAGATGGCGGAATAGAGAGGATGCGCACTGATAGTCCGGGAAAAGATAGGTTAATAAAAGTTGAATTACGGTAATCTCAGGAAAGGCTTGGAGAAAAAATTGCAGAGGAAACTTCCGGATCTAGTGGATGTGACATGGACGACTTGCGGGGAGAGCAAGGACGCCCACGGAAGCCAAACAGCGGAGCCTACGCATCTGCGCTGGAAGGGGAGGTGAGCTCCCCGAGACATAGGCAGGGAAACTGGCTTGAAGCCCCACTGGGTAAAGTTCACCAGACTACCTACAGAGAGAGGGAAAAAGAAAAGGGGGGGACCAGTACAGTCTCTCTCCACCCGCCTTGCAAAGGTGAGCAAGAGACAGAGCAGGAGCCATTTTGGACTTATGTAAAAGGTGCACTAGCAATCTCAGGGCTGTGTGAGACCTGAGAGCTGTGCCCGCCCCAGTCAAACAGAAAAACCTGACTCTGGGGGGTGAAATAACAGGAGGTTAGGACTTAGTGAAAGGGTGGAGTTAATGAACTGAGGCGGTGAAAAAAGAGACGGTGGGCGAGAGAACTCACAGAGTTCACGTGAGTACTCTCCAGAGACGCTACAATTCAGTAACCTTGGCAACCCGGTGGGAGACTGCAGGAGAATTTGAGCCAATACTGAGGGCAGGACAGATACTTTGTGTGGTCCTGGGGGGAAAAACGAATGAAATACCCACAGAAGACAGATATCGGAAGCTGACTACCTTCAATTCTGCTCACCTATGCAGAATTACTTCCCTCCTGAATCAAAAAATATATATAAATAAATAAAGAGAGAGATTTATCATGCCTAACCTCAGTGTGTCACCTTTAGCACACCCTTAAACCTGAAGAACCAAGCAAAGCTCTCTGGCCACACCCATCTCAAGCCTCAAGCCTCTAAGGCTCCTCCAAAAGCAGAAAGTCCACTTAACACAGTCATAGTATAACATGAAAAAAACACCACAGCGAGGGAAGAAGAATTCAAAGAATATCTCAACAATGCCGAGCAACAAACACAGAAACCGAGGAAACAAGATCAAGGAAGACATTATGATGCCCCCAAATGAACAAGACACCCCAAGCCAAGATTATGAAGATGACGAGATAGAAGAAATGCAAGATACAGATCACAAAAAAATTTATGATAAGAACATTTAGAAGTTCTCAAAAACAAATTCTTGAACTACAGAAATCCTTACTGGACAAGATAGAAAATCTTGTAAAAATGAAATCTTAAGGAGGAATCAAAATGAAACACAGAAACTAGTAGAACAGGAAAGTATGATAGTGAAGAGAAATCAAAATGAAATGAAGAACTCAATAGATCAAATAACAAACGCATTACAGAGCCTTAAAAACAGAGTCAGTGAAACAGAAGAGAGAATATCGGACTTAGAAGAGAGAGCACAGGAAAGTATACAGTCAAACAAAAGAAAAGAAGAGGAAATTAGAAATCTAAAAAAGATTGTTGGGAATCTACAGGATACTATGAAAAAACCCAACATTCGGGTTCTAGGAGTTCCTGAAGGCATGGAGAGAGAGAGAAAGGATTAGAAGGCCTTTTTAGTGAGATACTAGAAGAGAACTTCTGGGTTTGGAGAAGGACAGAGACATCCTAGTACAGAAAGCTCTTAGAACCCCTAGTAAACATGACCAAAAGAGATCCTCACCACAACACGTTGTAATCAAACTCACCACAGTGAAACATAAAGAAAAGATTCTAAAATGTGCAAGAGACAAATGTCAGATTACTCTCAGAGGATCTCCAATTAGACTCACAGCTGACTTCTCATCAGAAACCCTACAAGCTAGGAGGGAATGGTGAATATAGCCCAGGTACTAAGAGAGGAAAACTGCCAGCCCAGAATACTATATCCTACAAAGCTCTCATTTGTGAATGAAGGTGAAATAAAGACCTTTCATAGCAAACAGAAATTGAAAGAATTTGTCGCCACTCATCCAGCCCTGCAAAAGATGCTTAAAGATGTGCTACACACAGAAACACAGAAACACGGTCATCAATGTGAAAGAAGGTAAACGAAGGAAACCTCACAGCAAAAGATCACAGGAAGTTCAAAGCATACATTAGAAAATATCTTTGGCAAATGGCAGGGCAAAGTTACTACTTATCAATAGTCACATTGAACATTAATGGTCTTAACTCTCCAGTTAAAAGGCACAGATTGGCTGAATGGGTTAAGGTACAAAACCCATCTATTTGCTGCTACAAGAAACACATCTTTCCAACAAAGATGCATGCAAACTGAAAGTGAAAGGCTGGAAAAAGATATACCATGCCAACAGAAATGAAAAAAGAGCAGCCGTAGCCATCTTAATATCAGACAAAATAAACTTTAATGTAAAAACTGTTAAGAGAGACAAAGAAGGGCACTATGTAATGATTAAGGGATCAATTCAACAGGAAGATATAACGATTATCAATGTATATGCACCTAATTACAGGGCACCGGTTTGTTTAAAAGATATGCCAAGGGACTTAAAGGGAGACTTAGATTCCAATACAATATTACTGGGGGACTTCAATACTCCACTCTCAGAAATAGACAGATCATCCAGACAGAAGACCAACAAGGAAACAATAGATTTAAATAACACCATTGCCCAAATGGATCTAACAGATATCTACAGAACTTTTCATCCTACACAAAAAGAATTTACATTCTTCTCAGCAGTGCATGGAACCTTCTCTAGGATTAACCACATACTAGGCCATAAAGCAAGTCTCAACAAATTCAAAAAAATTAGAATCATACGATGCAGTTTCTCAGACCACAGTGGAATGAAGGTGGAAATTAGCAACTCAGGAATCCCTAGAGCATATGCAAACACATGGAGATTGAACAACATGCTACTGAATGAACACTGGGTCATAGAAGAAATCAAAAGAGAAATCAAAAACTTTCTGGAAGTAAATGAGGACAACAGCACAACATATCAAAACTTATGGGATATAGCAAAAGCAGTGCTAAGAGTAAAATTTATAGCAATAGGTGCCTACATCAAGAAATTGGAAAGGCACCAAATAAATGAGCTTTCAATGCATCTCAAGGATCTAGAAAATCCGCAGCAAACCAGACCCAAATCTAGCAGGAGAAGAGAAATAATTAAAATCAGAGAAGAAATAACAGGATTGAGTTAAAAAAATTACAAAAAATCAGCCAAACAAGGAGCTGGTTTTTTGAAAAAATAAACAAAATTGACACGTCATTGGCCCAACTAACTAAAAAAAGAAGAGAAAAGACCCAAATCAATAAAATCAGAGATGAAAAAGGAAACATAACAACAGATCCCACAGAAATAAAAAGAATCATCAGAAATTACTACAAGGACCTGTATGCCAGCAAACAGGAAAATCTATCAGAAATGGATAGATTCCTGGACACATGCAACCTACCTAAATTGAACCAGGAAGACATAGAAAACCTAAACAGACCCATAACTGAGTCAGAAATTGATATAGTAATAAAGGCCCTCCCAACAAAGAAAAGCCCAGGACCAGATGGATTCACTGCTGAATTCTATCAGATATTTAAAGAAGAACTAACTCCAATTCTTCTCAAACTATTCAGAACAATCGAAAAAGGGGGGATCCTCCTAATTTCTTTCTGTGAAGCCACCATCACCTTAATTCCTATGCCGGAGAAAGATGCAGCATTGAAAGAGAATTACAGACCAATATCCCTGATGAACATAGATGCAAAAATCCTCAATAAAATACTGAATACTGACCAATAGAATGCAACAACACATCAGAAAGATCATCCACCCAGACCAAGTGGGATTTATCCCCGGCATGCAGGGATGGTTCAGTGTGTGCAAATCAATCAATGTGATACACCACATTAATAGACTGCAGAAGAAAAACCATGTGATTATCTCAATAAATGCAGAGAAAGCATTTGATAAAATACAACACCCTTTCATGATGAAAACTCTAAGCAAACTGGGTATGGGCCAAGGACCTCAATAGACGTTTTTCAAAAGAGGAAATCCGAAGGGCCAACAGACACATGAAAAAATGTTCAGGATCACTAGCAATCAGGGAAATGCAAATCAAAACCACAATGAGGTTTCACCTCACCCCAGTTGCAATGGCTCACATTCAGAAATCTACCAACAAGAGATGCTGGCGAGGATGTAGGGAAAAAGGGACACTAACCCACTGTTGGTGGGAATGCAAACTGGTAAAGCCACTATGGAAGTCAGTTTGGAGAGTCCTCAGAAGCCTGAATATAACCCTACCATTCAACCCAGCCATCCCACTCCTTGGAATTTACCCAAAGGAAATGAAATTGGTAAACAAAAAAGCGCTCTGCACCTTAATGTTTATTGCAGCTCAATTCACAATAGCTAAGACCTGGAATCAACCCAAATGACCATCAACAGTAGACTGGATAAAGAAATTATGGGACATGTACTCTATAGAATACTATACAGCAGTAAAAAAAACAATGAAATCCGGTCATTTGCAACAAAATGGAGACACCTGGAAAACATCATGCTGAGTGAAATAAGCCAGTCCCAAATGGACAAATGTCGTATGTTCTCCCTGATCGGTGACAACTAACTGTGCATCAAAAAGGAAACCTGATGAAGTGAAATGGACACTATGAGAAGCAGTGACTTGATCAGCCCTTATCATCACTGTTGATGTACAATTTAATACTATATCCCTTTTAGTATTTTTGTTTGTTATACTTAATACCATTGGTTGAGCTATGTAATTAACACACGATTATTCTTAGGTGTTTAAAGTTAACTGAAAAGTGATCTCTGTTAATTATAAGAGTGGGAATAAGAGAGGGAGGGGGATATACAATTTGGGACATGTTTAAGCTGACTTGCCCCAAGTGGTGGAGTTAGAAATGTGCCAGGGGATTCCAATACAATCCCATCAAGGTGGCATGTACCAATGCCACCTCACTCATCCAAGTGATCTATTTCAGTTCACAATTGATTGCACTGATAGGTCTAAGAGTCAAAGGGCCCACGTAACTAAGACTAGCATCTGCTAATACTAACTGATAGAATAAAAAAGGGAGAGAACGATCCAACATGGGAAGTGGGATACACAACAGACTCATAGAATGGCAGTTGTCCTAAACAGCACTCTGGCCTCAGAATCAGTCCTTAACGCATTTGGATCTGGCTGAAGAGCTCTTGAGAGTAGTTTAGGCATGGAAAGCCAAGACACTCTGGCAAAAAAAAAACTAAATGAAAGATCTCTGCGAGTGAGATCCCAGTGGAAAGAATAGGCCACCAAAGAAGGGCCTTCTCTGAAGGGAGGAGAAAACTTCCACTTTGACTATGGCCTTGTCGAAATAAGGGCAAAGTTGGTGAGCTCAGGGGGCTTCCATGGCCTTTGCAACTCATGACTAGAGCCTGGGGCGATTGCTGACACCTTAAACAAGAGTGTCAATTTGTTAAGTCAACAACAGAAGTCACTGTGCACTTATTCCCCATGTAGAATCTCTGTCCTTAATGTGTAGTTCAATGTGAATTAATGATATGACTAGTGCTCAAACAATATTGGCAATTTGTGTTCTGTGTGGGGGCAAACTGATGAAAGCTTTACTTAATATATACTAAATTGATCTTCTGTATATAAAGATAATCAAAAATGAATCTTGTTGTGAATAAAATGGGAGAGGAAGCGAGAGATGGGAGGGTTGTGGGTGGGTGGGAAGTTATGGGGGGGGAAAAGCCATTGTAATCCATAAACTGAACTTTGGAAATTTATATCTACTAAATAAAAGTTTTAAAAAAATAAGCTTACCTTATAAAATGGAAATAAATTATCTAATATTCATGTTAAAGACTTGGAAAAGCAAGAACAAACCATACCCAAAATTAATAGGAGGTGAGAGATCAAGAGAATCAGAGAAGAGCAAATGAAACTCAAACAAAACTAACAACTCTTAAAATCAAAAATAGGAAAAGATGGTTTTTGAAAAATAAGCAAAACAGGTAAATCTTTAGCCAACTAACAAAGAAAATGAGAAAAAACCTAAAATAAATAAAATTAGATATGAAAAATGATACCACAGAAACATAAAGAATTACAAGTAACTCCTGTGAATGACTTTGTGCTATCAACTTAGAAAACCTTGAAGAGATAGATGAATTTCTGGGTGCACGCTATCTGCCAATATTACTTCAAGAAGATATAGAAAACCATAACAATGCGATTGAAGAAGTACCTAAAGTCTCCTGTCAAAGAAAGGTCCAGGACCTGATGTCTTCACAACTGAATTCTACAGAACATTTATTTAGACAGGAACCAACTCCAATACTTTGCAAATTATTCCAAAACGCTAAAAGAATTAAAGAAAGAATGAGCTTCAAATGTCACAGAAGAGGAAACCAAATATCCATGTTTGCAGATGACATGATTGTACAGTGCTAGGTCATGCCTCTCATTCAAACTGTTACCATCAACTATATTGGAAACAGATCCTTTTAAGTCACTCTACTTACTTCACAAGGAGGGGATGATAATGTGTGGGTCTTGGAGTCAGTTTTGGAAACAAAACTTGGACTCTAAAATGACCACGCTTGGACACTGAAAAATGTGTGTGTAGATAGCAGTACAGCATCACCTACAGTGCGGCATGGCTCACTTTGAAAATTCCATGGTGTCCTGTCACCAGGGTAACAAGGTGAGTGACATCATCCTGCCATTCCAACTGTCACTCTCTTGAGCTGAAAGGTTCAACCTTGAGTGCGGTGGGAACGTGCGTATCGTCCTATCCAGAGTGGTCCACGATGGGAAATCTCAACTGCTGTCCAGCAGGTAGGCCACACTGACCTCCACAATGGTGCTTCTTCCATTGGCCACTTACCTTCTGCTTAATCACTCTCCTCATGGACTGTTATTTCCCCCATTCCAGGCTGTCTACAGATTTATAAATACATTTGGTCATCGTATTATTCAGTTTCTACTTTTGATGCTTCTGTTAAGTTTGTTGTTTCAAAATATTTCCTAAATTTAGAAAAATAATTTCCAATGCCAAGTTTGTTCACACCTTATCCAGAGAATGATGATAGGAAAGAAACTCACACTACTGTCATCAAGCCAGGAAAATTTCAGACCAAACACAACACAGACATCACACAAAAAGGGACTTTCAAGCCAGCCTCTTCTGTCTGTAGAGGTCGCCATCTGAGACCAAGTCTGTAAGAACAGTCTGAACCCAGATATATTTTTGTCACATTGGAAAGTAACTGGGATTTCAGGGTGGGGTGGATAAACACATGAACCCTGCTGTTTGGGGGTTACAGGGAAACGGGGAGGAGGGACAGTGCCGTTGGTCAGTGGGGCAGACATCTGAAGACTGAGAGAAGGGGGCCTGCCTGATGGTCCTCAGGCAGCATCATGGGTTGGATGGGGCAAGCCTGGCGATGGATGAACCTCACCAATGGGAGAGGGAACTGTTTATGCTGTCCCTGCAGGGTCTAGAGAGAGGTGAAGAGTTCCTAGGGACTGGGTTTTGGTGAGAAAAGTCATGGGCATGAAGATGCACACAGACCTAGTACAGCCAGCCTTTTGTCATACAGGGATTTGAGACTGCTCAGCCACTTTCTCTGAAGGACAGATATTAAGTTTTCTGTGGCATTAAAACATACATCTGAGACAGGGTAAATTATAAAGGAAGAAGACACCCAAGTTCAGGATTCTCAAGTCTAGGAGTCAAAGATCAGGTGCCCATATCAAGGGTCCCATGTTGTGTCCCATCATCGTGGAAAAGTAGAAGAGCAAGCAGAGTGACAGAAGAGAGACAGGAAGAGGGGTTGGGCTTGTGTTCTAATGACTCTCCCCAGTATTAACCAATTCAGTACTGAGAGAACCACACGAACTCCCTTCAACAATCTGTTCCCAAATTTCCCATCCCCCAACACCACAACAATGGAATGGCCCCACTTTGGGTGAATTTCTGTTCAGTGTTCATGCAGCGTTGGCCATGGCCGAGAAGTCAATGTTGGCTCACCCTCACATGGCAGTTGCTGTGGAATGTCCTGAGTTTTGAGCCAGTTTTAAAACCAAACACACCACTGGCCCTGTGGGGTCACCTGGCCATGGGGAAGCCTGAGCCAGTGACAGTGTGAATATGTGGGGCCAGGATGGGTGTAAGTTTGGGTTTCTCCAGACCCTCAGAGAGGGTGTCCTGGAGGAAAGAGTCCTATTTTAAGCCAGGAAAAGAAACCTGCAGGGAGCAATCTGAGTCATGATTTCTCTTGTCTCCAGAACTTTGCTCTGAGCAAGACTGTTCCCGAGGAAATCCTGCCCTGGAAGATGTCAGAAAGCCACTGAGGGTGCTTAGTCCAGGGTTCTAGTAAAGACATTCATGGTCCTCTGTCCCCCAGGGAACCAATGGTGAGACTGTCCCAGATCCATGATTTGTCAGTTATAAGAATGTGGACAACTCACTGAGAGTCTCTAATTTTCAATTTGCTTAATAGTAAATCAACATGGAACAGACACAGATCTGCCCATAGCTTGGGGCTGTGTGGGGAGCATGGGAATGAGAGATTCTCCATGAGCTGTAAAACTTTCTATGCATGGAAGAAGGGAGAGCAATTTCCATCCTGTCCTCCTCTGTGGTCACGTATCCTCCCTGCATTCAGTCACAACCAGTGATCAGCTTATTCTTCCTGGCATTTGAAGACTGAAGAATTTCAGACAGTTATGCAGCACCAGGGCCAGCGCCGTGGTGCACTAGGTTAATCCTCTGCCTGCAGAGCCAGCATCCCATATGGGCGCCAGGTTCTAGTCCCAGCTGCTCCTCTTCTAGTCCAGCTCTCTGCTGTGGCCTGGGAAGGCAGTGGAGGATGGTCCAAGTGCTTGGCCCCTGCACCCCCATGGGAGACCAGGAGGAGGCACCTGGCTCCTGGCTTCAGATCAGTGTAGCTCTGGCTGTTGCGGCCATTTGGGGAGTAAGCCAATGGAAGGAAGACCTCTGTCTCTCTCTCTCTCTCTCTCTCTCTCTCTCTCTCTCTCTCTGTAACTCTACCCATCAAATAAACAATTAAAAAATCTTTTAAAAATTATGCAGCACCGGACTTGATAAAGATCCACTTCTTTTTAATCTCTTGAGCTCAAACACAACACAGGCCATATCAGTATCTCCACATCTCATAACAGGGAACCAGGACAGGTGATGGGGGTCAGGGGACTCTGTGCAACTTTCCCAGGTACATGCAGCTTCCCTTTAGGGTCTGAACCTTCAAGCACTAGTCCCTGTACTCTCATCTTAAGAAAAGTCTTTGTCTACCCTATCAAACTGTTGGGTAGGAAATGTTCACCACACTGCAAGAACTGCCTAGCATACAACTCTGATTTAGAGGATGGCTCTGCACTATTGAATGGGAAAACTGGGATGAAAGTGAGGAACTGCACACTTCCCTGTGCTCTTCTGCTGGTGGGATGTCAACAGCTGTCTATTGTCATACTGTTCCAGGATCTTGTCTAAAGAGTTTTAGACGAAAAGGAAGTCAGAGGTCAAGAACATCGACTGTCCATTCTGCACTGAAGGTCAGAAAAATCTTTGTCTTGCCAAAGAACAGGATACCCCCAACAAAGGAATCAGTTGAAGGTACTGTGCAAATTCATTCATTAAGCTCATTCAACAATCAGGATTCTACTTTATTCAGGGTCTCATAGTTAAGACAAAACTCTTAAAAATCTATGCTATCTGTGTCTTTCATTCCATGACTGCAAAATTAGAATTGGTCAACTCAATCAGCAGGGTGACCAGTGCAGAGGGAAGACATGATAACAGCTTAAACTTGGGGTCACTGTTAGTAGTAACATCTCAAGCTACTGTTCAGATGTTTGGCCAATTGTCCAACATGGGCTGAAATGGACATCTTACTGAGAGAGTGCCACCAGATCTCACACCAATATTAACAACTGGAGATAAAATATGAAAACTGAAAAGATAGCTCCTAAGGTTCTCATACTGGACTCCCACTTCCCTTTTTCTGATGACACTTCCATTAGTAGGGTACATTTGTTATGGAGACTGAACCAATAAAGAAATGTTATCATTGACTCAACTCCCAAGTCTGTACTAAGGTTGGTTCTGGTGGTACAGTTCTAGGAGTTATTCATCTTTACCCATGTTTCCAGAACCCTTGAATGACCCCAGAACATGACCCTAGAACTGGTCATTTTAAATATCTGTTTAGTCGGCCGGTGCCGCAGCTCACTAGGCTAATCCTCCGCCTAGCGGCGCCAGCACACCGGGTTCTAGTCCCGGTTGGGGCGCCGGATTCTGTCCCGGTTGCCCCTCTTCCAGGCCAGCCCTCTGCTGTGGCCTGGGAGTGCAGTGGAGGATGGCCCAAGTGCTTGGGCCCTGCACCCCATGGGAGACCAGGAAAAGCACCTGGCTCCTGGCTCCTGCCATCGGATCAGCGCGGTGCACCGACCGGCGGCGGCCATTGGAGGGTGAACGAATGGCAAAGGAAGACCTTTCTCTCTGTCTCTCTTGCTCACTGTCCACTCTGCCTGTCAAAAAAAAATTATCTCTTTAGTCATTATTTTTCACAATTTCCTAGAGTTGGAATTATATTTGGTAACATACATAAGAATTCTTCTGCTCCTTTTTGTGGCTTGACTGCTCAATGATTTTCATCACTGAGTTATACCCCCTTGGATAGATGGGCCAATGTTCTTGGTCCTGGTTTCCAATTTAAGCAATCAGGAAGAAAGCCACCAGAAACAGTCATGTGGCAGGGTTCTGTGGGGACAAAGTTTTTTAAATTAATTGGGTAAACACCTAGGACTATGGCCCCTTGCTTGGATGGGGATGACATTTTTCTTGGTAAAACTGACTGGAGTTCACCAATGAATCCACATGGCCCTGACACCTTCTTTTGCCTTTTGTAGCTGTAAAGTTCTCTTCAAAGTCTCAGGCCCATGGTTAGTTTGGGTAGTTTCTGATTCCGAAGGAATTTCTGGCTTCGTTGAACCTACTTGTGGGCATACAGTATGTAAAGTACTTTTTTCTTTTCCTTTTCCTGTCCATGCCATCAGTGGTGAGGATTCCCTTCTCATTTGCAGTACCAGACATTGTTTCTTCTCTTTTTGCCTTGTGCTTAGACAGGCGGAGGCTTCACAATCTTATGGATTTTTTCAAAAAACTAATTCATGATTTTTTGTTTTACTCTGTCCATTTCCTATTTCCTGTTACATCCATTTCTGAGAAAATTGCTATTTTTTCATTTTTTATCTAATTTACATCAGATTGCTTTTCTACTTACAACCTACTTTTCTAGGTTGTAAGAATCCCTTGATTTTAGATCATCATCATTTTTGAAAGTATTTCACTCAAGGGCTCCATTTTCCTTCTGAGCACTGCTTCATTGCTACCCAAATTTGGGGTTTTTATTTGCTTGGTTCAAAATAGTTTAAAATGTCTATACAGTCTTCTTTGACCCATTTGTTTTGGACAGTATGTTATTTAGCTTCCATAGTTCTTGCAAAATTTGCCAAGTAATCTTCATTGATTGAACTCTATTGTATTACCATAGTTGCCTAGTGGCACAAGCTGTGTGACATACATTACTTTAAGTGAGCAGTTGTGTGACAGAGCTCATACTTTGATCTGCCTTGGAGACTTCTTCATATGAACCTGAGAAGAATGTGTTTCTCTCATGGCTGAAATGTCTCTACATGCCAATCAAAATAGTTAGTTGAGGGATAATAATTTTCTCAGGCTGCCATAATCAAGTGCCTGGTTGGTGGTCAGTTTGAAGTACATGATATTTTATTTTCCCACAGGTCTGGAGATTGGGTGTCAGAAATCTAGGTTTATGCATAGTCACCCTCCCACAGAAACCCATCAGGACTAATCTTTCCTGTCCCTTCTTAGCTTCTGCTGGTTTCCTGGAAATCCTGGGCCTCCTAGGTGGCTACCAAAGCACCTGAATCTGCTCCCATCATTTCATGGCATCCTTCCATCTTGGACCTGTTTCCTCATCTTGTAAAAATGCCAGTCATATGGGAACAAGTCCTTGCTCCTCTAATATGAATTCATATTAACTGGTTAATCCTCCAATGACTCTATGCCCAAATAAGGTCACTAATCAAATCTCAAAATGTCAATTTCACTCATATTCATTACTTTTTTGTACTCTGTATGTTACCACAAATTTGGGGAAACATATTTGTCTTTTGGGGCCTGGTTTATTTCACTAAGCATAATGGTCTGCAGTTGCATCTACATTTTTGTGAAAGACAGGGCTGCATTCTTTTTATGGTTGAGTACCATTCCATCATGTATATATACACCATAATTTCTTCATCCAATCATCAGTTGATGGACATCTGGGTTGACTCCACTGTGAGCTGAGTGCTATCGACAGAGGGATACACACAACTCTTTCATATAGTGATTTCAATTCCTTTGGGTAAATTTCCAGGAGTAGAATGGCTGGGACCTGTGGTAGATCCATTTTCAGATCTCTGAGAAATTGCCATACTATCTTCCACAATGCTTGTACTAGTTTACCTTCCCACCAAGTATTAGGCTACTATTTTCCCCATGTCCTTGACAGCATTTTTTATTTTTTGATTTTTGGATGATAACCATTCTAACAGGGGGGAGGTAAAATCTCACTGTGATTTTTATTTGAATTTACTGACAGCTAGCAATGCTGAGCATCTTTTCATGTTTCTTTGGACCATCTGTAATTCATCTTTTGAAAAATGCTTGGTCGTATCCTTTCTCATTTCTTAACTGGATTGCTTGTTTTATTGCTGTTGAGCTTCTTGAGCTCTTTATATATCGTAAATAGTAATTCTTTATCAGAAGTATCATTTGCAAACATTTTCGCCCATGGTGTCAGTTTGTTGAATGTTTCTTTACTCTGCAGAAGCTTCCTAGCTTGATGTAATCTCATATGTCTATTTTTGCCTTTATTGCCTGTGCTTCCCGGGTCTTAATATGAAGTCTTTGCCTATGCCAATGTGATATCAATACATTTAGATTTATATCTACATGAAATTAATCTTTTATTCTTTTCCTTTGCTAAAACATACCTTTCATTAACTCCCTTTCCAGGTTTTATTTTTGTTTTAAAGATGCACACAGAGACAGAAAGAGAGATATAAAGGGAGTCTCCCATTCACTGCATCACTCCTAAAATGCCCTCAACTAGGCTGGGCCTGGCTGAAACTGGGAGTTGGAAACTCAGTGCAGGCCTCCTACAGGGTTAGTAGGAATCCAACCACAAGAGCCATCACATCCTGCCTTGCAGAGTGCACACTAGCAAGCACCTGGGATCAGTAGCATTATTCCAGTGTGTAACAGGAGCATTTAAGGGTGTCTAAAGCATTATGAGAAATGGCCACCACTTTGTGGGAGACTTTGTGTCATTATGGATGAGAGATGAGCTTTGTGTGAATATTTCTGTAATTATAGCAGTCTGAGGCTTCTGTGCCTCCATTCCCACTGTTCTATTACTTTTCCAATGGCCTCTATATTTGCCTTCATACTCCTAATTATACCTGTCTCACTGCTGTCTCCATTTTAATTCACTATTATTTCATGGAGGCCCTGTTGAACTGGTGGTGAGGAGTAGGGGAAGGAAAGTTTTGTATCAACCCTTGTTTCAACCCCTTTTTAAGCCAACCCGAGTCCCTGACCTTTCCTCTTTCACCTTTCCCTAGCCTCCTATTCTCCCTATTTATTTTACTAAAACTAGTGGGGACTAGAGTTGTCTGGATGCCCCCTATCCAGTCACATAAGGTTCTGGTGGTGTCCTTGGAGGATGTGACTTTGCTATGAAGAACACCTGGGAATACTTCACAGTGCTCACTTTCCCCTGAGTATTTCCAAATGGGTATTTCCCCCTCTCCTGGGCCCACAGGGGTTCTCCTCTGACCTTCACCACGAGAATCTGGTGGACCTGTGGAGCACAAACATACAGAAGTGGGGTGACCTGGAGACTGGACCCCACTGGGTCTGTTCTCCAGCAGGTGCGCACTCAGCCTCTGAGCCCATCCACACTCCCATGCATGTGCGCTGTGAGCCACAGGCTCCAGGACCACTGCTTCAGCTATGCTGACTGCAGCTGTGCTCTCTGCACCTGTCAGCTGCAGGCAGGAATTCCAGGGTGGCAGCTTGTCCACTTGCTTCACTTTTTTGATAGATCTAAGTTGGCCTTTTTTTGTAAAGATTTTATTTTACTTTTTTTGAGAGAGTTACAGAGAGTGAGAGGGAGAGACAGAGAGAAAGGTCTTCCTTCTGTTGGTTCACACCCCCAAATGGCTGCAATGGCCAGAGCTGTGCCAATCAACAAACGGATGAGTAATGACAATGTGGTATATGAACACAATGGAAGAGTTTTAATATATAAAAATGAAGTAAAGTTTTATACCACACCATGGAAGGACATGGTAAAACAACACACTGCAATAAAGTAGACACAGAAACACAAACACTGTATGATTCTAATACAATGACATGTCTACACAAAGCAAATTCAAAGGGACTGGAAGTACAGATTAGTTGGGGATGGAAGGAGGAGAAGGTAAAGTTCTTCCTTTATAGATGCAGAGTTTAGATTGGGTATGATGACAATAGTTGGGGCACACAGGGGTGGTGCTTACACAGCACTGCCAAGTAATTCATGCCACTGAAATTTTCACTTACAAGTGATTCAGATAATAAATGTCTACTTGCCCACAGCAATTTAAAAATACCTGACAAGAAAGACGGCAAATGAAATAGCTGCTTATGTAGATTCATGGAGGTAAATGATCTTGGGACACAATAAGAAAAATGGGGAGATTTCCATGGTCTACATTTTGGGCATTTCCACGCCCATTTTGGGCAAGAGCAAAGATGAGGCATCATCAAGGAATCAGTGCACTATGGCATTCGCCTATTTCTAAATTGACTATTTCATAATGATTTGGTTGCTGGTAGTAAGAAAGCCAAACTCCCTTCTCATTTCTTTCCTGCTCCTCTTCTTGGGATTTTTCATCTACCAGGGAGGATGATCCAGCAGTGGCACATTTGCAGTTCCAAGCCCACATCAGGTGGCCTTCCTGCTACTTGTGGGTGCAGGGCTGGCTTTTCTTTTTCTTGCTCTGTTATTGAGTGCAGCACAGAACTTTTGATGTAGTTCACTGCTCACAACTATCCCCACCTAGCCTAGGCCCATGTCCATAGCAAGCAAGTCTCCCTGCCGAACTCATCCACAACACCTGACAGTTACCCCATGGTTCTCCTAGCTGCTCCTGAGGACCTAGTGGAAGCGATTCCGAGAGACAGAGCAGAGGAGGAAGTCACATTTCTTGGCAAGGTATGACTGGGGTTTTTGGTCACAGAAACAAATGTTCCTGGTATACAATCACTAGTCTTATTTATTTATTTGAAAGGCAGAGTTGCACAGAGACAGGGGAAGAGAACAAAAGATCTTCCATCTAGTAGTTTACTCCCCAGATGCCTGCAAAGGCCAGAGTTGGTCCAGGCCAAAGCCAGGAGTCCAGTGCACTATCCAGATCTCCCACATGAGTGACAGGGGACATTCTCCATGCCTCCGCAGGCACAACAGCATGGCATTGTATTGGAAGCTGAGCAACCAGGATGCAAACTGGCACTGCAGGATGGACTGCTGGCACTGCAGGCAGCAGTTCCATTCACTGTGTCACAACATCAGGCCCAGGCAACGTTTTTCTCAGATACGAAAATCTGAACGCCTATACTGCAGATGACTTCCACAATTTATTTGTGGGAGAAGCCCAGGGCATGTCTGTTATAAAGTGAGACATGACTCAAGAGGGTCTCCTGAAATCACAGCATCAATTACAAGTGATGTGGTGCTGGGCATTGTCCACAGGAGCAGTTCTGCATAGTTTAAATATTTTACTAATTTAAAAGATTTATTCATTATTTGAAAGGCAGAATAACAGAGAGACAGACAGACAAAGATCTTAAATCCTCTGGTTACCTTCCCAAATGGCTATAATGGCTGGGCCTGGCCATGTGGAAGCCAGGAGTCAGTAACTCCATCTGGGGGTCTCCCACTGGTTGGAAGGGACTCAAATACTTGGGACATCCTCCACTGCCTTCCCAGGTACATGAGCAGGGAACTGGCAGCAGCAGGGCAGCCTGGACTTGATTTGGTGCTCTGATATAGGATCCTTGCCTCACAGGGGGCAGCCTAACCCACTGTGCCACAAGGTCAACCCCCAGGTTTTCATTTTCACAAATGAATGTTGCATTTGCCAACCAAAATGAACACGTAAAATGGGCTGTGAAAAGCTCACATATTTCACACAAGTATCCTCTGTGCTTTAATTGGGGCATTTGCCTCATGCACTGTATCCCATCAAGTTTCCCAAGGTCAGCACCAGGAGAAGAGACCTGTGCAAACAGTATCTGACCTCACAGTGACTTCCTTTCTCTGACTGCAGGTGGACTCAGGATCCAGTGGACACTGTACGTATTCTAGAATGCCTCAGGTGCTGAGGAACAACTGAAGGGAGGAGACACTGGGACCTTCCTGCCGGTTCTCTTCTGGAGAGCCAACCTGATTCCAGCTTCCTGGTGGATTAAAAAGATTGAGGGTGTGGTAAAACAAAAACCAGAAAGACTAGCACATAGCTACAGGCATCTAAGGCAGGCTCTGGAAATAGCTATGTCATTTAGATGGTGGGGGTTTCTGTGCCCCAGTATGGTGAGTTTTTATGAGTGAGCGTGTATGTCTTTGAAAGTGCTTGGATGTGTATATGTGTACATACTTCCCACAGAAAAAGTGTTCCCAAATGCACAGCTCAAGGTTCAATTCTCAAAAAACAAAAACAAAAAAGAACCTGATCACCCTCCACATTTTATGTAAGTGAGCTCATTCAACCCTCACCCCACATGTGTCTGATGGTTAGGTCACAATTCCATGGCTTAGCTGGATATGAAACATACTCCCAAGATATGTGAAAAGTATTTAATACTAATGAAAACAGTTTAAAATATATTTAGCGAGCTGGAAAGGTCAACATGATTTGATCATCACACACTGTCTGCATACAATGAATTCTTATGCTATAATCCATAAAGATACCATTTATAATGGTAATAAAAACAATAGGAACAGGAGAAAAGTTTTACCATAATGCCTGGTGCTCATTTTTAAATGGTGGAATTTCACCATTTTTACTTCTTCTTCATTTACTTGTGTGGTACCTAGGGATTGGCAATAAATGAACATGTTGCTTTGCCTACAACAGAGTCCTTCTCCCCATAACGGGTGCTTTTAATTAAGTTCAGAAGCTCATAGGAGAGATGACATATTCAAATACAATAAACAGATATTGACCCCTGAGTAGTAGTGACCTTGGGAAACATCAAAACGACAGTAGCAGTTTATTTGGTTTCTAAACATGCAGGAGTCGTCCCAGGACTCTTACTGAAATACAGCAACCGTGGTGGTATTGGCCCCAAATAGTTCCCATGAATGAAGCTGCCTTGAGCTAGAAAGCTTAAGGCTCTGTTTCTCAGGTCTTTCACATTCTTCTCCTTCACCTTAACCCTCGCCCCATGCCCATTTCCACCAATACTCCCTGGTGCACCAGTGTACTGACAGTCACCATATGTCCTTTTAGTGCCCCTGGAGGATGCATGGGAGGAGCTTCCTGGTGACACGGAGGATAAAGAAACTCCAGAGTACACTGAGGTAAGGGCCCCCGCCTTCCTCTAAAACAGAAATGTTCCTTCCTCGGCTTCTTCCTTTCTCAACCATACGAAGAGAAGAAAACCTGACCATGGATAGGGTCCATGATACACCCTGTGCACGGTGAGGGCCACTGAGAGGGAGAGTTTACACCGACAGAGAGCTGACGCGGGACACAGGGACAAAATGACTGTCAGGACTGGACCACAGCAAGCTTTTCTCTGCAGCACTTCTCCTCTTTTGAAAGGAATTTTGTGACTTCCAACCACAGTGGACTGGAGAGACACATCCCCCATGAAGAGCTCATGCCTCCTGGAGTGAGTGTGATCACTCTGCTCACGTCTTTGGGTTCCCTCCATAGGACCACTCTTTCACATGGGGTTTCCCAGTGTCACCAAGGGCATTAAAGACAGGTGCAAAGGGACACAGAGTGTTCAGACCCTCATGGTGCCATTTTCTAATTACAGGTGATCTCAATACAAACAGCAAGTGGTATGTATTCGGGAATCACTTACTCCCTATAGTACGAATAGTCCAGATGACAGCACAGATGGGACTATCTTGGGGGCTTTAGTGTGGAAGGCCACCTGATGCCCAATTCCTGCTATGACAGAGGACTTGGAGTGCGCTGGTGGGAAATTAACTTCCTGATAAAGGGTAATGATCATTTTCTGGGGTCCCTGGAAGATACTGGCTTGTGCATGGGGGTGGGCTTTATCTCTGTGGGCTCCCATGTGTTACAGTTCTGAGTGTACAAGTTTGGCAGTTTGTGTGTATTACCCTAGTTATGTTCCTCTGAAGCCACTATCAGTTCTCTATAAAAAAACAATCACAGAGGTATTGCTGCATGGTTACAGGAATATGTATATAAAAAAGTGGGGGGTTTCAGATGCAGGCTGGAGTCATCATATTTCAGTGCACTAGGGAAAGTGAGACGTTGAGAGGTGGTGCCGTCAGCTCCTCTCCCTCCCTGGAAGGCTTGAAGCTGTGGTCAATGTCTGCCTGAAGGTCAGGTCCACAGAGCCCAGGAAGGGGCTGAGAGCACAGAGAAGGGGCAGGGTCATGCTGAGCAATCCAGGGGAGGAACGGGCAAGACTCTCTGTGAACACTTATTGTCTGTGTTTGTGTCTCTCAAGATTGGGTCTTACAGAGCGTTTCTGACTATACCAGTGACGATGAAGCCTCTTCAGGTAGGAGCAACACCCACAAAGACCAGAGGGTCAAATTAGGGCAATGCTTGGGTTACCCACTGCTTTGGACTCTGAGAGGACATAGGAACTCAGGAGGAAAAAAGACATTGTATGTAGACGTCTGATTTGTTCTTTTTTATATTAATTATAGAGTAGGAAGAGGTTTTATACCTATGGGATTGGAGCAATAGAAATTGTTAACTATCATTTCTTGCTTTACTATTTAAAACTTTACATTTGCTTTAATACTGACCACCCCTGGCTTTGCCATTGCAAAGATCAAATCCACTGCATTGTGACAGGACAGCACTACCTTCGAATTGAACACAAGAGATGTCTGGGTTTTGCACTGACCATTGTCTTCGTCCATTTCTGGCCACAACGTAATACCTGAGATTCGGTAATTAATCAGGAACAGAAATTTCTTTCTTACAAGGTTGAAGGTCAAAGAGCAAGGTGCTGCCATTGTGTCTCAGTAAGGGCTCCTTGCTTCATCCTCAGCTCAGGGCAGAAGGAAGAAGAGCACCCCCCCCACACACACACACCCAGGGTCAGTTGAGTTAAAGAATACTTGCTCTGGGCTGACTGGGGAGGCGCCAGCATCTTAGAGTTGTGAGGGCCAAGCATTACTCTGGGTTCATCTTGGCTTCCACATCTCATCCAAGTCTAGTGTTTGGAGTAGACTGTGTGACAGGCCATTATCCAGAACCTACTGGAGACGCTGCATAGCTGTACAGGCTGCCCAGAGGATGTGTGTTAGGGGATCCTGGGCTGGACACACACGCGGTCCTGCTGACCTCATCTCCTGGAATGCACTGGGCTCAGTGGAGGGCCTCTGGGCAGCAGGACTGGGCATCACTGTTCCCCTCAGATGCACTGCTTCAAACACAGCCTTTTTCCCCCTCCAGTCATGCCTAGCACGTTCCCTGTCCTCAGGCCTGCCAATGTCCTACCTCCCAGTCCTCCCACTGCTCAGGAAAACCCTAGCAAGTCCCATTTATTGATATGGCCAAGAATACACCTGCTGTGGATACCCTGTTGCCTCCTTGGCCGACTACCAGAATTTGAACAAATTAAATTTCCTCTCCTCTTTGGGTCATCTTTTCAACTGGATCAGGAAACATGGGATTCTTGTGATGATTCAATATTTCCAAACTCCATGAGGTTACCCCAGACATATGGGGTTGGTCCTCATTACCTTCCCAAGGCCCAACAAGCATCCATGACACTTGTTTCCCACCTAAGAAGTGATCTATAGATATATTGTTGTTCGTGGCAATATGTTTTTTAAAGATTTATTTACTTACTTGAAAGGCGGAGTTATAGACAGAGAGGGAAAAACAGAGTGAAATCTTCTATCCACTGGCTCAGTCCCCATAGAACCTCAATGAGCAGGTTGGACAAGGCCGAATCAGGAGTCCAAAACTCCATCAGAGTCTCCCAAACAGCTGGCAGGGCCCAAGCACGAAACATCCTACACTGCTTTCTGAGGCACTTTAGCAGGTAGCTGGATCAGAAGTGGAGGAGCAGGGACACCAACCAGGGATCCCATGGAGGGGTCCCCACAGGTGGCGCTTGAACCTGCTCCTCCACAATGCCAGCCCCAGGTGGCAGTATATCTTTATCTCGGCCTCCAGAGCTCCCATATCAGACAATAATGTGATTGGTAGATGACAAGGACAAAGGAAATGGACAAGAGTTATGAGACAAAATAGAGGAAGGGAAACACGAGGGATGGAAAACAATGAGTTGCACACATCGACCCAGTGGCTACCTATGGAGGAACAAGGTGACACTTCTTAGGCACAGTGATGGGAATCTGAGGGCTGGAAGAAGAAGTCAGAGTTCAGATCCTCTCACTCATTACAGAGGTGAAGCCATCTAGGCCTGGGATAAGGATACAGACATGGGGTCCAAGGTTGGCCTACATCATCTAACCAGCAGCAGGGATCCGAGTCCTCACCTCAAGCCTAATTCTCCCCTTTCCTTCTCTCTCCTCTGGTGCACACAGAAGGCAACCTGGCAGAATCTGAAAGTTATCTTGGCAGCGGCGATCTAGGGGTGAGTGATTCCTCTTTTATTTTTTTCTGACTCTCTTGCTTGCTTGCTCACAAGCACCTGGTCCTGCTTCTCCCACATTCCCTCCTCACCACAGTGGATGATTCGCATCCTGAAGGACCTGGTGGCATTCAGGCAGTGGATGTCCTTGCACTGTGGATGCTGGTCCAGTCTCTCTGCAGCCCTCCCCTCTCCCTTCATCAGCCCTGCCCTCACTCCTCACCCCCACACTGCACTATGAAACGGTACTGAGCAACCCGACTGCCCACACAGGGAACTTGGCTGGGGACAGGCAGGCAGGGTCCCAGTGTCAATGGAGGGAGGACTCCAGGGAAGTCTGACTCTGGCCTCCATGTCCCCCAGGACAGGGCTTTTCCTTAACGCCTGTTTCAGGAAACATACTTGTCTCCTTCCAGCTGTCCACATGTTCCCTTGACGTTAACTACCCTGAAAGTCTACAGGACATGGAGGACCTCGATGAAGATCAGGAAATGTGAGTTTGGAGCAGGTAGACGGGGGTCAGGGAAGTAAGGGCACATGGACTCCATTGCTTCACATTCTTTTGACACCTCAGGGAAGCCAACAAACTGGAGCCCAGAGGTGGAGAGGCTGCCGTCGAGCCTGACCTGGAGAGTGATGAATGGATGTTCAGGATCCACGCAGGTGAGTGAAAGATGCACCCAGAGGTGGTTCCAGGGACACATCCCCATTCCATGGCAGCCCTTAGGGCTCCCAGGCTGAGCCCCCAGTAGCTGCTTTCATCTGAAGGAAAGGCTGGAGATGCTAGCAGGATTGGCATGCAAATGACTTCGGAGGGGGATGTTAGTTGTGTTGTTTCTGGGGAAAGCCCCCAGAACTGTTGAACATCTCCCACTACAGGGTGCATCCCCACCTGCCCAACCCAAAGTCAACAGGCAGTTTCACAGGTGTGGGGAGACACTGTGGGTCATCCCTGACCTCTTCAAACTCAGGACGATTAGGAAGAGGGTGAGACAGAGAGAGGTGCCTTTGGGTGTCTTTTCACACCAGGAAGAGAGCCCACTGCACTCACCTTTGTATCCTTGTGGGTTCCCAGCCCATCCTGACACCAACTAGGAGCCAGCACAGAACACAAGAGCTCCAGGCCTTTTGGGGACCTCAGCCTCCTTTCTTAGAGCCTTTTTTATACGTTGATTGCTTTATTTTTCTGGGTGTAAAATTTCCTATGTACCTGTCAAATTCAAACATTTGGGCCAGTGCCATGGCTCAATATGCTAATCCTCTGCCTGCAGTGCCGGCACACCCGGTTCTAGTCCCAGTCGGAGCGCCTGATTCTGTCCCGGTTCCTCCTCTTCCAGTCCAGCTCTCTGCTGTGGCCCAGGAGTGCAGTGGAGGATGGCCCAGGTCTTTGGGCCCTGTACCCGCATGGGGGAGACCAGGAGGAAGAACCTGGCTCCTGGCTTCAGATCAGTGCAGTGCGCCAGCCGTAGCACACCAGCCACAGCGGCCACTGAGGGGTGAACCAACGGAAAAGGAAGACCTTTCTATCTGCCCCTTTCTCTCTGCCTGTCAAAAAAAAAAAAAAAATTCAAAAACTTGCCAGCAATTCAAGGCAAAGCTCACTTCGAAGATTGGCAGGAGCAGGGCCCCAAGCCCCTCTGTTCTTCTCATTTGTGCTCTAATTTATACTTCAATTACAAATACGCATTGGCTGTATGTCTTCAAAAGAAAGTCTTCCATCACATGTTCCATGCCAAAATATACTAAAGCAATAATGGTGGGGTTTTAATGCCACAGAATAATTCTTTGCCAATAAAATCTCTGAGATGACTTTTACAGGGAGGATAGAAAGAACTTCTACAAGATTAAGGAAGGAAACCAAAGGCTCTGTGCAGTTGTCCATAATTAACATGCAGCTCACAGGCCCCAGACCTGTGGGGTAAGGACTGAGTGGGCAGGGTCAGGACTCCCATTCTGTGTCATCAGACCTCCTGCTCCTCACAAGACCCAGGGGAGTAGGCCTTGGATTTGTAATCCCAGGGGCCAAGAGACCTCCCCCTTCCTGTGCATCAGGTTCACTGCCAAAGCGGCCAGTCCCATGAAGGCTGCCCAGGTGAGTGCCTAGGGGAATTCACAATTGTAGGACATCCACACCCCATCCAAATGGGCCTCAGTGCCCCCATGGCCCTGACTGCTGTGCAGTTCAGGACCTACGGTTACCTCCCAGGGCACAGGAGCCTTCTGAGAGCTGCACACCCACCCCACTGTCCCCACCCCAGCCTCATCCCTGTCCTCCCCACTGACCCCTGCTCCTGTGTCTTTCTTGCAGACATCTTTAGCTGCTCAGAAGTCTGCAGTGTGGAGTCCTGGCAATCAGAGGAGCTGGAGTTTCCCACACCATCGGAAACTTGAACTACACAGGAGACCCAACATCAGCCACATCCCTCCTCACCAGTCCTCTGCGAACTTTATATTAAATTCTTTCACCTAGTACTAGTTGATCTTTACATGCTTTTCTGTAAAATAAATACATCATAAGAAAACACCTTTAGCAAAGGCAGAACTTAAAATGATCAGAGAGCAGTCACCCTAGGGAGTACCACCATCATCACTCCCTCGAGAGGAATCTCATTTGGTCTTCACTGAGCAAAGTCACTGCCAGGTTGGCTGTTAAAATCTGTCCTTACAGTAATGACTTTCTAGGGTTTTTGTCTCACGTCTGTTCCTTCCTCTGGAAGGGATCATGGGGTCCATCTCACCCAAGATCTCTCACAAAGTCTTGGATGCCAATGTTATTTTTCACCTAATGGCAGCTTGGATGGCACAAAGTTCTTGGCTCTTCTTGAGCATCTTAAATATTGTCTTCTTTTTCCTCCCAACCCAGACCAGCTGGATCATTTTCATTCCCTTCTATGTTACTCATCCCTGTATTCTAGATCTCTGAATATTTTTCATATAATTCCCAGATTTTACTAGGCTATAAATGGCTTCACTCACTCAAAGTATGACCCAGTTTTCTGTGAAGGAGGAGTTTGAGAGCATATTGTCATTTCCGGAAACAGTCTGAATTATAATTATTAGCTTTAGATCATTGCATTGGTTTTTCCTCTTCCAGCAATCTCATTCATACACATGCAGGTATTCAACTTCTGGTATTCCTCTCTCATCTTCTGAAATCTTTGGTCAAGCTCCTATTCTGTATATTTCCTCTCTCACCTTCTGTTTCCTGAAAGGCACAGATCTGTTTGTGTTTCTTCTGGTTTGCATTTCATGGGTGATGTTAGTTTTTCCTGTTTTCCTCCTTCTTTCCTGAGTCTGCCCATTCATTTCTGAGCTTCCCTGATTCTTAGTATCATGTCCTTCCATGCTTGGTATCATTGTCTCAACCATGTCTCCCTCATCCTGAAAACTACCCCGCCGAGAACACAAATTACACAAAGATGGAAGTGTTTTCATGTATCAGAGAGTACTTTCTCTCTCTTTATTACTGATTCCTCCCTCTAGTACTTTTATATGGGGATGGGCATATTGCCACCAAGATTCTGGTTTTGTTCCTTTTAATAGAAAATTTGGTTTTGGGAATTCTGCATGAGCAATAGGATTCAGAAAGACTTGTCTTCACATAGCTTCTCTCAGTTGTTTTTGTGCAATGCTGGAAAACATGACACCTGATTTCTTGGCTCTGCAATTTACCATTATTCCATATGAGATTCCCCTCTGAAAACCCCTCTTTCAACTTAACCGGATCATTGCTACTCCATAGGAAGGCCTGTTATATAAGGAAACAATGGCCCCCAACTTTGCAAATCTAGATTTATAAAATCCCTTTCTATGAAGAGTCAGTATCAGAATCTCTGAGATTATGCAGTTACTTTCTATGATGTCTACAAAATTCTTTTCTCTGAGTGACTGGTTAGCCTGTCTTTATCGGTCACCATTTCATTCATAGGATCATTAAGTTTTAGTTTCTTTTGGTTTATTTGAATCACAAAATTTAGGAGTTTTGGTTTTTTATTTATATTTGTGGCATTTGAGTTTAGAATTAGTAATTTTCACTTTACTTTTACATCAGTCTTATTTCAGAAAAATTTGGTTTCAGTTACCAGAATGGTTTTTAGTTAGTTAGCTTTAGTTAGTGAGTGCTATGCATTTTGAATCCCTTAGACTATCAAACAGGTACATGCAAGATCAGGTTCACCTAGGTCCACAACTCCAGCAGAAATGAGTTTTGCCAAGTTCAAGCATAAACAGCTGGCTTACCACAATCCCTTGTGTTTGACACAGAATGGACAAGGATCATCTTACTGATTTGCCCTTGTCCTTAAATGCACTACCTTGGAAATAAACTCTCTAAGCAAAAGTACTCTTTGAATTTTCTTTGCTGATATATAAAAATTAATGTACAGGAAAAAAAACTGTTATCCATATAATGTCATGAATCCAATTCCTGAGCAATTAAAGATTTACACACACACATACACACACACTACAGGATGGGTGGCTTGGAAAACAAAATGATGATCTTATACTCACAAACCAGGAGTTCATGAATGAACTCTGGCTCCCTGGAGCCTGGGGATGTTCTACTGCTCACTGTCCAGGGACACCCATTGGTGGAATGGCTGAGCCAGGCCCACAGCTGCATCTTTCTTTTTCAAGATTTATTTATTTATTTGAAAGGCAGAGTCAGAGAGAGAGAGAGAGAGAGAGAGAGAGATCCTCCATCTACTGGTGGTTCACTCTCCAAATGGCCATAACAGCTGGGATTGGGTCAGGCCAAAGGCAGAAGCCAGGAGCTTCATCTGGATCTCCCACGTGGGTGCAGGGGCCCAGGCACTTGGGCCATCTTCCACTGCTTTTCCAAGTGTATTAGCAAGGTGCTGGGTAGGAGGTGAAGCAACCGGTCATAAACTGGTGGCCATATGGGATACCGGCATTCCAGGTGACAGGATAACCTGCTGTGCCACAACACTGACCCCCACAGCTGCATCTTAGCCCTGCCCCCCAACACACAAACACATACACATGGCATCGCTTGTTAGCAAAAGACAAGATTAATATCATACAAGCTCTTCAAGCCTCTGATACCCTATAAGCATGCACAGGTGATCTCTCCCCAAACTGTCCAGGCATTGGTTGGCAGGATTCATGGATGGCATGGTGTGCACCTGTGACTTCAGAAACATAGGCATGGCATGCAGAGGAGGCACTGGGCTGGCCTCCTCATGCACTTGTGCATGGTGCAGATAGTTCAGAGGCAGCAAGTCTAAAAGGGATAACAGTGGGTGGAACAGGAGCTATAGCCTCAGACACAGTGAGCAGGAGGCTAGAGAAGTAACTTCCTGGAAACCACTCCTGTTAAGCTTCTCATGTGCTTGGAGGGGCATTATGGACCTGTGGCTGGTTTACTGGCTATTCGAATGGGACATGTGGGAGACAACAAACCCCTACACCAGAGGCTGAGGATAAAGCATCAAAAACCAGGTAGGAGCACAAGAATGGGTCTAATAAAGGACCTTCTGCTGGTGAGTGGGTTATCTCCCTTGTTGGAGGGCACAGGGATGTGAGCTGTCTATGCATCATCTAAGATCAGGAGATAGGGACAGAGTGAGCATCTAGATCAGCCATGAGTCCCTGGATCTCATGTCAACGAGATTTCCGGATGACTCTTGGTTCATTAATGGGAATTTGAGTGCTGCAAGGGATATGTAGCAAAAGTAACATTTTTAGGCACATTCCTCCCTTGATGTATTTAAGGAAATGTGTGAAAGTACTGAATGAATGTTTAAAGACACATATATAACTTTATAAATACCTCTATACTTTGAAAAATAATATTGTGGGGCTGCACTATGGTGTAGTGGGTAAAGTTGCTGCCTGTAGTGCCGGCATCCCATAAGGGTGCCAGTTCAAGTCCCAGCTGCTCCACTTTTTTAATATATTTATTTATTTGAAAGGCAGAGTTTCAGAGAGGCATAGGCATAGGTATAGGCATAGGCAGAGAGAGAGAAAGAGAGAGAGTGAGAGTGAGAGATAGAGAATCTTCCATCTTGGGCCATCTTCCACCGTTTTCCCAGGCCATAGTAGGAAGCTGGATCAGAAGTGAAGCAGCCAGGTCTTGAATGGGCACCTATATGGGATGCAGGTACTACAAGAGGTGACTTTAACCACTATGCCACAGCATTAGCCCCTGCTCCACTTCTGATGTAGCTCCCTGTTAATGTGCCTGGGAAAGCAGCAGAAAATGTCCCAAGTGTTTGGGCTCCTACACACTCATGGAAAACCTGGATGAAACTCCTGGCTCCTGGCTTCTATCTGGTCCAGCCCTGGCTGTTGCAGCCACCATGGGAGTGAAATGGTGGATGAAGATTTCTCTCTCTCTCTCTCTCTCTCTCTCTCTCTCTCTCTGTATCTCTCTCTCCTCTCTCTAGTGCTGCTTTCAATAAACAAATCTTTTTTAAAAAAAGAAAAAGAAAGTTGTTTTTTACTTGTAAAGCTGCATCCTTCCTTCTGGGATGCTTCCCTCTCAAAGGAAGGAGGAAGTCAGGACAACCTTTAATTTACAAATGTGCACACCACAAATACATAAAACATGTATCCTAGAAATAAATACAGATAGAAACCAATCTGTAACATCCACATACCTGACGTTCACAACACATTGGGCTTACAAAACTAATATACACAGCCCCAAAGAGCTCATACAGAATTGGACACACACACTCAAGCTCTTCACAGAGGGGCCACTGAGCCCTCCTCTTCTGTGCTGGAAAGCATGGGGGTCAGAAACACCCAGAGAGATCCTTGCTGATAGTTCCATTGACCATGGGATGACACTAATCACCATGGACGTGTCAGTGCATCAGCCCTGAAACCAGGGACCTCAACATCAGTGGATTGTTGGCCACTCTTTTCCAGAAAGAAAACCCACATTTTGAAAACTTGTGGCACTTAAAGACTCCCGGGTCAACAAGGGTAGGTGAAGTCTGGCCTCTCCCCCTAATCCGTGTTTCTGGGGAGGTTACCTTGTAGGTAGTAAACCTAGGCACCAGGTCAGATGGCATGAGGCTGGAGGGATGGTCCTGTCACAGTGCAACCAAAATGGGGTTGTTTGGGGACTTCAAAGAGACCAGGAAATGGCACAGGCCTGAAGGCTACACACTCTGGGAAAGCCAGCTCTGGCCAAAGCAGCATGTCCTAGAGATACTGCCCAGGAGAACTGCAGGGCCAGCTCACTGACTCTCTTGGAAACACCTGGAGTCCACATGCTGTACGCCTCCCACACCTGAGGCGCTCAGGACCCATGGCTGACAACACCCTTTACAGACAACACCCCCCATGTGAAAGATACCCCTCACCAGGTCACAGGCTGGATGTCTGGTCTGAAAGCCCAGGTGGATGCATAAGGAGACTGTCTATTTTAGGACCCACTAATTATAGGCCAAGACACTTGGAAAAACTGTTGGACGTGTGTGCACATGTATGTTGCCCATGGACATAGCCAGAAGACAGGAGCAAGGCCATGGGTCATCCCCAGTCCCCAGGCCATTAATCTTTCCAGAAGTCCCTTGCTTCTACATTGACAGGTGGAAACACATATCGTATCCACAACAAAAGTTAAAACTCTTAGACAAATACGCATTACACACACATCTGTAAATGTGTGCATGTACTGAACAAACTGAGGAGGAAGTGTACATAACTGTGTATGTACTCCTATTGGTCTACAGAACAGACAGTGGTTCCTTTAACTGTGGAGCTATATGGGATAATCTGACACTGCAGAAGGGAAGAATATACTATGGCCATTATTTCTAGAGCTGTATATACTCAAAAATACATGCAAACATATGTTTCCAAAGTAAGTAACAGAGAAATAAATCCATGAGTATTATATCCATGATTCTATAACAAGACAATGTACATATACAAATAACTACACACACAACACTGGGGAGTACACACAATCTGACACACTTAGATACACGTATAGTCTATATAATCTAATTGTCCAGGCATTGGGCCCTCCACGTCTCACTGGCAAGCTTGGGGTATAACACACCTGGAGGCCCTTCACTGCCCATTCCAGGGCCCCTTAGTGCACACCAATCACCAGGGCCTTTCCACCAAAACAGCCATGACAACAGGGATCTGAATCTTGGTGGAAAGATGGCCACTCTTTCCATCAAAAGAAAAACACATCCTTTGAATCAGCCACGAGTCTGAGCAACTCAGATGCCAACAGAACTGAAGCTAGCCCTCTCTGTGGAGAATTTCCTCACACAGAGAGCTATGTTCTGAGGCTGACTTGGAGGTAGTCCATGAAGACCTGAGTTCTGGTGACATAAGGCTGGTGGCACAGGTCTGCCACGTGAGAGTGCCCTGAGGATAACTTGGGACTTCTGAGGGTCTTCTTGGATGTTTATGGCCCACACATTCTTGTGCAGGAAGGGAGATGGTCAGCCAAGGGCTCCTATGACCTCAACCCAGCCAGGGTTGCACATTTCTGGCCCATGATTGGCAGGTTCTGTTCTGTATGGTATTCATAACTAAAATAGTGCTCTTGTAGAAATCCTGGCCTATATACACTTATGAAAATGTACATAGACATTGAACAGACCCCTAAAGATACATGCTTAACTGTCTGACTACTTGTACCACTCCATAAACATATAGAAAATGGTTCGTTTACCTGCATTCTTGCATCCAGGATGCTTCAACTCCCTAGGAGAAAAGAATACATTAACAACATTATTTCTACAAACACAAATACATACAAACATGTACATCACAGGAATAAGTAAAGCATAAAAACACCTGATCCCACATGTATGAGAGTATAACAAGAAAGTGTACATGTACAAATAAGTTAGATACACAGCAAAGCACACACAACCACACACATACACACATTTACTTCCTTTGTCTAAAGGCCATTTGGGCCTTCCCTCCAGTATTGGCAATATTGAGTGTGTACACACCCAGGAAATCCCTTCACTGCCATGTCCATGGGTCCATGGCAACACCAATCACCAGGGACATGTCACTGAACTACCTATGGCAACAGGTAGCTCATTAGGGAGCTGAACGCTCTTTCCAAAGATGTTCACTAGAAGGAAAACCCATCTTTTGGTTAAGTCAGAGCTTAGAATCTCAGCTGCCAATGGGTCTGGCAGAAGCTGACCTCTAACCTAAGAACATTCCCTCACACTGTGCTCTCAGTTCACCACGCAGACAGTACACATACATGCCATCAGGCTGGATGGACAACCCTACCAGGAATGGACTTCAAGGAGGATGTTTGGGGACTTACAGAAGCCAGGCCCAGACCCTGAACACTATGCCCTATTACAGAGCTGGCTCTACCTATAACTCCCTTGTCCTAGAGGCCAATGTAGCTATCTAGAGGACGGGCTCACTGACTCATTGAGAAACAACTAGAAACCATGTGTCTTAGGCCTCCCACATTGAAAACCCAGGACTCTCAGCACCAGTGTGATCCTGGCATTCCCGATTGGAGAAGGGCTTTCAGGAATAAAACAAAGCCTAGAGGACAAAAGGGAAATGACAAATGACCATGACCACTTGAAGTTTAAACATAACACAGAAGCAGCGTGAAAACAGCCAACGCTATGGGGATCATCTGTGCGAATGCACATACGCAAAGGATGCTGCCTGCCCATTAAGTGGTGCCCTAGAAACATGTGTAATTTCGGGGTTTCTTTAAAGAAATGTTTAAAAGATACTGGTTTCACCTGAACATAACCCTACCATTCAACCCAGCCCAGCCCACTCCTTGGAATTTACCCAAAGGAATTTAAATTGGCAAACAAAAAAGGGGTCTGCACCCTAATGTTTATTGCAGCTCAATTCACAATAGCTAAGACCTGGAACCAACCTAAATGCCCATCAACGGTAGACTGGATAAAGAAATTATGGGATATGTACTCTTTAGAATACTATACCGCAGTAAAAAAAACAATGAAATCCAGTTTTTTTGTTTGTTTGTTTGTTTTTGTGGTGACCTTTCACTGGCTCCAAAACCTGGGGCCAGACTCTGCCCTCAACCTTGCTTTCCTCTCGGGGATGTGAGCTGCTTTGAGATCCTGGAATTCTGCCAACAACAAAACTCAACCCCGGACTTCCTTCACCTCTGAACACTCTGCAATCTCCATCCACACACCAGCCCTCCAAATTTCTGAGGCAATGAAGAACCAAAGTGATTCCATTTTAAAACAATAAAAAAGCAGCCTCCATTTCCCATAGCAGACCCGTGTCCTTGTAAAAGCAGGCGTTCAGGCATTCCGGAGATATCAAAGCTTACCAGGGACAGCTAGCTCGGTAGACCAAGGACAGCACAGTAGAGATTGCTAAACAAAGTAACTCCCTGTACCCAGAGCTTCCATGCTGTATGTAACTCTTTTTTCCTGCTGATGTAGCCCCTTTTTCCTTTAAAAACTCTCCCAAACAAAGACCGGGGCCTCACTCCTTCCTCCGCTGTGCCGGTAGGTTGGATGGGGTCCCTGTCACGGCTTGTACTCCCGAATAAACCTTGCTTTTGCAGTTCGGTGTGATCGACTCTCTGGGGGTCTCTGTGGGGATCTAACGATCTGGGCACAACATATTTTTTGGTGCCCAACAGTAAGACGTGGCAGGTGGAGGATCCTCTTATTTAGACTCTACGGGTTATGGTTCTATGCAACTTTGCCCCAAAGTCCTGGTACCAGGCACATCTCCTACGGCCTCATGCCTCCATACTCTGTCTCCAGGCAATAGCATGTGTGGGTGACAACTCAACCCTGTTTCCCTTCTATGGGTTATGTCCAGGGCTCCAATGGGTGCATGGGTAATGACCCACCCTCTGTTCCCATATCCTCCCGTCAGATGGCTGTGATCTCAGGGATCCCCAATATCTGCCAGTCTGACTCTACAGGTCACCAGGAGAGCTTCTCCCTGTGTTCTAGTTAATCCTCCTCTCGGTGGTCTCCTACCTTGACAATCAATTCAAGATCTCTATCTGTAAACATTTGGAAAAGTGGAAGATTTCCTATGTCCAAGCTTTCTCCTATCTCAGTCTAAACCTCCTCTGGCTCAAGTTCTCTGAACTTCCAAAGCTCGCTAAAAAGCCAAAACCCCTTTCTTTTACATTTGCTGCTCCGGCTCTTGCAGTCTCAATTGTACCTCCCCCTCCTGTCCAGGAATTCCCACCTATCACAGAACTAGCCCTTGTCCAAAGTCTACTCCCCCTGCCTAATCTATTATCCTCCCTAACACCCTACTCCCAGAAAAGCAAAGGCAAGTTTGGGAGTGGGCTTGTCTCCATGCCATCACCCTCCAGCTCTCATTCTCCAAGGGGCTTCACCCCTCCCGCTCCTGTTCCAATTTTACCATAAGAATAGCAAGGCAGTGGTGATTCCAACCTCCTGAGTTCTCCTGTCACCTATCCCACCCTTTTGATAGCTCTTTTGTTTTATCTTGAACAAGTCAGACAGGATGATCAGGTCTTTTGATGGGTTTTTAATTTCAAGCTGACCTCGCCAGGTCTCCTCAATTCCTACAACTCTATTTCCTGGTCCCAGGAGTGAGCATTTCCTAGATGTATCTCTCCTCTCCCAACCCACATGAAATAAAGATCAACACTACTGGCCCTGCAAACCAGCCAGCTCACCAGGTTAATTACTATTTCCAGACATATCTCCTTTTCCCTAACTGCCCCTTGCTCTGTCACCTATCAGATTTCCTCCTTAGGAATCTCTGGAGGGGTGTCCATCCACTCTCATAGATATTCTGCCCCATTAAGCCTAACACAATGAACAGTCTCCAGTGGACTTCTTGTCCCTGGCACATCGGCCCCAGCCCACAGTCACCTTGGGACCTGTCTGGCAGCTGCCTGAACTTTTGTTTCAGAGGCAGTCCCGAGTGGCTGACTGTTGACCAGGGCATCACTGGCCTAAGGTCTTTCTTGGGTAAAAAGAAAAGTAGACTCAAATCCAATTGGAATCTAAAAAATAAACAATCTCATGTATTAGAATTTGCTTCAACTCTAACTGGACATTGGGTTTACAAGAATTTCTCTTTGAATCTAGCAAGATCACTGCCTTTTAAAAAAAAGTTGCTTTGTAACTTGCCCATCTTGTTTTGCAATTTGGTTTAACAAGGTTCCAATGAAATAGCAATGGGTAATCAGTACTCAATATAGACCCTTAGGTGGATTTTGCAGTCTCTGGTTTAATGTAACTGATTTATAGCTAGAGTTTTATAAAAGGAATAGAATTCCATGTGAATGTAATTTTGACCATAATTCAGATAGAGGAATGGTATAATATTAGCATTTTCAGTCATTCAAGTGTAATTACTAAATATAAATTGGGTAAAGCAAATGAGATAAATATGTCTAAAGGTAAACTTTGGTACTCTTAGCAACTTATGTTCTGTGGGAAAAACTACTTGAGTTTGCTAACATGTTTTCATAAATTCTCTATGAAAATAGTTCAACACTGCTTGAAAGTAACTAAGGTTAAAATACAATGTGTTGGCCAGTGCTACAGCTCACTAGGCTAATCCTCTGCCTGCGGCACCAGCATCCCATATGGGTGCCAGATTCTAGTCCCAGCTGCTCCTCTTCCAGTCTAGCTCTCTACTGTGGCCCGGGAAGGCAGCAGATGATGGCCCAAGTCCTTGGGCACTGCACCCGCATGGGAGACCAGGAGGAAGCACCAATGGCCGTAGCAGCCATTTGAGGGGTAAACCAAAGGAAGGAAGACTGAAATTTCTCTGTGTCTCTCTCTCTCACTGTCTAACTCTGCCTGTCAAAAAAAATACAATGTGTTATCTTATTTAGAAAAGGTTGTCTTAATTTGGAGATTTCTAAAGGGTTATTTCAAAATGGAAATCAGCAGGTGGAAAGCAAAAGCTATTATTTGACATGGAACTAGAATCTGATCTTCTGTTAAAGCAAGGAGGTTTTTATATTTTGAAATTGTCTTAAAAATCTGTTTAGAACCTGCAGCATCTCCTTTTAATAGTTTTGTTTAACTGGTGACTCTCAGTTTTCAAGCCAGCTCCAGTAAGCTATTCTCTCTTCCCTAGTTCTGACTCTATTAAAACTCTTCCAAGTTATGGGATATGATCCCATGCACTGGCTCTTAAGTTTAACGTTTTATTTCTGATTTTTGGAATGACCAAAGAGACACAGATTTTGTGTTCTGTTGAAGTAATGTATTGTGCTCTCTTAATATCTCTGTTAGGCTCTAATTGTTTTACAACTGAGTTTTTTATTAAGAGTTTTGATTTGTTTAAATATATGTTTATTCTAAAACATCTGAGTAGGCCGGCACCGTGGCTCACTAGGCTAATCCTCCGCCTTGCGGCGCCAGCACACCGGGTTCTAGTCCCAGTGGGGGTGCCGGATTCTGTCCTGGTTGCCCCTCTTCCAGGCCAGCTCTCTGCTGTGGCCCAGGAGTACAGTGGAGGATGGCCCAAGTACTTGGGCCCTGCATCCCATGGGAGACCAGGAGAAGCACCTGGCTCCTGCCATCGGATCAGTGCGGTGCGCTGGCCACAGCACGCCAGCCACGGCGGCCATTGGAGGGTGAACCAACGGCAAAAGGAAGACCTTTCTCTCTGTCTTTCTCTCTCTCACTGTCCACTCTGCCTGTCAAAAAAAAAAAAAATCTGAGTAATCACCTTGTAACAATGATCAAATCTGGTCTATATTATGTCATGATTTAAGGGACCCTATTTGAACCAGATATTTTAAGCCTTCTTGGCATCCTTGACTGGTATCCAAAAAATAAAAAAATCTGGACTTTGATATTTCCAGTTGGGCCCCTGGAAATATCAAAGGATATCTGTCTCTCATCTTGTAGAGACACCAACTAATCAGGCTATTTGGATTATATTACAGGTACTGTCAAGATGTGAAGTGGTGCTAAATTTTAAGCTATGATAATATAAAATACTACAGATACAAATGTCCAAAGTTAGAAAGTCTAATGATCTTGTATTACCAGGCCTAAAAAAGGATAAATGCTTTTTAAAATCCTACCATAGACTTCTAATTTAGACTATAAAAGATTAAAGATGGGATTTGAGCACCCCTTTGACTTGCATCCTCTTAAAAGCTTCCTGTGACCTGCTTTAAAAAAAAAAAAAAAAAAAAAAACCAGGAGGAAGCGAAAGCTAGGCAGCAGAAGAAATGCAAAGATAGGTGGCAGGCCAATTAAGGCTGCTCTACACAGCGATCCGCCCAGTCACTGCGCTGGTTTATATGGAAAGCCAGGGCTTCAGCAGAAGTAGCTTATGAAGAGCCCTGGCAGCTCTGCCAGCAAACAGTCGGGTCACCGGAAATGGATCTGCCCTGGAGTCAAAGGACGCCCAGATCAGAGCTGCAGACCTTGTTGGCTCTAAGCTGAAGAGCCCTTCACTCGACCCAGCTTCCAAACTAACCACTGCTGCTGAGGGGATGGCCAAGTAGGGTCAGTAACATTGCAGAAAGAACTGCAAATTTCCTGTTAGAGATGCCACCTGCTTTTCCCTGGCCAGCTCTCCTCTCAGGCTAGCTACAAAAGGGAAGTCAACAGGGTGCCTTCCCCAAGGAGGTTCACACCTCCCTTGGGATGTACCCCATGTGAAGAGACAGATAGGTCTGGGCCTCATAAATGGCAAGGCCTTAAAGCCCACCTGACTATTATCAGGCCCCTTCTGTCAGTTTCTTTTTGCCTCTCAATCAAAAAACTTGTTCATGATTTAGACAGCAGCTTTCTTGGGACCTCTAATAATGACTCTGTCCTTTATTTTAGACCCTGTCTAGCCTACTTAGGGACTCATTCCTTTGTAATAATAGCCTCTACTCTTACATCAATGGCTCCACTCCAACCGTACGCATTGATGGTCCTCTCTCCCACTTAACGTTGTATGATTGTTCAGAATTTTTCTTTTTTTTTTAAAGATTTATTTTATTTATTTGAAATACAGAGTTACAGAGAGATGTAGAGACACAGAGAGAGGTCTTCCATCTGCTGGTTCATGCCCCAGATGGCCTCAACGGCCGGAGCTGTACCAATCCGGAGCCAAGAGCCAGGAACTTCTTCCGGGTCTCCCATGCTGTGCAGGGGCCCAAGGACTTGGGCCATCTTCTACTGCTTTCTCAGGCCACAGCAGAGAGCCGGATCAGAAGAGGAGCAGCCGGGACTAGAACCGGCGCCCATATGGGATGTCGGCACTTCAGGCCAGGGCTTTAACCCGCTGCACCATAGCACCAGCCACCAGAATTTTTCTACAGACAAGGCCCTCTACCCACAAGAGATGAGCAACCTTTCTCCCAGTCTTGGTTGGGATCAGCTCTGCAGCCTCTCTGTCCTCAGTAGTGGTCTCAGGAGCAGCTTTCGGCCACAATGTTATCTCAACCAACCTACTGCAAACAACTCCAACAGTTTTACAACTGTTGTTTGCAGTTACAAGAGGAGGTCACTAGGCCCATCGAGACCTCAGTTGATGCCATCTGAGGTCTCCAAAGCCATATTGCCTCACTAACCGATGTGGTACTATGGAATAGATGGACCTTAACTGTGTTGTTATTATATTAATCAATAAGGTCAGGCAAAACTACATCCATCAAACAGTCTTACAGAGTCCAGAGACTCCCCCCTCATTTCCTCTCCTCTATGAAATCCTCTCATTACTTAGTTAATGCCACTCTTATGACCACTGGCTGCTATCCTCACCCTGTCTTTTATACTACAGTGTCTGTTTACAGGAGGTGATAATGGAACGAACCAAAGCCTTCACCAGTCAGGTGGTAAACCCAATGCTGCTACAGGGATATACTTGGCTCCCCACCCAGGAGATCGCAGCTTGAGGCATCACCCCATGCCAGCAGAGAGTAACTTGTTGTCCCATGTCAACAGAAAGTAGCTCTAAATACAGATCATCATCCCTCCAACCCTCCTGGACTTTGGGGGCTGATGTGATCCCATACAACACTTGCTTTATAAAAAAAAAAAGTGGGGGGGGGGGAATTTTAGTAAAATGGTGCAAATCTACTCCCTGGACACCATCCTCAGCTCTAGCCCCCGCCACCACTGCTAGAAGCCAGATGACAAAATGGCCCAACCACAGGTGTCAGCTCCACCCCTACTCCAATGGGATTCGCTGATATTTCCCAGTCCCCTGCAAAGGTTTAATAGGACACGCTTCCTGAACACGTGCTCTCTCTCTTCATCTCTCTCTTGACTTCTTTCTCTCGCTTACTCTCTTGCCCTCTCCCCCTGCCTGTCAGGTTCCCCCACCTGACAATAAACCTTTTCCCTTAAAAAAATATAAGAAAATCCGAGAGGTGGGGATTTCAGACATTCAGTGAGAGAAGGCACCTTAAATAAATTCCTATACGTCTGTACACACAATACTATGGATCTGCAGTTCAACTTGTGTTTGAGTGAGGAAATTACGAGTGACTAAATAGTAAATGCAAAAAGCAAGTTATATAACTTCCCTGGTTGAAAAATGGTATGCACATTTATTTTTTAAAAAATCACATGTGGGGGCCAGCACTGTGGTACACAGTGAGTTAAAGCCCTGGCCTGCAGTGCCGTTATCCCATATGGGCACTGGTTTGAGCCCCAGATATTCCACTTCTGATCCAGCTCCCTGCTAATGTGCCTGGGAAATCAGTGGAAGATGGCCCAAGTCCTGGGGCCCCTGCACCCACATGGGAGACCCGGGAGAAGCAACTGGCTCCTGGCTTCAGATCGGCTCAGCTCCAACCACTGAGGTCATCAGGGGAGTGAACCAGCGGATGGAAGACCTCTCTCTCTCTCTCTCTCTCTCTCTCTCCCTCTCCCTCTCCCTCTCCCTCTAACTCCTTCAAATAAATAAAATAAATCTTTTTAAAAAATCATATGTGGAGAGAGACACTAAAGTAACTGAAGCAATTTCAAAAAATTGGAATTAAGTGCCTTCCATGTCAACACTTTTCTATTAACTAATAAAACCCATGTAGTATTGTCAGAAGGAGAGACACATTGGTCAATGCAGAACAGACACTCAACCAAGTACGACCACACATTTCCACCTATAATCTGCACACATAATCACAAGCCCATACTGAGAATGGCATATCTCCAAAGTCACAAAGGATGTGCAAGCCCACCACAATCCAAGACCCACTTTCAAAAGAACTTGGACATATGGTAAAACCCATCTTATTCCACTAGAAAGCATATGAAAATATAAACACTAAATGCTATCTAAGTCAAATCTTCACACTTGACTCAATTACACCCACACTGTCCACATTTACAATGCCCAGAGCCCCAGATACAACATTTCCTCAAGTAGATAATCTGCTTTGTATTATTACTCCCTTCATTTTCATTACTGCTGTTTTTTCTATAGAAGCTGGAGTGGGAACAGGATAGACAGTTTAGCCACCTGCAGCCAATAATCTAGCACACGCAGGAGCTTTAGTAGATTTACTATCTTTGCACTTTACCTGGCAGGTGTCTCATCAATTTTTGGAGCCACCAATTTCATCATGATAGTTAATATTAAATCACTTACTATATCCCAACCATTTGTAGGATCACTATTATTTACAAATATAATCCTCCTGGGACCAGCATTGTGGTACAGCAGCTTAAAGCCCCAGCCTGCAGCACCAGCATCCCATATGGGCACCGGTTCAAGTCTCAGCTGCTCCACTTCCAATCCAGCTCTTTGCTAGAGCCTGAAGGCAGTGGAAGATGGTCCAGGTCTTGGAACTGTGCACCTGCACTGGAGACCTGGAAGAAGCTCCTGGCTCCTGGCTTTGGATCAGCACAGCTCTGGCCACTGCAGCCATCTGGGGAGTGAACCAGTGGATAGGGGACTCTCTCTCTCTCTCTCTCTCTCTCTCTCAAATAAATAAATAAAACTTTAAAAAAGAAAGAATCATCCTATTATCTCTTCCAGTACTAGAAGCAAGAATTACAATACTATTAACAGACTGAAACCTATACACTACTTCTTTTACCAAACAGGAGGAAGATCCCAGTTTTATACCAAAATCTATTCTTTGATTCTTTGATCATCCCAAAGGACCTGCAGTATTCTACCAGACTTTGGAATAATTCCACACATTGTAACCTAATATTCTGAGAAAAAAGGAAGCAATGGGGCATGGAGGAATAGTTTGAGCTATATATCCACTGGTTTTTAGAGTTCATTATCTCAGCTCACCATGTACAGTGACACATGAGCATATTTCATATTAGCTTCATGATTATTGCTTTTCCCACATAAGTGTTGCTATTTTAGCAGTAAAATGTTTCATTTACTAGAACCCTCATATGGAGGTAATATCAAATGATCCCACCCATACTGTGAGCCTTGGGTTTTATCTTTCTATTTATTGTTAGATGCCCAAGGCTTTGCTCTAGCCAACTCATTCCTAGACACCGTTCTTCACGATGCATACTGTGCCACACCACATTTCCACTGTGTCTTGTCTGTAGGTCTGCATTCACAATCACAGGAGGATTCACATACTGACTTTTACTACTTTCAGGATATACACTTGAGTCTACCTGAGTTACAATTTACTTAATTATATTTGTAGCATAAATCAATATTTTTCTTGCATAATTGGGCATACCATGACAATACTCCAACTTTCCTGATGAAATTTCAACAAGAAATACTACATCATCAACGGGGTCATTTCTTTCTTTTTTTTTTAACTATTGGGCAGAGTTAGACAGTGAGAGAGAGAGACAGAGAGAAAGGTCTTCCTTCCATTGGTTCACCCCCCAAATGGCCGCTATAGCCAGCATGTTGTGCCGATCTGAAGCCAGAAGCCAGGTGCTTTTCCTGGTCTCCCATGCGGGTGCAGGTGCCCAAGCACTTGGGCCATCCTCCACTGCCCTCCCAGGCCACAGCAGAGAGCTGGACTGGAAGACAAGCAACAGGGACCAGAATCCGGTGCCCACATGGGATGCCGGCACCACAGGCGGAGGATTAACCAAGTGAGCCATGGCGCCAGCCCCAGGGTCATTTATTTCATTAAGAGCTATTATAGTAATAATTTGTGTTATTTGAGAAGTTTTTGCCCCAGAACAAGAAGTCTCAGTAATTTAACTGTCAGAAACCTCAAATGACTACACAGTGCCCACATCACATCACACACTTGAAGAGCCAGCTTATGTAAAATCCTAAATTAACAACAGAAGGAATCCTGCAGGCGTTGTGGCACAGTAGGCTAAGCCTCTGCCTGCTACACTGGCATCCCATATGGGTGTCAGTTCATGTCCTGGCTGCTCTTCTTTTGATCCAGCTCTCTGCTTCTGGTCTGGGAAAGCAGTAGAAGATGCTTCAGCCCTGCACCCTCATGGGAGACCCCAAGAAAGCTCCTGGCTCCTGGCTTCTGGCCAGCCCAGCTCCAGTTGTTGCAGCCATTTGGGGACTGAACCAATGGATGGAAGGCATTTCTCTGTCTCTGCCTCTGTCTATAACTCTGCCTCTCAAATAAATAAATAAAATCTTTAGAAAAAATAATTTAAAAAACAACAAAGGAAGGAATCGAACACCTTACAACCCTTCCTTGATAAAAATATAAGTAAAAATATTACATAACTTTGTCAAGGTTAATTTATAGATTGAAATCTTTCAGATCCTTATGGCATATCCACTTCAACTAGCATTCCAAGATGTTACATCATCCATTACAGAAGAACTACACCCTCATGACTCCACCCTACTAATCTTTTTTTTTTTACAGGCAGAGTGGACAGTGAGAGAGAGAGACAGAGAGAATGGTCTTCCTTTGCCGTTGGTTCACCCTCCAATGGCCGCCACGGCCGGCGCACTGCGGCCAGCGCACCACGCTGATCCAATGGCAGGAGCCAGGTGCTTATCCTGGTCTCCCATGGGGTGCAGGGCCCAAGCACTTGGGCCATCCTCCACTGTACTCCCTGGCCACAGCAGAGAGCTGGTCTGGAAGAGGGGCAACCGGGACAGAATCCGGCGCCCCGACCGGGATTAGAACCTGGTGTGCCAGCGCCGCGCCGGCCCACCCTACTAATCTTATTCTTAGCTAGCTCTTGAGTTCTTCACATTGTTTCACCTATGTTGACAACCAAAGATGCCCAAGAAGAAACAGTGTTGTCTTTTATTATTATTACTCAAATTTTAATTGCCCAGTCATAATTACAAATTCTATACATAGGATAGATGAAATTAACAGCTCTTAACCATAAAAGATACAGGACACCAACAATATTGAAGCTGTGAATATACAGATATGATGACTTAAACTCTGACTCTTATATAATCCCATAGAAGATTTGAAACCAGGATACAGTGGATAACAGAGTCGTCATACCTATAGAAATGCCAATCCATACATTACTTTCATCTGAAGATGGCTTACACTCAGAAGTTGACACACCATTTGATCTAAAAACAAATCCCATCCCAAGGTGCTTGCGTGAAGCAACCTTCACATCTACTCCACTTGGTTTATATTATGACAATGCTCTGATGTGTGTGGGTCCAACCACATCTCCATGTCTTTGAACTAGCAACACTAAAACACTTTGAAAAATGACAAATATCTGTTATGTCATTATGAATCTAACTAGCATCAGTTTAATACTGAAAGCAAAAATATTTCTGTAATAAAATGCCACAATTAGACTCACCAATATAATTAATTAGCATGATCTCAATAAAATTAGCACTTTATTTCTCCAGCTAAAACTCACTAACTACACTTAACCCCCAAACCCACACCAAAATACACTGAATCACCAAGACGAAATGCCATGAGAAACAGAATGAAGGTGTGCTCACCTTTTTTCATTACCCCTACAATAGCAGGATTACGCACTGTAATTATCATCTCCCCTAATATTTTAATCCCATCTCCCAACTGCCTGGTCAATAATCAATTCATCTACCTTCAACAGTGATGGGTGCAACTCATTCTTAAACAAATAACCATTCACATCACTGAAAGAAGAACCTGGTCTCTAATACTAATCTCACTCATATTCTGTGATTCAACAAATCAGCTAGGACAGTTACCTTGTATGGCTCACACAGCCCAATTATCAGTTGTTAGGACTAGCTGTCATGCCTTGAGCAGAAGCAGTCATTACTGGCCTCTGCCATAAAACAAAAGCATCATTAGCCACTTCCTCCCTCAAGGTGCACCTGCCTCATTTATTCCTTTGATAGTAATTATTATATTAAGATATTATTATTATATTAAGATAATCGAAAATGAATCTTGATGTGAATGGAAGGGGAGAGGGAGTGGGAAAGGGGAGGGTTGTTGGTGGGAGGGACGGTATGGGGGGGGAAGCCATTGTAACCCATGAGTCGTACTTTGGAAATTTATATTCATTAAATAAAAGATAAAAAAAAAAAAAGAAACTATCAGCCTATTTATAGCTCTTCACATACTCATACATTTTATTGGCAGAGCCTCCTTAGTCTTGACATGCATCAGTTCTGCAACAGCTATAATCAGATTTATTCTAATTCTAGCTGTTCTTTAATTCACTGTAACCCAATCCAAGTGCCCATATTTCCACTCTCATGGTTAATGACCCACCAAAATCAGGCTATCATACAGTTAACCCCAGCCCTGACCATAAACAAAGGCATTGTCAGAGCTATTGCTTTAAGATTTTACTTATTTATTTACTTACTTACTTATTTGAGAGGTAGAGTTACCAATGGAGAGAGGGAGGGACAGAGAGAAAGGTCTTCCCTCGGCTGGTTCACTCCTAAATGGCAATAGCCAGAACTCAGCCAATTTGAAGCCAAGAGCTTCTTCTGGGTCTTCCACATGGGTGCAAGGGCCCAAGTGCTTAGACCATCTTCCACTGTTTTCCCAGGCCAGAAGCAAAGAGCTGGATTGGAAGTGGAGCAGCCAGGACATGAACTAGTACCCATATGTGATGCCAGCACTGCAGGTGGAGGCTTAGCCTGCTACACCACAAAACCCCTTGTCAGCTCTGTTTCTAACATACAGCTAATGATAGGTTTCCAGTTTAATTCTTTTACTCTATCATTCCTGGCCTAGGAACTAATACACTAACAATATACCAAGGATGATGATATAGTCTGAGAGGGTACAACTAAGGGCCAGGATCATGATATGAAATTATCTTTTTCATTCTATCAGGAGTTTTTTTCCTCTGCTGGATTCTTCTATCCATTCTATCCCTCATGGCTAGTCCTAAAGCAAAGGGGCTGCTACCTACCAACAGGCATCTGAGCCCTAAAGCTACTAGAATTGTGTCTAATAATCAGAATTATTAGTCTCAGGAGTATCAATTACCCAAGCTCACCATAATTTCATAGAAGAAACCAAAAATATCATACAAATTCCACTAATCAATCAAACTTGGAGCTGATTTTACAAGTCTACAAACTTCAGAATATTTCAATATATCCTTCACCATCTCTGAGGCTGTGGATAGTTCAACACTCTTCACAGCCACAGGATTGCACAGCCTATTTGTAATCATAAATCTTACTTTCTCACCTTATAACAATTAAAATTTCACTTGATATCAAACCATCATTTTGGCATTGAAACTGATGCCTGACATAATTTGTGGACATAGTCTAATTATTCTTATGCATCTCTTTTAAAAAAAAGATTTATGTATTTAATTGAAAGTCAGAGTTAGAGAGAGAGAGAGAGAGGTCTTCCATCCACTGGTTCACTCCCCAGTTGGCCGCAATGGCTAGAGCCAGAACCTTCTTCCAGGTCTCCCATGTGGGTGCATGGGCCTAACAACTTGTGCTGTCTTCCACTGCCTTCCCAGGCCACAGCAGAGAGGCTGAATCAGAACTGGAGCAGCCAGAACTTGAACCGGCGCCCATGTGGGAATCCGGCACTGCAGGCAGTGGCTTTACCCGCTATGCCACAGCGCTGGCCCTGACACATCTCCCTTCACTTATGAGGATCATATTCTTTTTTTTTTTTTTTTTTTGACAAGCAGAGTGGACAGTGAGAGAGAGAGACAGAGAGAAAGGTCTTCCTTTGCCGTTGGTTCACCCTCCAATGGCCGCCGCGGCCAGCGCACTGCGGCCAGCGCACTGCGCTGATCCGATGGCAGGAGCCAGGAGCCAGGTGCTTCTGCTGGTCTCCCATGGGGTGCAGGGCCCAAGCACCTGGGCCATCCTCCACTGCACTCCCTGGCCACAGCAGAGGGCTGGCCTGGAAGAGGGGCAACCGGGACAGAATCCGGCGCCCCGACCGGGACTAGAACCTGGTGTGCCGGCGCCGCTAGGTGGAGGATTAGCCTAGTGAGCTGTGGCACCGGCCCGAGGATCATATTCTTTTAATGTTAACTACTGCTATTGGCTTCCAATGTATTATCTTCAGTTTTAAACTGAAAAAGAATAATCAACCTTACTCTCTCCCTGGCAATCAATATATCTTTAGTGCTACTTCTTGGAACCACCACAATCTGGTTGCTGTAATTAAATATCTACATAGAAAAATAAAGTCCATACAATATGTAGATTTGATCCTATAGCATCGGCCCAACTACTACCCTCCATAAATTCTCTTTTAGCCATTACAGCCTTTGTATTCAGCTTAGATATTACTATCTTACTTCTCCTGTCATGAGTACCCAAATAAAAAACCCAACACTTACACTTACCATAGCACTAATTATAATTTCCATTTTAGCCCTATGTCTAGCCTATGAATGAATTCAAAAAGGACTATAATGAGTATAATCATTGAAATAAATTATTTCAATCCATTAGGTTAAGGTATTCTATTATCACCAATATTCCTTTAAATCTGTATAAATATTTTAGCATATACTGCATCCTTACTAGGAATATTATCAGTATACTGATATATGGTCAGTTCTGTGTTTTATAAGGCACAATATTATATGCATTCACTTTAGGAATCCTTGTAATCCTGAATGCTCATTTTATCATATCATGTATAATATTCATTGCCTACTAGTATTTGTAGCCTATGAAGCCACTGTGGGCCAAACACAGTTAATAGCATCCAACACTTACAGTCAGATAATGTACAAACTTAACCCTTCTCCTATGAATTATGTAACTTACAATTACACTTATTTCCATAACAATGTACTCAAAAACATCATACTCTGAATCAAAATAAACACAGAGCTTATACACTACCTCATAATCCTATTTATTATGAATAAACCTATTATAAAATAAGCAGTCTCTCACCAGCTTCTTCTCTGACCCTCCTCTTGATACCACCTCACAGCTTCCCTTAATAATCCTAGTGAGTATCCCCTTTCTAAAGGACCACTTCCATGAAAGAAAGCTATATTTAAATATTAATCTATAGGCATTCTTAATTATGACATTCACAGGCACAGAAGTAATTTTGTTCTAGATACTTTTCATCAACAGTAATTTCAACCCAAGTAACTATTACCCAATGAGGAAACTACATAGCATTTAAATGGAAACCATGCATAATAACTTTGATAGTAAAAAGCAAAAATGTCCCTGTATGGTCTTCACCTGTGATTACCAGAAGCCCATGTAGAGGCCACTATTGCTAGATCAATATGCCTTGCAGTCACACTGTTAAAACTAGGAGGCTACAGCATAACATGAGTCCCTACAATCTGAAATCCCTTAAACAGAGCAGAGAGCCTTCTCACTGCCCAGAGGAGCCCTGTGAGGAAACCCCTAACCAGCGCCATCTCGCTCTGTCAAACACATCTAGCATCACTAACCACTTTTTCATTAGTGAGCCACATTAACACTGGTGATTGTGACTGTCCTTATTCAAACATCACGAAGATTTACAGGAGCTACAGCTCTAACACTGGCCCATGGCCTAACATCAGCAATATTATTTTGTCTTGCAAACTCTATTCACAGGCAAACTTCACGATTTGCCCAAGGACTACAAAACAGTTTCACCTCTAGCAGCAGCATGATGAACCCTGGCAAACCTAACTAACTCGGCCTTAACGCCAATCATTAATTTCAGGTGGCTGTTCACAAAAAAGACATCATTCTCACGGTCCAAACCTACTACCATCCTAACAGAGTCTAACCTGTGAATTAACACTATACACTGCATCTGCTTACTAATCACAACACAACAAGGAAAACTTCCATATCATATCAATAACATCCCTCTTTCATTCACACGAGGAAATCACTCATATCCATCACCTTCTTCCCTATCACTCAGTTCTTTTTTTTTTTAACTTTTATTTAATGAACATAAATTTCCAAAGTACAGCTTATGGATTACAATGCCTTCCCCTCCATAATGTCCCTCCCACCCGCAACCCTCCCCTTTCCCACTCCCTCTCCCCTTCCATTCACATCAAGATTCATTTTCGATTCTCTTTATCTACAGAAGATCAGTTTAGCATACATTAAGTAAAGAATTCAACAGTTTGCTCCCACACAGAAACATAAAGTGAAAAATAATAGATGATTTTTTAAATGATGGTGAAATCAGATCAGACCTATTGTCATGTTTAATCCCAGTGAGAGTCAAGTTGGGAATTGATAATTTTTTTTTTACAGAAGATCAGTTTAGTATACATTAAGTAAAGATTTCAACAGTTTGCACCCCCATAGAAACACAAAGTGAAAAATACTGTTTGAGTACTCGTTATAGCATTAAATCTCAATGTACAGCACATTAAGGACAGAGATCCTACATGAGGAGTAAGTGCACAGTGACTCCTGGTGTTGACTTTACAAATTGACACTCCTGTTTATGGCATCAGTAATCTCCCTATGCTCCAGTCATGAGTTTCCAAGGCTATGGAAGCCTTTTGAGTTCACCGGCTCTTATCTTGTTCAGACAAGGTCATAGTCAAAGTGGAGGTTCTCTCCTCCCTTCAGAGAAAGGTACCTCCTTCTTTGAAGACCTGTTCTGTCCACTGGGATCTCACTCACAGAGATCTTTCATTTAGGTTTGTGTTTGTGTTTGTTTTTGTTTTTGTTTTTTGCCAGAGTGTCTTGGCTTTCCATGCCTGAAATACTCTAAGGGGCTTTTCAGCCAGATCCGAATGCCTTTAGGGCTGATTCTGAGGCCAGAGTGCTGTTTAGGACATGGGCCATTCTATGAGTCTGCTGTGTATCTCGCTTCCCATGTTGGATCACTCTCCCCTTTATTTATTCTATCGGGTAGTATTAGCAGGTACTAGACTTGTTTATGTGCTCCCTTTGACTCTTAGTCCTTTCATTATGATCAATTGTGAACAGAAATTGATCACTTGGACTAGTGAGATGGCATTGGTACATGCCACCTTGATGGGATTGAATTGGAGTCCCCTGGTATGTTTCTAACTCTACCATTTGGGGCAAGTCAGCTTGATCATGTCCCAAATTGTACATCTCTTCCCTCTCTTATTCCTACTCTTATGTTTAACAGGGATCACATTTCAGTTAAATTTCAACACTTAAGAATAACTGTATCACTCAGTTCTAAGATCATTTCACGAAACACGCATTGTAAAGAGACAACATTAGCTCATGAATGTAAAAACAGAAACTTCAGTCTCCTTATTCACTGAGGAAGTATGCAAAAACGGCTAACATGCTCAGACACACAGTAATATGGTTTTCTTAAGCTATAAAGTTAGAAATAACCCATTGGTTTTAGGAACCAACAAACTATTGCAGCTCCAAATAAAAGTAATCTATTTTCTCCCTCTACAACAATGTCACTACTTTCACTTCACCAGTTATAACAACTGTCCCATATTTATAAGGAGATTGGTGCTTTAAACCTCTAATGCCCCTTATTTATTTATTTAATTTTACTTGAGAAACAGAGCCACACTTCGCATCTGCTGGCTCTCTACCCACGTGTGTGGAGCCAAAAATGCCATCAGGGTCTACCACGTGGGCAGCAGCCGCTCAATGACACGATCCATCGGTCATTGCTGTTTCCCAAGCTACGCATTAGTGGGCAGAGTCGGAAGCCAGAGCCGGGTCGCAAACTCGGGTACTGCAATATGAGACATGGACCTCGGAACCAGCATCGGAACCTCTCGTCTAAACACCTGACCTGCACTGCGGGTAACTTACGAATGCACCTTGCGTGATGTACATTTAAAAACTCATGGTATACACAGGGTTCCATACGATCTGCGTCCTCAGGGGTCGCTTGGGGTCCTGGAACGTGCCCTCCGCAGAGAGGGGAGGGCGGCTGGGATTTGTTACCCTGAAGTGAAAACGAGTCCGAAGTAGAGCCGTGAACCCCAGACACAACACCAGACACACCCGAAGGAGAGGATTCCCAGCACGGGGCGGGCATCGTGACCCCCACCCCGCCCCGCCCAGCGGGGGTCCCCCACCATCCGCCCCGGAGGCGCCTCCTCCCGACCCCTCAGTGTCCGCGCCCCGCGGGCACCGCCGGGACCCCGGGCCACGAGGGGCCGCGCGGCCGCGCCGCTCCCTCCTCAGAGGCCGAGGCCGCCGGGCGGCGTCTCCGCAGGAGCCCTGCCCGGCCGGGGCTGACCGAGAGGAGCCACGCGGACGCCGGGGTCCTCGCTCTCCCTTCCCGGCTCCCGCTCCGGGACGGGGTCAGGGCCGACGGCGCCGCTCCGGCCGCGGACACCGGGACTCGCCAGGCCTGAGGAGCCGGCGCCGCGCGGACGCGGGAAAGCTCTCGGCCCGGCCGAACCCGCGCCCTCACCTGGCACACGGCCGCGGGCCCGCCCTTCCCGCCGGCGTCCGCCGCTGCCGTCCTGTCCAGGGATCCAGGGATCGGCGCTGGAGCCCCGCACGGCCGTTAGGTGACCGCGCAACCCCTGGCCGAAGGACAGAAAAGCCGGGCCTCGCGGAGAAAATGGCGAGGGGGAAGCTCAGCGGCCTATTTATAGCCTCGGTGTTAAGGTGGCGGGTCCCGGAGACTCATTCTGATTGGATGATGCGGAAGGGCACCAACCAATCAAAAAGCGAAGACAGGGCCGGCGGCGAGGTTTAGCAGGTTAGGCCGTCGCCTGCGATGCCAGCATCCCTTACGGAACCACTTGTGTCCCTGCAAGTGGGAGACCCAGATGAAGCTCCTGGCGCCTGGTCCAGCCCTAGGCCATGGCAGCCATTTGGGGAGTGAACCCGCGTATGGAAGCTCTCTCTCTCTTCCCCTCTCCCCCACCCCTCCTGCGCCTTCAAATAAAAAATAAATTTTAAAAACAATTGAAAAAATTTAAAAAGAATCTTCTCATGGTGAGCATTTGGCCTAGTGGTTAAAATGACGTCTGGAGGCCGCCGCTGTAGCAAAGTGGGTAAAGCTGCTGCTTGCGGTGCCTGCATCCCATATAGGCGCTGGTTCAGGTCCCGGCTGCTGCACTTCCGATCCAGCTCTCTGCTACGGCCTGGGAAAGCAGCAGAAGATGGCTCAAGTGCTTGGGCCCCTGCACCCACGTAGGAGACCCAGAGGAAGCTCCTGGCTCCTGGCTCCTGGCTTCAGATTGGTGACGCTCCGGTCATTGTGGTCATCTGAGGCGTGAACCAGCGAATGGAAAGATATCCACTGCCTGCTTCTGCCTCCCTGTAACTGCCTTTCAAATAAATAAATAAATAAATCTTTAAAAAAAAGTTAGTGAAATACATTCAAAGATAAGGGAGCAATTGGTATTTAAAAAAAAAATGACACCTGCATCCCACATTGCAGTGCGTGGGTTCAGGTCCTGCCTCTGGCTCTTGTTCTAGATTCATGCCGGTGCAGGGAGGCATCAGACGATGGCTGAAAGAATTGTGTTCCTATCATTCATGAAGGAGACCCGGACTGGGTTCCTAGCTCTTGGCATCAGCCCAGGCCCCAGCTGTCGTGGGTATTTGTGGAGTGAACCAGTATATGACTGCTATCTTTCTCGCTCTCTCACTCTCTCTCTCACTCTCTCTCTGCCTCTCAACTAAATATATATAATAAATTCTTTAACTAAAAAATTTCTTGAAATTCAAGTTGCTGGGTCAGTGATACAGCAGATCAGGGTCAAGGCTGAGATGTTCATTTGGGAACAGACTCTAAAGAGGGAGAACTGGAGCATGTCTGGCCCAGGAACCCAGAGAAGCCAGTTCGGGCAGGAGGGCGTGGTCAGACAGGAAGGAGGTGGTGGAGGTGAGGCGGCTGACTGACCTAGGAGACTGTGGGGTGTGCCCACACAGAGGCCGCTGGCACCCGACGCAAGGTCAGAGGTGATGGGGACTCCCCTGGCGGGGCCGGTGGGTGGAGTGGAGGAGGTGCTGAGAACCGACCACCAATCAGACGCAGCGCTGGGAAGGAGCATGCAGAGTGGAGGGTGCACCTGGGGGTGAGTGGGTTTCTCTTCCTCGTCAGCCACCCAGATATTGGTGCAGGGGACCACAGGGGGCCGTGGGGGCTTTCAAGCAATGCAAAGCAGCTCACTTGTACCTCTGCCCCTCCGCTACCCCTCACTAGAGGGAAGCAGGCACAGGTGTCAGCCTCAAGGGCTCTGGGGTTGCTCTGAGGGGTGGGGTTGTAGATAAGGTGTAGGATACTGGAGACCAGGACTGACCCCGTGTGAGGGGGCACTGATGACGCAGGGGAGGAAGGGCAGGCAGCTAAGCTCCCATCTGCTGGATCAATCCTCAGATGCCTGCAAGAGCAAGTACTGAGCTGTGCTGAAGCTGCGTCGCCCGTGTGGTTGCCAGGAACCCAATGACTTGAGTCAACACTGCTGCCTCCCAGAGCCTGTATCAGCAGGAATCTGGAGTCAGGAGCCAGAGCTGAGTATGGAACTCAAGCAGTACAATATGGGAGCAGGCATTTTAACCAGGGTGGGGTTCTTTTTTTTTTTTTGAAAGATTTACTTATGGGGCTGGTGCTGTGGGACAGTGGGTTAACGCCCTGCCCTGAAGCGCTGGCATCCCATATGGGCGCCGGTTCGAGACCCAGCTTCTCCACTTCTGATCCAGCTCTCTGCTATGGCCTGGGAAAGCAGTAGAAGATGGCCCAAGTCCTTGGGACCTTGCACCCACATGGGAGACCCAGAAGAAGCTTTTGGCTCCTGGCTTCAGATCGGCGCAGCTCTGGCCATTGCGGCCAATTAGGGAATGAACCATCAGATGGAAGACCTCTCTTTCTCTCTCTCTCTCTCTCTCTCTCTCTCTCTATCTCTATCTCTATCTCTATCTCTCCCTTCCCCTCTGTCTCTGCCTCTCCTCTCTCTATGTAACTATGACTTTCAAATAAATCAATAAATCTTTAAAAAAAATCTCACTAGATTGTCTAAAATTTTTTTAAAAAAGAAAGATTTATTTATTATTTATTTCAAAGTCAGAGTTACAGAGAGAGAGAGAGGTCTTCGATCCACTGGTTCACTCCCCAATTGGCTGCAACAGCTGGAGCTGCACCGATCCAAAGCCAGGAGCCAAGAGCTTCCTCCAGGTCTCCCACAAGGATGCAGGGGCCCAAAGGCTTGGACCCATCTTCTGTTTTCCCAGGCCATAGCAGAGAGCAAGATAAGAAGTAGAGCAGCCAGGACTCGAACCAGCACCCATATGGGATGCTGGCACTGCAAGCAAATGCTTACCTGCTACACCACAGCGCTGGACCCTCCCAATTAACTTTATACCTTTACACTTCAGGAAAAAACATCCACAAAATAATTTCTATTTTTCCGTCTTGGGAAATTAAAACTCTGCCTTGATAATTTTGTTTTCTAGCAACTTCTTTTATTTGTCCAAGGGAACATTCTTTGGAAAGTATTAAGCCAACTAAATGAATGTTGCCATTGAGGCTCAAGGCCAAAAAGGAATGAGTTTCTCCTAGTACCAACTATTTTTTAAAGATTTATTTATTTAAAAGGCAGAGTTAGATAAAGAGAGAGAGAGAGAGAGAGAGAAAGAGAGATCTTCCATCTGTTGGTTCACTCCCAGGTAGCCGCAGTGGCCGGAGCTGAGCTGATCTGAAGCCAGGAGCCAAGAAGTTTTTCCGGGTCTCCCATGTGGGTGCAGGGGCCCAAGGACTAGGGCCATTCACCACTGCTTTTCCAGGCACATTAGCAGAGAGCTAGATCAAAAGTGGAGCAGCTGGGACTCAAACCGGCACCCATATAGCATGCCAACACTGCAGGATGCAGCTTTAACCAACTGTGCCACAACACCAGCCCCTCTAGTATCAATTATATTAAAGACAATTGAAACATAAAAGGAAAATAGAAAACGGTCGCCATCCACTACTGGCTGTCTTGGCTAGCATGGAACAAATTGTAGGAAAATACTGATACTTTCTAAACAGGTAACTTTTGTACTAACATATCCCTCAATTCCCCAAATTCTTACACGTTGCTTTTAAGGAGTAAAAAAAAAATGAGTCTATCTAAATCTGAAAGTACTGGGGCCAGTGTTTGGCACAGTGGGTTAAGCTAATGCTTGCAAAAACTATACCCCATATTGGAGCACCGGTTCAAGTCCTGGCTGCTCTGCTTCCTATCCCGCTTCCTGCTAATGTGCCTGAGAATGCAGTAGAGAATGGCCAAAGCCCTTGGGCCCCTGCTACTCACGTGGGAATGAACCAGTGGATGAAAGAGTCTCTCTCTTTCTCTCTCTCTTTCTGTCTCCCTCTCTGTTACTCTACCCTCTCTGTCACTCTGCCTTTCAAATACATATTTTTTAAAAAAGCTTTATTGTAAACACTCTCATCAAAGACTTCACACATCACCCAAATGAAACTGCTTCTTTTCACCCACAAAATGGAGACTGATAAGAAATCTATCACGGAAAAGAAGACAGGCAGAGAACAGCATAAAAATGTCCTTTCTCCCGGTAGGCACTGGAAGTCGTTGCCTTAAGTGGACAAGTGCCTTATAGACCTTAGTGCCGTAGAACTTGGAACTATTTTAGTTGACTCAGATGTGTGATCTGTGAGGCTTTGGCAGATCTGAGTGAGGAGGACAGGAAAGAAGAGTGTTGAGTGCATGTGAGGAGCCCTCAGTGCAAAACACTCGTGCGGCTTGGTGTGCACTTGTTCAGAGCAGCAGGTGTGTGTAGTGTGAGCCCTGTGAATGCACGCGGGGCTCCTGGGATGTCCAGGACTGGGGGCGGGGGCCACATTCTGGAAAACTAACCTGCACTCCACAAGTTGAGCTTTTATCTTAGAGATAGTCACATCTCTGTAGACACTGAAATAACACAATCTGCTAAATAGCCAACTCAGGTAACTCGCTTTTTGATGATGTGATTAATCTTATTTGCATAATTAAATAGTATTTTTAAGGGAATTAAGTTGACAGGAGCCCAAGTACTTGGACAATCTTCCATTGCTTCCTAAACACATTAGCAGAGAGCTGGATCATAAGTGGAATAGGGGGGTCTGTGCTGTGGCGCAGCGGGTTAAAGCCCTAGCCTGCAGTGCCAGCATCCCATATGGGTGTCAGTCAAGTCCCGGCTGCTCCACTTCTGATCCAGCTCTCTGCTATGGCCTGGGAAAGCAGTAGAAGATGGCCCAAGTTCTTGGGCCCCTGTATCCGTGTTGGAGACCTGGAAGAAGTTCCTGGCTCCTGGCTTCAGATCAGCTCAGCTCTGCAGTAATTTGGGGAGCGAACCTGCGGATGAAGACCTCTTTCTCTCTCTCTCTGGCTCTACCTCTCTAACTCTTTCGAATAAATAAAATTTTAAGAAGGAGGAGGAGGAGGAGGAGGAGGAGGAGGAGGAGGAGGAGGAGGAGGAGGAGGAGGAGGAGGAGGAGGAGGAGAAGGAGAAGGAGAAGGAGAAGGAGAAGGAGAAGGAGAAGGAGAAGGAGAAGGAGAAGGAGAAGGAGAAGGAGAAGGAGAAGGAGAAGGAGAAGGAGAAGGAGAAGGAGAAGGAGAAGGAGAAGGAGAAGGAGAAGGAGGAGAAGAAGTGGGACTCAATCTGTGCTCTGGTATCGATGCCAGCGTTGCAAGTGCCGGCTTAACCCACTGTGTCACAACACTGGCCCCGAGCCAGTGGTTTATGCAATCTGATGAAAATGTTTTCCTTTACTAAAAAAGGTCAGGGGAAATTGTGATGACTTTTCCATCTGTTCCCAACAATACAAGGCTGTCTGTGTCCTTCCATAGCTAAACCATGTAAACATGCGACCAAGCTGTGCGTCTTACCAGAAAGTGGCCACAAAGGTCAACCACAGGCCAGCCCAGAGAAGGGACCTCCTGGGACAGATGTCACCTTCCCTCACTTTGTCCACTATGCAGTGGCCATCCACTGCGTATGCTCAGTGGTGTTTTATTTTTGATCTTCAAGATGTGTTTATGTCTAGAAAGGGAATCAAGCAAGATCTCTATTCATTTGTTTCTTAACTATGATGGGAGCAGAGGTTCTCAGGCTAACAGAACCAGTTCTCCCTGCACCAGGGCAGAATCTGCCTCTTCCATCTCCTTCCACTCAGCGCACAGCACTGGGAATGGCGAGGGGGGCTCGACCAAGTGTGTGCTAAGCACAGCCTGGCCCAGGGAGGCCCAGAACACCCTAGACAATGGCAGCAAGCAGCCATGACTGTGGAATGTGGAGGGTGTGCTGTACTCTGTATTTTAAAGACACTGCTTTTTTGGAAAACCGTTCATTCCTTTATTATCTGTGTCTTGTTTTGTTCAAAGTATTTGAGAGACTGAAGAAAGGTTTTAAAGTGCATGACGGGGTGGGCACCGGGTTCTAGTCCCGGTTGCTCCTCTTCCAGTCCAGCTCTCTGCTGTGGCCCAGGAAGGCAGTGGAGGATGGCCCAAGTGCTTGGGCCCTGCACCCACATGGGAGACCTGGAGGAGGCAGCTTCAGATTGGCGCAGCGCCGGCCATAGCAGCTGTTTGGGGGGTGAACCAATGCAAGGAAGACCTTTCTCTCTCTCTCTCTCTCTCTCACTGTATATAAATCAAAAAAAAAAAAAAAGAGGGCTGGCGCCGTGGCTCAATAGGCTAATCCTCCGCCTTGCGGCGCTGGCACCCTGGGTTCTAGTCCCAGTCGGGGTGCCGGATTCTGTCCCGGTTGCCCCTCTTCCAGACCAGCTCTCTGCTGTGGCCAGGGAGTGCAGTGGAGGATGGCCAAAGTGCTTGGGCCCTGCATCCCATGGGAGACCAGGATAAGCACCTGGCTCCTGGCTTCGGATCAGCGTGGTGTGCCGGCCGCAGCACGCTGGCCACAGTGGCCATTGGAAGGTGAACCAACAGCAAAGGAAGACCTTTCTGTCTGTCTGTCTCTCTCTCATTGTCCACTCTGCCTGTCATAAAAAAAGTGCATGATGGGGATGAGTGTTTGGCCCAGCACTTAAGACACCCATATTCAACACTGGAGACCCGGATTCAATACCCAGCCCTGGCTCCTGACTTCAGCTTCCTGCTAAAGCAGACTTCAGGAGACAGTGTGGATGGTTCAAGTATTTCAGTCCCTGCAGCCTACAAGGGAGACCTGGACTGGGTCCTTGGCTCTTGGCTTCAGCCTTAGTTATAGGCATCTGGGGAGTGAACCAGAAGATGAGCTTGCTCTCTCTCTCTCTCTCTCTCTCTCTCTCTCACACACACACACACACACACACAAATAATTTTTTAAAGTGCCTGACTTACTATGACTTCTAAAAATATTTACAGGGGGCTGGGCTAAGCTGCTGCCTGCAATGCCATCATGCCAGTTCGTGTCCCAGCTGCTCAAGTTCCAATCCAGTTCCCTGCTAATGGCCTGGGAAAGCAGAAGATGGCCCAAGTATTTGGGTCCTGCACTCACATAGGAGACCAGGATTAAGTTCCTAGCTCCTGTCTTCAGCCTGGTTCAGCCCTGGATTTCCTGGCCATCAGTGGACCAGTGGATAGAAGACCTCTCTCTCTCTCCCTCTCTCTCTCTCTCACTCGCTCTCTGTCTCTCCCGCTCTGTTCATAGCTGTGCTTTTCAAATAAATAAATATTTAAATATATATTTATAAAATTTTCTTATTAAGAGATACAAAATATATGACCTTGGATCAAAGGGATTACTTTTCAGACTCAGGTTTTTTGGTTTTTCTGGGGTTTTTAAAGATTTGTTTGGCCGGTGCCAAATAAATCCTCCACCTGCGGCGCCGGCACACCAGGTTCTAGTCCTGGTCGGAGCGCCAGATTCTGTCCCGGTTGCTCCTCTTCCTGTCCAGCTCTCTGCTGTGGCCCAGGAGTGCGGTGGAGGATGGCCCAAGTGCTTGGGCCCTGCACCCCATGGGAGATCAGGAGAAGCACCTAGCTCCAGCCATCGGATCAGCGCAGTGCGCCGGCCACACCAGCCACAGCGGCCATTGGAGGGTGAACCAACGGGAAAGGAAGACCTTTCTCTCTGTCTCTCTCTCTCACTGTCCATTCTGCCTGTCAAAAAAATAAAAAGAGATGATTTATTTGAGAGTTAGAGTTACAGACAGAGAGAGGGAAAGACAGAGAGAGAGGTCTTCCATCTGCTGGTCCACCCCCCAAATGGTCACAAAGGCCAGAGCTGCGCCAATCTGAAGCCAGGAACCTGGAGCTTCCTCAGGGTCTCCCACTTGGGTACAGGGGCCAGAGCACTTGAGCCATCTTCCACTGCTTTTCCAGGCCACAGCAGAGAGCTGGCTTGGAAGAGGAGCAGCTGGGACACAACACCGGCCCCGAAATTGCTGCTTTCAAGGCAGAGTAGTCACTGCATCTGTGCTCCGGGCTGCGAGGAGAGTGCACGCAGCAGGCCGGGTCTCCAGCCTATACTGCAGTTCTGTCCACTGCTTCTTCCAAGGTCACTGCCACTCCCAGGACGGAGCCCCAGGTATTGCAGATCATGGCTACGCCCTTGGCTGACTGGGTCCCTGCTTCACAATGGCCTTGCCTTCCAACCATCATCTACTGGCAGTCAGAACCAGGCATGGCAAACACTGATGTGACATGTTCAGTCCCATGCTGCAAAACCCTGCAGAGTAACATTGTGGCCCCGCACCAGGGCCTACAGTGACCTGTGTGAGGAGGGCCCTGAGTGCACCTTGGCCTGGAGGTCTGACATTGTGCCCTGAGCACGCCTTCAGACTTGCAAGCAATACAGTGTCCCCATGCACTGGGCTCCAGTCGCATCAGCCCTGCATGAAGCCCCCCCCACTCCAGAGGGCTCAGCTGTATCCTCCTGAGGCTTGCTGATCACTCAGCCAAGAATTCTGGGGATGCCAGTGTGGTGATGGCAGCTGCTTCTCATCCATGAGGTTGAGTTGAAATGCTGTCATCTCAGGTCCTCTCTTATGATGCCTCTCCACACTGTCCTGGCTTCTTCTCCATGAGGTGCCCTGTCTCTCTTCTTATCTCAAACCCTAATCACAACCTGCACTTCCCTCTCTCTTATTCGTCACCTGTCTGTAAGCTCCCTACCTGTCCTGTTCTTGATTGTATTCTCTGTGGGGGCACAGTGAAGAATTGGCCCCCCATGAACACCTTTTGGATCAATAAAGAGTCAAAACAGTTGCAAAACAAAAAGAAAAGGGCCGGCACTGTGCCTTAGCAGGTAGTGCCGACATCCCATATGGGTGCCAGTTTGTCCTGGATGTTCCACTTCCAAACCAGCTCTCTGCTATGGCCTGGGAAAGCAGTGGAAGATGGCCCAAATCCTTGGGCCCCTGCACCTATGTGGGAGACCCAGAAGAAGCTCCTGTCTCCTGGCTTTGAACTAGCCCAGCTCCAGCCATTGCAGCCATGGGGGGAGTGAACCAGCAGATGGAAGATCTCTCTCTCTCACTCTCACTCTCTAACTCTGCCTTTCAAATAAATAAATATAACCTTTAAAAAAAGTCACCTTTTATAGTAAGGGATAGTGAAAATACACTTTATGATACTCAGGAGAGGAAGTGGTGGCTATACACTTGGTATTAGACCCCAATAATCAATTGCCGAGTGAGAAGAGAGGCAGAGGCACTGCTTCTGCCTCCCCCAGCCTCTCTTGAGCTCCACAGGATCATGGATCAGCAGGGTGTGATTGACAACTTCCAGTGATGCGATTTTCTCATCTTGGGCGTCCACTTCGGGAGAAAAGAGCTCTCCTGGTCTACATCCAGCACCATGGATTGCTGAGTCAGTCGTCAAATGCAGGGCGGCATTCTACTGAAGCCAGTTCTTAATTTCAGGGATGCCACAATGCCAGTAGTCTCAATCACTCCAGCAGGTCATTCAGGAATCATAGAGTTATAGCTGTTCAAGCTATTGAAGAAGTGTAACCACTTAGTTGGAGGGAGAACAGATTCAAGACCAGAGCCTTGGAGCCAGGCAGCTCCAGGCGGTGGGTTAAAGCAGGAAGCAGCAAAGCAGACCAAGAGCTGTCAGGGACAAAGGACCGTAAAGGCAGGGGCTGAAACCATCATGCAAAGAAAGGCGTCAGGCAGATCCAGTGTTACAGAGGGCCAACGCCAGCCACACTGAGGACTGACCGCTGGATCTGGTAACGTGTAGGTCCTTGGTGACCCAGAAAGGATAAGTGTGGTGGGATGGCAGCAAGAAACGCCTGTTTAGAGGACTGTAGTAGATGGAGTGGCCTCCCAAAAGAACCTCCAGTCCTCACCCTATGTCCTGTGACCGTGTCGCTGGGCAGGAGAGCCTTAGCAGGTGTCACTGATGTCACAGCCATGGGCCTTCCCAGAGGCACCCCCACACCAGTGGGCCCAGTCTGATGGCAGGAGTCAGAGAACTTAATCTGGGCTGAGTGAGAGAGGGGACACAGAAGGGCAAGTCAGAGAGAGCTGAGGGGGCAAGAGAGAGACGGAGCCCATGACTGTAGACAGGAGCCACATGGAAACATGGCACCAGCCCGCAGGTGATAGACAGCAAGGAAAGGGGGTCCTCAGTATTACACCCTTGAGGAACAGAGTTCAGCCCAAAATCTGGATGAACTCAGCAGCCGCCTCCTCCCCAGAGTCTGTAGTACAGGGATGCAGCCCTGCCCACACCTGAGCAGGCTTACGGGACCCTATGCAAGGCCACCCGGCCAGGACCACCTCCACTCCTACCCTGCACAGCTCTAACGTAGGGAATTCCTGTTGCATTACGCCGCAGGATTCATGGTGCTTTGTTACAGCTGCATTTTTGTAAGTAATTGTGAGGAGCGTGTGGTGGCACGGCAGTTTAAGCCTTTGCTTGGGATGCCCACACCCCACATCAGGAGCGCCCAGTTGAGTCCCAGAGGCTCCACTTCCGATCCAGCTCCCTGCTATTGCTGCACTGGGTGATGCTCTCAAGTAGTTGAGTTCCACCCACAGGGGAGACCCACGCTGGAGTTCCAGGCTCCTGCCTTCAGCCTGGACAAGCCCTGGCTGCTGTGGCCATTTGGGGAGTGAACCACAGGATGGAGGATTTCTTACTGTTTCTCATTCTCTCTCTCCCTCCCTCTCTCTCTCTCTCTCTCACTCTGCCTCTCAAATAGGTAATTTAAAAAAAATGTGTTGCTTAAGTTTCACATACTTTTTAATTTCCTCAATTTTTTACTGCTACTGGTTTTTCATTTTACTCTGTGTTGGAAATGAACTTTATACGTGTCTATCTTTTACATTTGTTACAGCTTTTAATAATTCTCTCTAGGCTTAATTGAGTCTATGGTCTACAGGATGTTGTATTTGCACTTGATAAGAAGGTATATTCTGCCGTTGTTGGATGAAGTGTTCCAGAGATGTCTGTTAGATATAATCGGTTTATAGTGTTGCTCTGACCTTCCACTTCCTTGTTGACCTTTGGTCGAATTTTTCTGTACGTTTCTGAAAGCAGGTTGTGGAAATCTCCAGCCATTTTGGTCGACTTGTCTATTTCTCCCTTCATTTTGTCAGTGCTGTTCCATGTATCTTGGTCCTTTGCCATTGGCTGGATATTTATCTGGGAATGTTATATATTTTTGACAGTATTAAGTGTCCCTGTTTCTCTCCAGTAACATTTTCGTGTTGTTTATCTTGCCTGATAGCACAGCAGCCACTCCAGCTTTCTTGTGGTTGCTACTTTTATTTTTTCATTCTAAAAGGCCCAATGCACGTCTCTTTCTGCTAAGTCCAACATCTGAGCCCTCTCACAGGCAGTTTCCTGGCCTGCTTTTTCCTCCCAATGTGTGGGTCATGCCTTCCTGAATTTTTTGCTTACTTTTTTTTTTTTTTTTTGAAAAGACATTGTAGATCATAGCAATGCTGGGTGTGATTCTCCTCTCAAAGGCTGGTTGGTTTTTATCTTCTCATTTATTTGCTTAGTGATCAGCTTAATATTTTAATAAAGTCTGTTTCCTCCCTGCAACTCTTGATTTTGCTCTTCAGAGAGGCTCAGCTTTTTCCATGTGTGCAGACATTCAGGACAGCAGTGCATGGGGAGGGCTCTCTTCCTCTCTTCCCCTAAACCACCCAGCTCTTGAACTCCATGAACCACTGGCTGGTTGCGTTATCATTTCCCACAATGTCCTGAGTTATAAATTTTGTGCCCCACAAAACTAATCCAGTCAATAACGGCTCTCTTGAAGGGACATTGCGTGACACCCACCGCGCGTGCTGTCTCTTTTTTGACATTTCAGCTTCTTTTGATGTGATAGAAATAGGCAGGAAGTTTGTTTAGGATTGCTGAGATGCAGGTCACAAGCCCCTGTGTGTAATTCTATCCTCTCACTTGTCTATCAAGACACCCCCTTTCCTGGGATGTTGCTGCTTCATCCGGGACCTATCAATATTTATAATGAGCTCCACGTGGAACTCGCAGAGGTGCCGTATAATTCATTCCCAGGTAGCTCCATGCCTGGAAAGGCACCACCCCAAGCTCGTAAGAGACCATAAGAAGGGAGGGGGTCTCTCTTCCACCACAGACTATGGCTGGAGGGACTGCCTGGAGCCCTGTCTGTCTTCCTTCTCCCACCCATTCTCTTCGCAGGCAAATCTGGCCCACTGTCTACTCATGACTGCGACTGATTTCTCTACATGGAGCAACCCATGCTCACATGTGTGTGTGTGTCCACTTTCTCATCTTCTAAATAAACTTTATCTGATTGTGCTTTTTATTTATGTCAGTACTTAGAATGTGTATCTTTGTACATGACCAGAGTCAAAAAAAAATTAATACCTCATTACCTACATCACTCTTATCTGTATTATTCACAATTCTCTCTTGCAGACTGGCTGGCCCTACAGTTTGGCCTGATCATGACTCTGTCCCTAATTGCCTTTCCCCACAATCCCCATGGTTCTCCAGAGCACCTAAAAGCATGTGTGCCTTCATTCTCCATTACCAATGAGGTCGATTCCTTTGGGAATCGACTGGGAGACATCCGTTTAAGATGTCTGTTTCTATCATCCCAGGCAAAGTCTCTCTCTTCAGTGCCCTGGGGCTGAGGCTAGACATAGTGGTCTGGACGAAATGAGGGCAGTTGCTTGGGGTCCCCAGAACCAGCAAGGGTCCCAGTATGTGCTGTGAAACTGCACCCAAGTCAGAGTCTTCAGTCCATGTGTAGAGGCCCTGCAAAGAAGGTTGCCTCCACCTCTTGGCTATAGCACCTTGAACACAGGTGCTAGATCAGGATGCTAGCATCCCATATGGACACCGGTTCGAGCCCTGGCTGCTCTGCTTCCAATCCAGCTCCCTGCTAATGCATCTGGGAAAGCAGCAGAAAATGGCCCAAGTGCTTGGGCCCCTGCACCCATGTGGGAGACCCGGAGGAATCTCCTGCCTCCTGGCCCAGCTCCAACAATTTGCAGCCATCTGGGGAGTGAACCAGAGGACAGAAGATCTCTCTCTCTCTCTCTTTTTTCTCTGTCTTTCTCTGTCTCTCTCTCCTTCTCTCCCTTTCTCCCTCCCTCCCTCCTTCCCTCTCTCTGTACCTCTGCCTTTCAAATAAATACATCTTTAAAAAATAATAATAAAGGGCGGAGACAAGATGGCAGAATAGTGAGGGCACACACCGATAGTCCAGGAAAAGATATTTAATAAAAGTTGAATTACTGTAGCCTCAGGAAAAAATTGCAGAGGAAACTCTTCTGGATCTAGTGGAAGTGACACGGAGGACCTACGGGGAGAGCAAGGTCGCCCACCACGTGGAAGCCGAGCCGCCGCGGGAGCCGAGCCACATGAGTCGCAGAGTGTGCATGCCAGTGCGGGAAGGGGAGGTGAGACAAAAAACCTCAGTAACCAGAGACATTGGCGGGGAAAGGCAGAAAGACAGGGAATGAGGCCTGAAGCCCCACTGGGGAAAGTTCACCAGGCTGACTGGAGGAGAGAAAAAATGAACAAATAAGGGGAACCGGCATGGACATTAACCTCTCTCTCCACTCACCTTAGAAAGCTGAGCAAGACAAAGAGCAGGCGCCATTTTACATATGTAGAGAGGTGCCTGCCATTAGCCAACCAGAAAAACCTGACTCTGGTTGGGAGAAATAACAGGAGGTTAAGACCTAGTTAGTGAAAGTGTGGAGCTAATGAACTGAGACTGTGAAAATCTGACAGGGGGAGAGAGAACTCACCGAGTACACAAACTCGGTAACTTGTGCAAACTGGTAAGAGACTGCAGAGAAACTTGAGACCACACTGAGGGCTCCATAAACTCTGTGTGTACTCCCAGGGGTAAGCAGACAAATACCCACAGGGGCCAGATTTCATACATCAACTACCCTCAATCACACTCAGCTGTGTGGAATTACTTCCCAACTGAGTCAGAAAAAAAAAGAGAGAGAGAGAGAGAGCAAGTGAGTGAGAGAACAATCTGGGTGGATCACCTTTGGCACACCCTTAACCATGAAGAACCAAACAGAGCTCTCTGGCCACACCCATTACAGCCTCTAAGGATCCATCAAAAGCAGACAGTCCACTGAATCTAGAGTCACAGTACAATGAGAAAAAGCACCACAGCAAAGAATCCAAAGAATATCTCCAATATGACAAACAACAAACGCAGAAACTGAGGTAACAAGAACAAGGAAGACACTATGATGCCCCCAAATGAAATAGACACCCCAATTCAAGATTATGAAGATGATGAGATAGAAGAAATGCAAGATACAGATCACAAAAAAATTGATAAGAACATTAAGAAGTTCTCAAAAACAAATTCTCGAACTACAGAAATCCTTAATGGACAAGATAGAAAATCTCTCTTGTGAAAATGAAATATTAAGGAGGAATCAAAATGAAATGAAACAACTAGTAGAACATGAAACTGTGATAGTGACGAGAAATAATGAAATGAAGAATTCAATAGATCAAATGACAAACACATTAGAGAGCCTTAAAAACAGAATGAGTGAAGCAGAAGAGAGAATATCGGACTTAGAAGACAGAGAACAGGAAAATATACAGTCAAACCAAAGAAAAGAAGAGGAAATTAGAAATCTAAAACATATTGTCGAGAATCTTCAAGATACTATTAAAAAACCCAACATTCAGGTTCTAGGAGTTCCTGAAGGCATGGAGAGAGAGAAAGGATTAGAAGGCCTTTTTAGTGAGCTACTAGCAGAGAACTTCCCAGGTTTGGAGAAGGACAGAGACATCCTAGTACAGGAAGCTCATAGAACCCCTAGTAAACGTGACCAAAAGAGATCCTCATGATGACACATTGTAATCAAACTCACCACAGTGAAACATAAAGAAAAGATCCTAAAATGTGCAAGAGAGAAACATCAGATTACTCTCAGAGGATCTCCAAACAGACTCACAGCTAACTTCTCATCAGAAATCCTACAAGCTAGGAGTGAATGGCAAGATAGAGCCCAGATACTAAGAGAGAAAAAGTGCCAGCCCAGAATATTATATCCTGCTAAGCTCTCATTTGTGAATGAAGGTGAAATAAAGACCTTTCACAGCAAACAGAAATTGAAAGAATTTGTCGCCACTCGTCCAGCCCTGCAAAAGATGCTTAAAGATGTGCTACACACAGAAACACAGAAACACGGTCATCAATGTGAAAGAAGGTAAATGAAGGAAACCTCACAGCAAAAGATCACAGGAAGTTCAAAGCATATATTAGAAGATATCTTTGGGAAATGGCAGGGCAAAGTTACTACTTATCAATAGTCACATTGAACGTTAATGGCCTGAACTGTCCAGTTAAAAGACACAGATTGGCTGACTGGGTTAAGGAACAAAACCCATCTATTTGCTGCTTACAAGAAACACATCTTTCCAACAAAGATGCATGCAGACTGAAAGTGAAAGGCTGGAAAAAGATATACCATGCCAACAGAAATGAAAAAAAGAGCAGCTATAGCCATTTTAATATCTGACAACATAAACTTTACCACAAAATCTGTTAGGAGAGACAAAGAGGGGCACTATATAATGATTAAGGGATCAATTCAACAGGAAGATATAATGATTATCAATGTATATGCACCTAATTACAGGGCACCGGTTTATTTAAAAGATTTGTTAAGGGACTTAAAGGGAGACTTAGACCCCAATACAATAGTACAGGGGGACTTAAATACTCCACTCTCAGAAATAGACAGATCAACAGGACAGATGATCAACAAGGAGACAGTAGATTTAAACAACACTATAGCCCAAATGGATCTAACAGATATCTACAGAACTTTTCATCCTACACATAAAGCATTTACATTCTTCTCAGCAGTACATGGAACCTTCTCTAGGATTGACCACATACTAGGCCATAAAGCAAGTCTCAACAAATTCAAAAGAATTAGAATCATACCATGCAGCTTCTCAGACCATAGTGGAATGAAGGTGGAAATTAGCAACTCAGGAATCGCTAGAGCATATGCAAACACATGGAGATTGAACAACATGCTACTGAATGAACACTGGGTCATAGAAGAAATCAAAAGAGAAATCAAAAATTTTCTGGAAGTAAATGAGGATAACAGCACAACATACCAAAACTTATGGGATACAGCAAAAGCAGTATTGAGAGGCAAATTTATATCAATAGGTGCCTACATCAAGAAATTGGAAAGGCACCAAATAAATGAGCTTTCAATGCATCTCAAGGATCTAGAAAATCTGCAGCAAACCAGACCCAAATCTAGTAGGAGAAGAGAAATAATTAAAATCAGAGAAGAAATAAACAGGATTGAATAAAAAAAAATTACAAAAAATCAGCCAAACGAGGAGCTGGTTTTTGATAAAATAAACAAAATTGACACGCCATCAGCCCAACTAACTAAAAAAAGAAGAGAAAAGACCCAAATCAATAAAATCAGAGATGAAAAAGGAAACATAACAACAGACACTACAGAAATAAAAAGAATCATCAGAAATTACTACAAGGACCTGTATGCCAGCAAACAGAGAAACCTATCAGAAATGGATAGATTCCTGGACACATGCAACCTACCTAAATTGAACCAGGAAGACATAGAAAACCTAAACAGACCCATAACTGAGACAGAAATTGAAACAGTAATAAATGCCCTCCCAACAAAGAAAAGCCCAGCACCAGATGGATTCACTGCTGAATTCTATCAGACATTTAAAGAAGAACTAACTCCAGTTCTTCTCAAACTATTCAGAACAATCGAAAAAGAGGGAATTCTCCCAAATTCTTTCTATGGAGCCAACATCACCTTAATTCCTAAGCTGGAAAAAGATGCAGCATTGAAAGAGAATTACAGACCAATATCCCTGATGAACATAGATGCGAAAATCCTCAACAAAATACTGGCCAATAGAATACAACAACACATCAGAAAGATCATCCACCCAGACCAAGTGGGATTTATCCCTGGTATGCAGGGATGGTTCAGTGTGCGCCAATCAATCAATGTGATATACCACATTAGCAGACTGCAGAAGAAAAACCATATGATTATCTCAATAGATGCTGAGAAGGCATTTGATAAAATACAACACCCTTTCATGATGAAAACTAAGCAAACTGGGTATGGAAGGAACATTCCTCAATACAATCAAAGCAATTTATGAAAAACCAACGACCAGCTGGCACTGCAGCTCACTAGGCTAATCCTCCACCTTGCAGCGCCAGCACACTGGGTTCTAGTCCCGGTCGGGGCGCCAGATTCTGTCCCATTTGCCCCTCTTCCAGGCCAGCTCTCTGCTGTGGCCAGGTAGTGCAGTGGAGGACGGCCCAAGTACTTGGGCCCTGCATCCCATGGGAGACCAAGATAAGTACCTGGCTCCTGCCATTGGATCAGTGCAGTGCGCCGACCGTGGTGGCCATTGGAGGGTGAACCAATGGCAAAAGGATGAGCTTTCTCTCTGTCTCTCTGTCTCACTGTCCACTCTGCCTGTCAAAAAATTTAAAAAAAAAGAAAAACCAACGGCCAACATCCTATTGAATGGGGAAAAGTTGGAAGCATTTCCACTGAGATCTGGTACCAGACAGGGATGCCCACTCTCACCACTGCTATTCAATATAGTTCTGGAAGTTTTAGCCAGAGCCATCAGGCAAGAAAAAGAAATTAAAAGGATACAAATTGGGAAGGAAGAACTCAAACTATCCCTCTTTGCAGATGATATGATTCATTATTTAGGGGACCCAAAGAACTCTACTAAGAGACTATTGGAACTCATAGAAGAGTTTGGCAAAGTAGCAGGATATAAAATCAATGCACAAAAATCAACAGCGTTTGTATACACAGACAATGCCACGGCTGAGGAAGAACTTCTAAGATCAATCCTATTCACAACAGCCACAAAACAATAAATACCTTGGAATAAACTTAACCAAGGACGTTAAAGATCTCTACGATGAGAATTACAAAATCTTAAAGAAGCTCTCTGCTATGGCCTGTGAAAGCAGTAGAAGATGGCTCAAGTCCTTGGGCCCCTGCACCAGCATGGGAGACCCAGAAGAAGCTCCTGGATCCTGGCTTCAGACTGGCTCAGGTCATGCCATTGCAGCCTTTCAGGGAGTGAACCAGCAGATGGAAGACTTTTCTCCCTGTCTCTGTCTCTCTGTACCTCTTTTTTTTTTTTTAAAAAAAAGAGCAAAAATGAAGGGTTAGAAAAAGATATATCATGTAAATGGAAACCAGCAACAAGCTGCAGGAACCATATTGGTATCAGATAAAATAGACTTTAAATTAAGAGCTGCAAAAAGGGAAAAGGATATCATATATTCATAAAAGGATCAATTCATCAAGATAATATAACATATATGAAAATATAGGCACACAAGACCGTACAAATACAGTAAATATTATTAGGGCTAAAGGGAGAGATAGATTCTACTACAGTAACACCAGGAGGCTTCAACCACTGACAGGCATCAAAGAAACATCAGAGTTGTACCATATCATAGAGCAAATGGACCTAGGAGACTTTAAACATCATTTCCCCAACAATTATAGAGTACACATTCTACTCATCAGCACATGGAACATTTTCTAGGATAGACCCCAGATGAGGACACAAATCAAGACTCAGTAAACAAAAAATAAATGAACATCATGTATATTTTCAAGCCACAAAGGAAAACATTTAGAAATCAATTATGCAGGCCAGAGCTGTGGTGTAGCGGGTGAAGCTGCCTCCTGCAGTGCCAGCATCCCATATGGGAGCTGGTTCGAGTCCTGGCTGCTCCACTTCCAATCCAGCTCTCTGCTATGGCCTGGGAAAGCAGTAGAAGATGGCCCAAGTCCTTGGGCCTCTGCACCCATGTGGGAAACCTGGAGGAAACTCCTGGATCCTGCCTTCGAATCAGCATAGCTCCAGCTATTGTGGCTAACTGGTGAGTGAACCAGCGAATGGACGCCCCCCACCCTCCGCTGCTTCTCCTCTGTGTAATTCTGACTTTCAAATAAATAAATAAATCTTTAAAAATATTAATTGTAACAACAGAAAATCTGCAAATACATGGAAATTAAACAACATGCTACTGAATGACTAATGGATCATGGAAGAAATTAAAGTAGAAATAAAAATTCTTGAAACAAATGAGAATATCAACAACACATATCAAAATCTGAGGACAGCCAATGCAGTATTCCGAGGAAGGTTTACAACAACAAGCTTCCCTTAAAATGGAAAGATCTCAAATAAATTATCTAATATTCATGTTAAAGACTTGGAAAAGCAAGAAAAACCATACCCAAAATTAGTAGGAGGTGAGAAATCAAGAGAATCAGAGCAGAAATTAATGAAACTCAAACAAAACTAACAACTCTTAAAATCAAAAAAAAAAAGGAAAAGATGGATTTTGAAAAATAAGCAAAACAGGTAAATCTTTAGCCAACTAACAAAGAAAATAGAGAAAAAACCTAAAATAAATAAAATTAGAGATGAAAAATGATACCACAGAAACACAAAGAATTACAAGTGACTCCTGTGAATGACTTTGTGCTATCAACTTAGAAAACCTTGAAGAGATGGATGAATTCCTGGGTGCACGCTATCTGCCAATATTACTTCAAGAAGATATAGAAAACCATAACAATGCGATTGAAGAAGTACCTAAAGTCTCCTGTCAAAGAAAGGTCCAGGACCTGATGTCTTTACAACTGAATTCTACAGAACATTTAGATAGGAACTAACTCCAATACTTTGCAAATTATTCCAAAACACTGAAAATGAAAGAATTCTGCTGAATTCTTTTTATGAGGCCAGTGTTACTCTGATACCAAAACCAAACAAAGACATAACATAAAAAGTAAACTATAGACCAATATTCCTGATACACACAGATGTAGAAATGCTCAACAAAAGATTAGCAAACTGAATCCAACACTACATCAAAAAGATCATATACCATGATCAACTAGCATTTACCCCAGAGGTGCAAGTGTGGTTCAACATTCACAAACCCATAAATATAAGTCACAGTAGCAGACTGAAGAACACCATATGATCATCTTGATAGATGCAGAGAAATCATGACTCAGCATCCCATCTCTATAAAAACCCTCAACAAATTAGTTCTACAAGCAGCATATCTCAAAATGATACAGCTACATGTGTGTGCATGTATGTATATGACAAACTGGCAATCAGTATCATCCTGAATTCAGAACACTTGAAAGCAGATCCAGAACAAGACAAGGATGTCCAATTTTTACCACTCGTACTTGATATAGTGTTGAAAGTATGAGCATGGGCAGCGGGGCGCTGTGCTGTGGCGTAGTGAGTAAAGCCACTGCCTGTAGTGCCAGTATCCCTTATGGGTGCCAATTTCTGTCCTGGATGCTTCTCTTCTGATTCAACTCTCTGCTTTGGCCTGGGAAAGCAGTGGAAGATGACCCAAGTCCTTGGGCCCCTGTACCCACGTAGAAGACCCAGAAGAAGCGCCTGGCTCCTGGCTTCGATCGGCACAGCTCTGGCAGTTGCACCCATCTGGGGAGTGAACCAGTGGATGGAAGACCTCTCTCTCGCTCTCTCTCTTTCTGCTTCTGCCTCCGCCTCTGCCTCTCTGTAACTCTGCCTTTCAAATAAATAAATATATCTTAAAAATTAGAAAGTATTAGCATGAGCAATTACAGAATTGAAGAAACAATGAGCTTCAAATGTCACAGAAGATGAAACCAAATATCCATGTTTGCAGATGACATGATGCTGTACAGTGCTAGGTCATGCCTCTCATTCAAACTGTTACCTCAACTATATTGGAAACAGATCCTCTTAAGTCACTCAACTTACTTCACAAGGAGGGAATGATAATGTGTGGGTCTTGGAGTCAGTTTTGGAAACAAAACTTGGACTCTAAAATGACCATGCTTGGACACTGAAAAATATGTGTGTAGACAGCAGTACAGCATCACCTACAGTGTGGCATGGCTCACTTTGAAAATTCCATGGTGTCCTGTCGCCAGGGTAACAAGGTGAGTGACATCATCCTGCCATTCCAACTGTCACTCTCTTGAACTGAAAGGTTCAAACTTGAGTGAGGTGGGAACGTGTGTATCGCCCTATCCAGAGTGGTCCGCGATGGGAAATCTCAACTGCTGTCCAGCAGGTAGGCCACACTGACCTCCACAATGCTGCTTCTCCACCGGCCACTTACCTTCTGCTTAATCACTCTCCTCATGGACTGTCATTTCCCCATTCCAGGCTGTCTACAGATTTATAAAGATAGTTGGTCATCCACATTATTCAGTTTCTACTTTTGATGCTTCTGTTAAGTTTGTTGTTTCAAAATCTTTCCTAAATTTAGAGAAACACATTATTTCCAATGTCAAGTTTGTTTGCACCTTATCCAGAGAATGATGATAGGAAAGAAACTCACACTACTCTCTTCAGTCAGGAAAAATTAAGACCAAACACAACACAGACATCACACAAAAAGGCACTTTCAAGCCAGCCTCTTCTGTCTGTAGAGGTCGCCATCTGAGACCAAGACTGTAAGAACAGTCTGAACCAAGATATCTTTTTGTCACATTGGAAGAAACTGGGATTTCAGGGTGGGGTGGATAAACACATGAACCCTGCTGTTTGGGGGTTACAGGGAAACGGGGAGGAGGGACAGCGCCGTTGGTCAGTGGGGCAGACATCTGAAGACAGAGAGAAGGGGCCTGCCTGATGGTCTTCAGGCAGAATCATGGGTTGGATGGGCAAGCCTGGCCATGGATGAACCTCACTAATGGGAGAGGGAACTGTGTATGCTGTCCCTGCAGGGTCTAGAGAGAGGTGAAGAGTTCCTAGGGACTGGGTTTTGGTGAGAAAAGTCATGGGCATGAAGGTGCAATCACAGAGTTGGTACAGACATTGCCTTTTTCAGACAGGTATTTGAGACTACTCAGCCACTTTCTCTGAAGGACAGATATTAAGTTTTCTATGGCATTAAAAATTCATCTTAGACAGGGTAAATTACAAAGAAAGAAGACCCCCAAGCTCAGGATACTCAAGTCTAGGAGTCAAAGATCAGGTGCCCATATCAAGGGTCCCATGCTGTGTCCCATCATTGTGGAAAAGTAGAAGAGCAAGCAGAGTGACAGAAGAGAGACAGGAAGAGGGGTTGGGCTTGTGTTCTAATGACTCTCCCCCATATTAACCAATTCAGTACTGAGAACCACACGAACTCCTTTCAACAACCTGATCCACTATTGAATGGGAAAACTGGGAAGAAAGTGAGGAACTGCAATGATCATACACTTCTCTGTGGTCTCCTGCCAGCTGGATGTCAACAGCTGTCTGTATTGTCATACTGTTCCAGGTTCTTGTCTAAAGAGTTTTAGACGAAAAGGAAGTCGGAGGTCAAGTACATCGACTGTCCATTCCACACAGAAGGCCGGAAAAATCCATGTCTTGCCAAAGAACAGGATGCCCACAACAAAGGAATCAGTTGAAGGTACTCTGCAAATTCAATCATGAAGCTCATTCAACAATCAGATTCTGCTTTATTCAGGGCCTCATAGTTAAGACAAAACTCTTAAAAAGCTATGCTATCTGTGTCTTTCATTCCATGACTGCAAAATTAGAATTGGTCAACTCAATCAGCAGGGTGACCACTACACAGGGAAGACATGTTAACAACTTAAACTTGGGGTCACTGTTAGTAGTAACATCTCAAGGTACTGTTCAGACATATGCCCGATTGTGCAACATGGGCTGAAATGGACATCTTACTGAGAGAGTGCCACCAGATTTCATGCTAATATTAACAATTGGAGATAAAATAGGAAAACTGAACAGATAGCTCCTAAAGTTCTCATACTGGACTCCCACTTCCCTTTTTCTGATGACACTTCCATTATTAGGGTACATTTGTTATGGAGACTGAACCAATAAAGAAATGTTATCATTGACTCAACTCCCAAGTCTGCACTAAGGTTGGTTCTGGTGGTACAGTCCTGGGAGTTATTCATCTTTACTCATGTTTCCAGAACCTTTGAATGACCCCAGAACATGACCCTAGAACTGGCCATTTTAAATATCTGATTAGTCATTCTTTTTCACAATTTCATAGAGTTGGAATTAGATTTGGTAACTTACATAAGAATTCTTCTGCTCCTTTTTGTGGCTTGACTGCTCAATGATTTTCATCACTGAGTTATACCCCCTTGGATAGATGGGTCAATGTTCTTGGTCCTGGTTTCCAATTTAAGCAATCAGGAAGAAAGCCACCAGAAACAGTCATGTGGCAGGGTTCTGTGGGGACAAAGTTTTTTAAATTAATTGGGTAAACACCTAGGACTATGGCCCCTTGCTTGGATGGGGATGACATTTTTCTTGGTAAAACTGACTGGAGTTCACCAATGAAGCCACATGGCCCTGACACCTTCTTTCGCCTTTTGTAGCTGTAAAGTTCTCTTCAAAGGCTCGGGCCCATGGGTTAGTTTGGGTAGTTTCTGACTCTGAAGGAATTTCAGGCTTCGTTGAACCTACTTGTGGGCATACAGTATGTAAAGTACTTTTTTCTTTCCTTTTCCTGTCCATGCCATGAAAGGTGAGGATTCCCTTCTCATTTGCAGTAGCAGACATTGTTTCTTCTCTTTTTGCCTTGTGCTTAGACAGGCGGAGGTTTCACAATCTTATGCATTTTTTTCAAAAAAAATATTTTTTGACTTTTTGTTTTATTCTGCCCATTTCCTATTTCCTATTACATTCATTTCTGAGAAAATTGCTATTTTTTCATTTTTTATCTAATTTACATCAGATTGCTTTTCTACTTACAACCTACTTTTCTAGGTTATAAGAATCCCTTATTGATTTTAGATCATCATTGTTTTCTAAAGTATTTCACTCACGGGCTCCATTTTCCTTCTGAGCACTGCTTCATTGCAACCCAAAGTTGCAAAAGGTGTTTTTATTTGCTTCGTTCAAAATAGTTTAAAATGTCTATACAGTCTTCTTTGTCCCATTTGTTTTGGAGAGTATGTTATTTAGCTTCCATAGTTCTTGCAAAATTTACCAAGTAATCTTCATTGCATTGATTGAACTCTATTGTATTACCATAGTTGCCCAGTGGCACAAGCTGTGTGACATACATTACTTTAAGTGGTTGTGCGGCAGAGCTCATACTTTGATCTGCCTTGGAGACTTCTTCATATGAACCTGAGAAGAATGTGTTTCTCTCATGGCTGAAATGTCTCTACACGCCAATCAAAATAGTTAGTTGAGGGTTAATAATTTTCTTGGGCTGCCATAATCAAGTGCCTGGTTGGTTGGTCAGTTTGAAGTACATGACATTTTATTTTCCCACAGGTCTGGAGATTGGGTGTCAGAAATCTAGGTTTATGCATAGTCACCCTCCCACAGAAACCCATCAGGACTAATCTTTCCTGGCCCTTCCCGGCTTCTGCTGGTTTCCTGGAAATCCTGGGCCTCCTGTGTGCCTACCATAGCACCTGAATTTCTGCCCCCATCATTTCATGGCATCCTTCCATCTTGGACCTGTTTCCTCATCTTGTAAAAATGCCAATCATAGTCATATGGGAACAAGTCCTTGCTACTCCAATATGAATTCATATTAACTGGATAATCCTCCAATGACTCCATGCCTAAATAAGGTCACCTTCACAGGTCCTTCAAGTGAAAGGGGTGGGAACATGCTGAAGCCCTCATACTGCTGTTCATTTCAACTCCACCTGGCTTGTTTCATTCCTGCTCAATCTGTCAATTTTCAATAGTAGTGAATTTGTGCCCCCCCATGCCACTCTACTGGAGGTCTCTGACTCTAATAAACCTTTTATATTTTAAGATTTATTTATTTATTTAAAATCAGAGTTACACAGAGACAGAAGGAGAGGCAGAGAGAGAGAGGAATCTTCCATCTGCAATTGGCTGCAGTGGCTGGAGCTGGGCTCATCTGAAGCCAGGAGCTTCTTCCAGGTCTCCCACATGGGTGCAGGGGCCCAAGGACTTGGACCATCTTCTACTGCCCTCCCAGGCCATAGCAGAGAGCTGGATTGGAAATGGAGCAGCCTAGTCTCAAGCCTGCACCCATATGGGATGCCAGCACTGCAGGTGGCTGCTTAACCTGCTACGTCACAGTGCAGCCTCCTCTAATAAATCTAAAAAAAAAAAAAAACTGAATTTGTCTATCTGCGCTTGTAGTTCCATCCATTTTTGCCTCAAGAATTCTGAGGCTCTACTATTAGGCAAGTGCACAGTAAATATTGATCTAGACTGTTCAACAACATTTGCTTTATTACAGAAAGTCCATATTTGTCACTAATACTGACCTTATTCTGAGATCTGACTATAAGAATAAATTAGAGCTAATGGCTTTAATGGCTGGAGCTGTGCTAATCCGAAGCCAGGAGCCAGGCACAACTTCCTGGTCTCCCACGTGGTGCAGGGACCCAAGGACTTGGGCCATCTTCCACTGCTTTCCCAGGCCATAGCAGAGAGCTGGACTGGAAGAGGGGCAGTTGGGACTAGAACCAGTGCCCATATGGGATGCCAGCGCTGCAGCCAGAGGATTAGCCTACTGTGCCATGTTGCCAGCCCCTATGTTGGCTTTTTTGAGGTAGTCTCTCCCTTTCTGTCACACTCTGTGTATCACCAAAAAGTGGACGGCAGATGATGAAGCAGGTATCTCTCTGTACCTAAGTGTTCACAGCAAGCAGAAAACAGAAACAACAGAATCTGGATTATTTCAAAGTATCCAACAACAAACAGATGAGTAATGACAATGTGGTATATGAACACACTGGAAGAGTTTTAATATGTAAAAGTGAATTTACGTTTTATACCAGACCAGGGATGGACATGGTAACACCTGACACTGTAATAAGGTGGACACAGAAAGACAAACACTGTAGGTTTTAATACAATGGCATGTCTACAACAGGCAAATTCAAAGGACTGGAAGTACAGATTAGTTGGGGATGGAAGGAGGAGAAGGTAAAGTTCTTCCTTTATAGATGCAGAGTTTAGACTGGGTATGATGAAAACTGTTGGGGCACACAGGGGTGGTGCTTACACAGCACTGCCAAGTAATTCATGCCACTGAAATTTTCACTTACAAGTGATTCAGATAATAAATGTCTACTTGCCCACAGCAATTTAAAAATACCTGAAAGGAAAGATGGCAAATGTAATAGCTGCTTATGTAGATTCATGGAGGTAAATGATCTTGGGACACAACAAGAAAAATGTGGGGATTTCCATGGTCTACATTTTGGGCATTTCCACGCCCATTTTGCACAGGAGCAATGATGAGGCATCATCAAGGAATCAGTGCACTATGGCATTTGCCTATTTCTAAATTGACTGTTTTGTAATGATTTGGTTGCTGGTAGTAAGAAAGCCAAAACTCTCCTTCTCATTTCTTTCCTGCTCCTCTTCTTGGGCTTTGTCATCCACCAGGGAGGATGGCCCAGCAGTGGCACGTGTGCAGTTCCAAGCCCACATCAGGTGGCCTTCCTGCTACTTGTGGGTGCAGGGCTGGCTTGTCTTTTTCTTGCTCTGTTATTGAGTGCAGCACAGAACTCTTGACATTGTTCACTGCTCACCAACCATCCCCACCTAGCCTAGGCCCATGTCCACAGCAAGCAAGTCTCCCTGCGGAACTCATCCACAACACCTGACAGTTACCCCGTGGTTCTCCTAGCTGCTCCTGAGGACCTGGTGGAAGCGATTCCAAGAGACAGAGCAGAGGAGGAGGTCACATCTCTTGGCAAGGTATGACTGGGGTTTTTGGTCACAGAAAGAAATGTTCCTGGTATACAATCACTAGTCTTATTTACTTACTTATTTGAAAGGCAGAGTTGCACAGAGACAGGGGAAGAGAACAAAAGATCTTCCATCTAGTAGTTTACTCCCCAGATGCCTGCAAAGGCCAGAGTTGGTCCAGGCCAAAGCCAGGAGTCCAGTGCACTATCCAGATCTCCCACATGAGTGATAGGGGACATTCTCCATGCCTCCGCAGGCACAACAGCATGGCATTGTATTGGAAGCTGAGCAACCAGGATGCAAACTGGCACTGCAGGATGGACTACTGGCACTGCAGGATGGACTGCTGGCACTGCAGGCAGCAGTTCCGTTCACTGTGTCACAACATCAGGCCCAGGCAACGTTTTTCTCAGATACGAAAATCTGAACGCCTATACTGAAGATGACTTCCACAGTTTATTTGGTGGGGAAAGCCCAGGGCATGTCTGTTATAAAGTGAGACATGACTCAAGAGGGTCTCCTGTAATCACAGCATCAATTACAAGTGATGTGGTGCTGGGCGTTTTCCATAGGAGCAGTTCTGCATAGTTTAAATATTTTATGATTTAAAAGATTTATTCATTATTTGAAAGGCAGAATAACAGAGAGACAGACAGACAAAGATCTTAAATCCTCTGGTTACCTTCCCAAATGGCTATAAAGGCTGGGGCTGGGCCATGTGGAAGCCAGGAGCTAGGAACTCCATCTGGGGGGGTCTCCCACTGGTTGGAAGGGACTCAAATACTTGGGACATCCTCCACTGCCTTCCCAGGTACATGAGCAGGGAACTGGCAGCAGCAGGGCAGCCTGGACTTGATTTGGTGCTCTGATATGGGATGCTTGCCTCACAGGGGGCAGCCTAACCCAGTGTGCCACAAGGCCAACACCCAGGTTTTCATTTTCACAAATGAATGTTGCATTTGCCAACCAAAATGAACACCTAAAATGGGCTGTGAAAAGCTCACGTATTTCACACAAGTATCCTCTGTGCTTTATTTGGGGCATTTGCCTCATGCACTGTGTCCCATCAAGTTTCCCAAGGTCAGCACCAGGAGAAGAGACCTGTGCAAACAGTATCTGATCTCACAGTGACTTCCTTTCTCTGACTGCAGGTGGACTCAGGATCCAGTGGACACTGTACGTATTCTAGAATGCCTCCGGTGCTGAGGAACAACTGAAGGGAGGAGACACTGGGACCTTCCTGCCGGTTCTCTTCTGGAGAGCCAACCTGATTCCAGCTTCCTGGTGGATTAAAAAGATTGAGGGTGTGGTAAAACAAAAACCAGAAAGACTAGCACATAGCTACAGGCATCTAAGGCAGGCTCTGGAAATAGCTATGTCATTTAGATGGTGGGGGTTTCTGTGCCCCAGTATGGTGAGTTTTTATGAGTGAGCGTGTATGTCTTTGAAAGTGCTTGGATGTGTATATGTGTACATACTTCCCACAGAAAAAGTGTTCCCAAATGCACAGCTCAAGGTTCAATTCTCAAAAAACAAAAACAAAAAAGAACCTGATCACCCTCCACATTTTATGTAAGTGAGCTCATTCAACCCTCACCCCACATGTGTCTGATGGTTAGGTCACAATTCCATGGCTTAGCTGGATATGAAACATACTCCCAACATATGTGAAAAGTATTTAATACTAATTAAAACAGTTTAAAATATATTTAGGGAGCTGGAAAGGTCAACATGATTTGATCATCACACACTGTCTGCATACAATGAATTCTTATGCTATAATCCATAAAGATACCATTTCTAATGGTAATAAAAACAATAGGAACAGGAGAAAAGTTTTACCATAATGCCTGGTGCTCATTTTTAAATGGTGGAATTTCACCATTTTTACTTCTTCTTCATTTACTTGTGTGGTACCTAGGGATTGGCAATAAATGAACATGTTGCTTTGCCTACAACTGAGTCCTTCTCCCACTAATGGTTGCTTTTAATTAAGTTCAGAAGCTCATAGGAGAGATGACATATTCAAATACAATAAACAGATATTGATCCCTGAGTAGTAGTACCTTGGGAAACATCAAGACGACAGTAGCCGTTTATTTGGCTTCTAAACATGCAGGAGTCGTCCGAGGACTCTTACTGAAATACAGCAACCGTGGTGGTATTGACCCCAAATAGTTCCCATGAATGAAGCTGCCTTGACTAGAATGTTTAAGGCTCTGCTTCTCAGGTCTTTCACGTTCTTCTCCTCGGCCTTAACCCTCGCCCCATGCCCATATCCAACAATGCTCCCTGATGCACCAGTGTACTGACAGTTCTCATATGTCCTTTTAGTGCCCCTGGAGGATGCATGGGAGGAGCTTCCTGGTGACACGGAGGATAAAGAAACTCCAGAGTACACTGAGGTAAGGGCCCCCGCCTTCCTCTAAAACAGAAATGTTCCTTCCTCGGCTTCTTCCGTTCTCAACCAGATGAAGAGAAGAAAAATCTGAACATGGATAGGGTCCATGATACACGCTGTGCATGGTGAGGGCCACTGAGAGGGAGAGTTTACACCAACAGAGAGCTGACCCGGGACACAGGGACAAAATTACTGTCAGGACTGGACCACAGCAAGCTTTTCTCTGTAGCACTTCTCCTCTTTTGAAAGGAATTTTGTGACTTCCCACCACAGTGGACTGGAGAGACACGTCCCCCATGAAGAGCTCATGCCTCCTGGCCTGAGTGTGATCGCTCTGCTCACATCTTTGGGTTCCCTCCATAGGACCACTCTTTCACATGGGGTTTCCCAGTGTCACCAAGGGTATTAAAGACGGGTGCAAAGGGACACAGAGTGTTCAGACCCTCATGGTGCCATTTTCTAATTACAGGTGATTTCAATACGAACAGCAAGTGGTATGTATTCGGGAAACATTTACTCCCTATAGTATGAATAGTCCAGATGACAGCACAAATGGGACTATCTTGGGGGCTTTAGTGTGAAAGGCCACCTGACGCCCAATTCCTGCTATGACAGAGGACTAGGAGTGCGGTGGTGGGAAATTAACTTCCTCATAAAGGGTAATGATCATTTTCTGGGGTCCCTGGAAGATACTGGCTTGTGCATGGGGGTGGGCTTTATCTATGTGGGTACCCATGTGTTACAGTTCTGAGTGTCTGAGTTTGGCAGTTTGTGTGTATTACCCTAATTATGTTCCTTTGAAGCCACTATCAGTTCTCTGTAAAAAAACAATCACAGAGGTATTGCTGCATGGTTACAGGAATATGTATATAAAAAAGTGAGGGGTTTCAGATGCAGGATGGAGGCACCATATTTCAGTGCACTAGGGAAAGTGAGACATTGAGAGGTGGTGCTGTCAGCTCCTCTCCCTCCCTGGAAGGCTTGAAGCTGTGGTCAATGTCTGCCTGAAGGTCAGGTCCATAGAGCCCAGGAAGAGGCTGAGAGCACAGAGCAAGGGGCAGGGTCATGCTGAGCAATTCAGGGGAGGAACGGGCAAGACACTCTGTGAATACTTACTGTCTGTGTTTGTGTCTCTCAAGATTGGGTCTTACAGAGCGTTTCTGACTATACCAGTGACGATGAAGCCTCTTCAGGTAGGAGCAACACCCACAAAGACCAGAGGGTCAAATTAGGGCAATGCTTGGGTTATCTGCTGCTGTGGACTCCTGAAAGGACATAGGAACTCAGGAGGAAAAAAGACATTGTATGTAGACGTCTGATTAGTTCTTTTTTATATTAATTATAGAGTAGGAAGAGGTTTTATGCCCATGGGATTGGAGCAATAGAAATTGTTAACTATCATTTCTTGCTTTACTATTTAAAACTTTACATTTGCTTTAATACTGGCCACCCCAGCTTTTCCATTGCAAAGATCAAATCCACTGCATTGTGACAGGACAGCACTACCTTCCAACTGAACACAAGAGATGTCTGGGTTTTGCACTGACCATTGTCTTCGTCCATTTCTGGCCACAACGTAATACCTGAGACTCTGTAACTAATCAGGAACAGAAATTTCTTTCTTACAAGGTTGAAGGTCAAAGAGCAAGGTGCTGCCATTGTGTCTCAGTAAGGGCTCCTTGCTTCATCCTCAGCTCAGGGCAGAAGGAAGAAGAGCACCCCCCTCCCCGACACACCACCAGGGTCAGTTGAGTTAAAGAATACTTGCTCTGGGCTGACTGGGGAGGCCCCAGCGTCTTAGAGTTGTGAGGGCCAAGCATTACTCTGGGTTCATCTTGGCTTCCTAATCTCCTCCAAGTCCAGTGTTTGGAGTAGACTGTGTGACAGGCCATTATCCAGATACTACTGGAGACACTGCATAGCTGTACAGGCTGCCCAGAGGATGTGTGTTAGGGGATCCTGGGCTGGACACACACGCGGTCCTGCTGACCTCATCTCCTGGAATGCACTGGGCTCAGTGGAGGGCCTCTGGGCAGCAGGACTGGGCATCACTATTCCCCTCAGATGCACTGCTTCAAACACAGCCTGTTCCTCCTCCAGTCATGCCTAGCACGTTCCCTGTCCTCAGGCCTGCCAACTTCCTACTTCCCAGTCCTCCCACTGCTCAGTGAAAACCCTAGCAAGTCCCATTTATTGATATGGACAAGAATACACCTGCTGTGGACACCCTGTTGCCTCCTTGGCCGACTACCAGAATTTGAACAAATTAAATTTCCTCTCCTCTTTGGGTCATCTTTTCAAGTGGATCAGGAAACATGGGATTCTTGTGATGATTCAATATTTCCAAACTCCATGAGGTTACCCCAGACATGTGGGGTTGGTCCTCATTACCTTTCCAAGGCCCAACAAGCGTCCATGACACTTGTTCCCCATGTAAGTGATCTATAGATGTATTGCTGTGCATGGCAATACGTTTCGTAAAGATTTATTTACTACTTCAAAGGCAGAGTTATAGACAAAGAGGGAAATCAGAGGGAAATCTTCCATCCACTGGCTCAGTCCCCATAGAACCTCAAGGAGCAGGTTGGACCAGGCCAAATCAGGAGTCCAAAACTCCATCAGAGTCTCCCAAACAGCTGGCAGGGCCCAAGCACAAGCCATCTTACACTGCTTTCTGAGGCACTTTAGCAGGGAGCTGGATCAGAAGTGGAGGAGCAGGGACACCAACCAGTGATCCCATGGAGGGGTCCCCACAGGTGGTGCTTGAACCTGCTGCACCACAATGCCAGCCCCAGGTGGCAGTATATCTTTATCTTGGCCTCCAGAGCTCCCATATCAGACAATAATATGACTGGTAGAAGATGACAAGGACAAAGGAAATGGACAAGAGTTATGAGACAAAATAGAGGAAGGGAAACACGAGGGATGGAAAACAATGAGTTGCACGCATCGACCCAGTGGCTACCTATGGAGGAACAAGGTGATACTTCTTAGGCACAGTGATGGGAATCTGAGGCAGGAAGAAGAAGGCAAAGTTCAGAGATCCTCTCACTTATAACAGAGGTGAAGCCATCTAGGCCTGGGATAGGGATATAGACATGGGGTCCAAGGTTGACCCACATCATCTAACCAGCAGCAGGGATCCGAGTCCTCACCTCAAGTCTAACTCTCCCCTTTCCTTCTCTCTGGCAACCTCAACACCCCTGCTCTGGTGCACATGGAAGGCTATGTGGCAGCATCGGAACATTCCCTCGGGAGCAGCGATCTGGGAGTAAGTGATTTCTTCTTTCATCTCTTCTGATTCTCTTGCTTTCTTGCTCACAAGCCCCTGATCCTGCTTCTCCCACATTCCCACCTCACCACAGTGGATGAATCGCATCTTGAAGGACCTGGTGGCATCCAGGCAGTGGATGTCCTTGCACTGTGGATGCTGATCCAGTCTCTCTGCAGCCCTCCCCTCTCCCTTCATCAGCCTTGCCCTCACTCCTCACCCCCGGACTGCACTATGAAATGGTGCTGAGGAACCCAACTGGCCCACACAGGCAGCTGGGCTGGGGACAGGCAGGCAGGGTCCCAGTGTCAATGGAGGGAGGACTCCTGGGAAGTCTGACTCTGGCCTCCATGTCCCCCAGGACAGCGCTTTTCCTTAATGCCTGGTTCAGGAAATATACTTGTCTCCTTCCAGCTGTCCACATGTTCCCTGGATGCGAACTATCCACAAAGTCTTCAGGACATGGAGGACCTCGATGAAGATCAGGAATTGTGAGTTTAGAGCAGGTATCTCGGGGTCAGGGAAGTAAGGGCACATGGACTCCATTGCTTCACATTCTTTGTGACACCTCAGGGAAGCCAACAAACTGGAGCCCAGAGGTGGAGAGGCTGCCGTCGAGCCTGACCTGGAGAGTGGAGAGGAATGGCTATTCAGGATCCACGCAGGTGAGTGAAGGATGTACCCTGAGGTGGTCCCAGGGCTCCCCTCGGGCTTCCAGGCTGAGCCCCCAGGAGCTGTTTACATCTGAAGGGAAGGCTGGGGGTGCTGGTACAACTGGCATGTAAATGGCTTCAGTGTGGCCACGGGTGGTGGTGTTTCTGGAAGAGCCCCAGAGCCGCTCAACACCTCCCTCTGGAGGGCACTTTCCTGCCTGCCCGACATGGATGCCAACAGGGAACCTCCCCAGCTGTGGTGGGACACTGGTATTTTCTCTGAGCTCCTCCACCTAGAGACAATGAGGTGAGGATGGACAGAGGGAGGCACCTCTGGGCTCCTTTTCACACCAGAAGAGGCCACAGATCCACCTTTGCAGCCCTGTGGGTACCCGGCCCATCCTGACACCACTTAGGGGCCAGTGCAGAACAAGGGGCTGCTGGGATTTCCCCAATCCTCAGGGGGCCCTCAGCCCCTTTTCTTAGAGGGTGACAACCGAGGCTTTTTAAAATATGTTTAAACTGTTTTATTGGGGGGATATAAAATCACCTGTATAGCTGTCAAGTTCTAACAGAAACACTGACATCAATTCAAGGCAAAGCTCACTTTGGAGAGTGACAGGAGCAGGGCCACAAGTCCCTCTGTTCTTCTTGTCGGTGCTCTGATTTTACACTTCAATTACACACACACACTAGTTTTACGACCCTTTCAGAAGAAGTTTCTTCCATCCCAGTTCCATGCTGACAGGTACTAAAGCAATCACGATATGGTTTTAGTGCCACAAAATAACTGTTTCCAATTACATGCTTGAGATCAGATCTACAGGGAGGATAGAAAGAAGTTCTACAGGATTAGGGAAGGAAACCGAAGAGCTGGGGCAGTTGTCTGTAGTTAAGATGTGGGTCACAGGCTGGATCCTGGATCCTGAGGGTGTGGTCAGACTGGGCAGGATCACGGCCCCACCCTGTGTCATCAGACCCAGGGGAGTAGGCCTTGGCTTTTTAATCCCAGGACCAGGATAGAACGGCTTACTTACACAAATCTACCAAAAACAGATGCTGGTGAATAAGTGGGGAAAAGGGACACTAACCCACTCTTGGTGGGAATGCAAACTGGTAAAGCCTCTGTGGAAGCCAGTGTGGAGATTCCTCAGAAACCTGAATATAACCCTACCATACAACCCAGCCAATCCTCTCCTTGGAATTCACCCAAAGGACATTAAATTGGCAAATAAAAGAGCTGTCTGCACCTCAATGTTTATTGCAGCTCAATTCACAATAGCTAAGACATGGAATCGACCTAAATGCCCATCAACAGTAGACTGGATAAAGAAATTATGGGACATGTACTCTATAGAATACTATACAGCAGTAAAAAAAAAAATTAAATCCGGTCATTTGCAACAAAATGGAGGAATCTGAAAATCATCATGCTGAGTGAAATAAGCCAGTCCCAAAGGGACAAATATCATATGTTCTCCCTGATTGGTGACAACTAACTAAGCACCTAAAAGGAAACTTGTTGAAGAGAAATGGACACTATGAGAAACAGTGACTTGATCAGCCCTTGTCCTGACTATTGAGGAACAACTTACTACTTTATTCCTTTTAGTATTTTTTTGTTCTATTTGGTACCATTGGTTGAACTCTTTACTTAACACACAATTATTCTGAAGTGCTGAAATTTAACTGAAAAGTGATCCCCATTAAATATAAGAGTGGGAATAAGAGAGGGAGGAGATGCACAGTTTGGCACATGCACAATCGGACTTACCCCTAATGGTAGAGCTAGAAACATACCAGGCGATTCCAATTCAATCCAATCAAGGTGACATGTACCAATGCCATCTCACTAGTCAAAGTGATCAGCTTCAGTTCATAATTGATCATAATGATAGGATTAATAGTCAAAGGGACACATAAACAAGACTAGTGTCTGCTAAAACTAACTGATAGAACTAAAATGGAGAGAACAATCCAACATGGGAAGCAGGATACACAGCAGACTCACAGAATGGCAGATGTTTTAAACAGCGCTTTGGCCTCAGAATCAGCCCTTAAGGCATTTGGATATGGCTGAAAAGCCCATGAGAGTATTTCCGGCATGGAAAGCCAAGCCACTCGGGAAAAAAAAAAATGACCTAAATGAAAGATCTCTGTGAGTGAGATCCCAGTGTAAAGAACAGGCCATCAAAGAAAGAGGTACCTTTCTCTGAAGGGAGGAGAGAACTTCCACTTTGACTATGGCCTTGTCTAAACAAGATGGGAGTTGGTGAACTCAAGAGGCTCCCAGGCCAGCGCCGTGGCTCACTAGGCTAATCCTCTGCCTGTGGCGCTGGAACCCCAGGTTCTAGTCCCGGTTGGGGCACTGGATTCTGTCCCAGTTGCTCCTCTTTCAGTCCAGCTCTCTGCTGTGGCCTGGGAAGGCAGTGGAGGATGGCCCAAGTGCTTGGACCCTGAACCTGCATGGGAGACCAGGAGGAAGTTGGCTCCTGGCTTAGGATTGGCGCAACAAGCTGGCCACAGCACGTTGGCCATAGCACCAATTTGGGGGGTTAACCAATGGAAGGAAGACCTTTCTCTCTGTCTCCTCTCTCACTGTTTAACTCTACTTGTCCAAAAAAAAAAAAAAAAAAAAAAGAGGCTTCCATAGCTTTGGCAGCTCATGACAAGAGCCTCGGGTGATTACTGAAGTCATAGATAAGAGTGTCAATTGTTAGACCAACAACAGGAGTCACTGTGCACTTACTCCTCATGTAGGATCTCTGTCCTTAATGTGTTATACTATGTGAATTAACGTATAACTGGTACTCAAACAGTGCTCTATACTTTGTGTTTCTGTGTGGGTGCAAAATGTTGAAATCTTTACTTAGTGTAAACTAAACTGATCTTCTGTATATAAAGATAATTGAAAATGAATCTTGATGTGAATGGGATGGGAGAGGGAGTGGAAGATAGGATGGTTGTGGTGGGAGGGAGTTTATGGGGGAAAAAAGCCGCTACAATCCAAAAGTTGTACTTTGGAAATTTATATTTAGTAAATGAGAGAGAGAGAGAGAGAAATCCTAGGGCCCGAGAGACTTGCCCTTTCCTGTGCATCAAGTTCACATTTTAAGGGGTCCCCTCCCTGAAGGCTGTCCCATGAATGCCTGGGGGAATTCGCCCTAGCAAATGGGCCTCAGTGACCACGACCCTGACTGCTGCTGAGTTCGGGAGATCCTGAGATCAGGAGCCCTGTGAGTGCTGTACTCCCACCCCACTGCCCACACCCCTGCTGCATCCCTATCCCCCCACTGACCCCTGCTCCTGTGTCTTTCTTGCAGACATCTTCAGCTGCTCAGAAGTCTGCAGTGTGGAGTCCTTGGACCCAGAGGAGCTGGAGCTTCCCACACCATCAGAAGCTTGAACCACACAGGAGGAGACACAACAGCAGCCACGGCCCTCCTCACCAGTCCTCTGCGAGCTCTGATATTAAATCATCACCGAGCACCAGTTGGTTTTCATATGGTTTTGTCTAATAAAGCACAGTGTAGGAAAACAAGCTTAGCAAAGGTAGAAGTCCAAAGGGTCCGGGAGCAGTCACCTGGTGAGTGCCCTCACCAGCACTCTCTGGAAAGGAACCGGAAAGATGTGGTCTCCACTGAAAGTCACTGCCAGGCGTGGTCTTTTCAATCTGTGCTGCAGCAATGACTTCCTAGTGGTTGTGTTGTCTCGTGTCTGCTCCTCCTCTGAAAGGGACCATGAGGTCCATCTCACCCAAGACCTCTCATGACCACCTGGACGCCAAAGCATTTTTCACCTAACGTCAGCTTGGATGGCACAAAATTCCTGACTTATCCTTTCTCTTTTTGAGTATCTTAAATACATTTTTATTCCCCTGACCCAGTCTCGCTATCTCTACAAGATTGGTGAGAGTCTCATTTTCATTTCCTTCTGTGCCGCTCATCCTTGAACTCTAGATGCATGAACACATTTTCTTTTAATTCACAGATGCTACTACTAGAGTATCAGTGACATCAGTCACTCAAAGTCAGACCCAGGATTCTATGAAGTAGTGTGGGAGTATACTTCATAGCAGAAGAAGTCTGAATTCTAATTATTAGTCTGGATCACTGCATTGGTTCCCTCTTCCAGGAATCCCATTCATACACATGCATGGATTCACCTTTGGTATTTCCCTCTCGTGTTCTGAAATCTTCAGTAAACTTCCTATTCTTAACAGTATTTCCCTTTATGCCACCTTCTGCTTCTTCTAAGGCACAGTCTGTTCCTGTTTTTCTTGTGGTTTGCATTTCAAGGCTGATGTTATTTTCTCCTGTTTTCCTTCTTCTTTCCTGAGTCCTGCCCATCCATTTCTGAGTTTCCCTGATTCTTAGTAATGATGTCCCTTCATGCTTGGTACAATTTTCTTGGAGATTTTTCCTTCATCCTGAAAACGACTCTGCTCCACACACAAAGGACACCAAGATCGGAGTCTGTTCATGTGTGGTGTGGTTCCTTCTTTGTTTCGATTACTGATTCTCCCTCTGGTACCCTTGTATGATCCATCAATATTTTGTTTTCTTCCTTTTTACAGAAAATTAGGTTTTGGAAATTCTGAATGAGCAACAGCATTCAGAAATGCCTGTCTCGCCTCACCCTGCTTTCTCAGTTGTTTCTGCACAATGCTAAATAATACAACACCTAATCTCCTGCCTCTGTAGTTCATTGTTTCATGAACCTCCCCTCTCAATCAGTCTGACCTGATTATTCTTACTCAATAGAAGTCCTGTTATGGAGGACAACAGCCCCCAAGTTCCCAAATCTAGATTCAGTCCCTTTATACAGAGAGGCAGTGTCAGAATCCCGGAGCTCACGGAGTTATTTTTATTGTGTGTCTACAAAATGCTTCCCTGAGTTACTGGTTAACCTTTCTCTGTTGGTCACTATTTCATTCATAGGATCATTAGGTCTGAATTTCTTCTGGTTTATTTGAGTCACAAAATCAAAAATTAGTGGTTTTTCTACTTATATTTGTGTCATTTGAATTTAGTTAATAATTTTCGCTTTATATCAATCTTCAGAAAAATCTAGTTAAACTACAGAAATTTTTTCATTAATTAGTGATTATTATTCCTCTTGAATTCCTTAGATTACAAGACAGATACACATAAAGTCATATATACTTAGGCCCACAACGCTAGCACAATGTGATTTTGCCAAGTTCAGGCAAAGAAAGCAGGCATGCTACGTTTCCTTGTGTTTGATACACGATGGCCAAGGACCCTCTTACTGATTCACCCATGTTGCCTTTAAATGCACTGTTTTGAAATAAATTCTCAAAGGGAAAGAACTCCTTGACTTTTTTTTGCCCATGTAAAAAAATTAATGGATAAATAAAATTCTATCATTCACATAACGTCATGAATCTAATTCCTGAGAATTAAAGATGTATGCACACACACTACAGACTGGGTTTCCTGGAATAAAACACTGATCCTTACACATGTAAAGTTAACAGCAGGACTGTGTGAATGAACTCCTGGTTTCCTGTAGCCTGGGGATGCTCTAGTGCTCACTCTCCATGGACTCCCATTGAAGGAATGGCTGAGCCTGGTCACAGCTGCATCTTAAGCACCCCTGCACATACACACATGCATGACTTGTCAACAAATGCAGGACAATGTCATACAAGCCCTTCCAGCCTCTGACGCCCTGCAAGCATATACAGGTGACCTGTCCCAGAGCACTCCAAGCACAGGCTGGAAGAATTCACGGATTCCATAATGTGTACCAGTGACCTCAGAAATGCTGCCGAGGCATGCGGTGGAGGCGCTGGTCTAGTCTCCTGTGTGTACGTGCATGCTAGGGATGGTTCAGATCAGCAGGTCCAGAAGTGAAGACAGCAGCGTGTGGAAAAGCAGAATGGCCTTAGGAGGCAGGGGAACTCCTCATGGGGGACCCTCAGAACCAGTGCTGGGACCCCGACTGATCTATCTGTCCTGGCAGCCTTTCACTGGTACCCGTACAATTAGGAAGCATCCAGTGAGAGAGCCCAACTGGAAACAAAGTGCTGCTCTCAGGCAGCAGAACTGCTCAGGAAAATTATAACCAAAAGGAAATAGATGCATAGTCACTGCAGTGAGATCTATGAGTGGATGACAACAATGTTTTTAGATTTGGGCTGGAGCCTGGTATAGCAGGTTAAAGACCTGGCCTCCAGTGCTGGCATCCCATATGAGTGCTGCTGGTTCAAGTACTGGATGCTGCACTTCTGATCCAGCTCTTTGACATGGCCTGGGAAAGCAGTAGATGGTCCAAGTCCTTGGAACCCTGCACCCAGGTGGGAGACCTGGAAGAAGCTCCTGGCTCCTGGCTTCAGAATGGCTCAGCTCTGGCTGTTGCAGTCATTTGAGGAGGGAACCAGCAGATAGAAGACCTCTCTCTCTCTCTCTCCCTCTCTCTCTCTCTCTCTCTCTCTCTTTGTCTGTACCTCTCTCTGTAGCTCTTTCAAATAAGCAAAATCAATCTTTTTTAAAAAATAATGTTTCACAGTTTAGAACCTGTGGTTTGAGAAATGATGTAATATGGGACATACCCTAAAGGCATACAAAGTATAAATTAAATTTGCAGATCATTGCAGTCAGGAGAAAAGGAAAGTCACAAATAATTTCATTAGGAACACAAGTTCATGAGGAAGACAATTCTAAAATTCATATTCCTTGTGTCTGAACACTGTGGATTACAAGTGTACACAGAATGAGCCTAAATCTCAGTATCACTATGATACCAATAATCAAAGAAAACATCAGAAAGCAACGAATGGCTAAGTGCCCATTTACATTTAAATTAAATGACATCAGTAGCAAAACACCATGAAGAGATATTCTTTTTTTTTTTTAATTTTTTGACAGGCAGAGTGAAGGTAAGAGAGAGAGAAAGAGAGAGACAGAGAGAAAGGTCTTCCTTTTCCATTGGTTCACCCCCAATGGCGGCTATGGCTGGCATGCTGTGGCCAGTGCACCGCGCTGATCCAAAGCCAGGAGCCAGGTGTCTCCTCCTGGTCTCCAGTGCGGATGCAGGGCCCAAGCACTTAGGCCATCCTCCACTGCCTTCCCAGGCCACAGCAGAGAGCTGGACTGGAAGAGGGGCAACCAGGACAGAATCTGGCGCCCCAACTGGGAATAGAACCCAGTGTGCCGGTGCCGCAGGCAGAGGATTAGCCTAGTGAGCCTCTGAAGAGATGTTCTGAATTCAGTCTCTGAGAAGCTGAGGCACCCACGAGCAATCAGGAAGCAGTCAATTTATACTAGGTAAGAACAATGTCACATTCTGCACATTACCTTCTCCCTGAACCAAGCTGAGCAAAACCCAGGGAAGGTGGCTGACTTTGACTTCTCCTACAGGAGGGACACTGAGACTGGAGTGTGCACCTGGACTCCTGGCCTCCCGACCACGCAGGTCACCCCCCACAGGGCCCTTTCCCAGATGCTCATCCTGATCACTGCCTGACTCACAGAACAGTTAGGGCAGGAACTCTTCTGACAGACAAGGCTGGACTTGGAGAATTCACTGAAGTACAGGTCCAAGCTCTTTCTTGTGATGTAGAAGGAAAAGAAGTGGTCAAAGAAGTTCCCAAGTCACACAGAACACACCCAGGGGTCAGTCCATCTCTTGCATCAAGCAGAGCACTGCTGACTGATGGAGCACCAGGCCATCATGACAGGGAGCAGTCGTTGCCATTTCCAATGTACAAACAAGAAAGCAAGGCTTCCAGAAACACAGCGTCAACTGCACTGATGCAATCAAACCAAGAAAACAAAACTGCAGGTAATTCACCTAGAAAAAGGGCAGAACTGCAAACAGCCTGATACATAATTTAAAAGTCACCTAATCTCTTCTCTTTGTGCTAATATCACATTAGCATGAAAATTGGTGAGAATTTTGTTGTAGTAAGTACCATGCATTTGCTGTCACACTATGATCTAATGTATCAATAAACTTAAATTAAAAAGGGAAATAAAAAGTAGTCACCTCAGTGAAGCTAAGTGAGTTGTACAGAAATAAGAACATCATGAAGGCTGTTAAGGCTTCCTGCTCTGGCTGAAAACCCCATGAGAGAATTTCAGGCATGGAAATCCAAGATGCTGTGGCAAAAATGTTCTGTGTGAAACATCTCTGTGAGTGAGGACCTAGCAGAAAGAGTAGCCATCAAAGAAGGATGTACTTTTCTCTAAATGGAGGAGAGAACTTTTACTTTGCCTATGGCCTTGTCCAAATACTGATGGAGTTTGTGGACTGAAAACGCTTCCATATCCTAGGCAGCTCATGTCAAGAGTCTCAGGTGATCACTGACATCATACATAAGAGTGTCAATTGTTAAATTAACAACAGGAGTCACTGTGCACTTACTTCCTATGCAGGATCTCTGTCCTCAGTGAGATGTATTATGAAAATTAACTATAAAACTTGTTCTCAAACAGTTTGTATATTTTGTGTATATGTGTAAAATTGTTGGTCTTCTGTGTATAAAGTTAATTGAAAATGCATTTTAATGAAGAATGGGATTGGGAATGGGAGAGGGAGAAGGAGGTGGGGTGGGAGTGGTGGTGGGAGGACAGGTTTAGTGGGAAGAATGCTATATTCATTAAGTTGTACTTATGAAATTTGTGCTCATTAAATAAAAGGTTTCTTTGGAAAAAAAGTTGTACTTATGAAATTTGTATTCCTTAAATAAAAGCTTTCTTTGGGGAAAAAAAGTTAGTGTAACCACAATTAGATGGTACTGGCATAAAAACAGACATGCTGAGCGATGTGACAGAACAGAAAACAGAATAAACCTATGGATTGAGAATCAAGTGGTCTTTGACAATTGTGCCAAGAACATACAATGATAAAAGGATAACTTGTCAATGAAGCAGGTTGAGGAAACTGGATATCCACCTGCAACAAAATAAAATAACAACCCGTATTTTTTTCTTTTTGAAATATAAATGTGCATTTATTTGTGTCCATGCCATCTAAAGCTGTTGAGTACAGTAATTAGGACCAGAGAAGGGACGGTTCAGAACCCAAAACACCGTCACCACAACAGCACAGGTGCCCCCTGGGCTGCGAGTCTGAGCTCATGAGGCTGCATGCTGGCTGCCAGTTTCCTCCCTGAGAAGCTCACTCCACGCTCCCTTGTCTCCTCCAGCATCTCTGGTCCCTCTCAGCTAGGGCCTGGACAGCGTCAGGATGGAGCCGCGCCCTCTCCTCCGGGCCTTCAGTCGCCTGTGGGCTGGGGCTGAGCATAGGCCGGGCCCGCAACTGCCCCCGCAGCCCCTCTGCAGCCTGCAGCAGGGCGGTGCGCTCCAGCTCCAGTGCCAACAGGGCCTGCTTCAGCTTGCTCTCACTGCTCAGCAGCTCTCCTCCGTGGCCTCCAGGCTTTGGATCCTGCTGTTTGCCACCTGCAATTGTTCAAGGAGGTCAAGGTTCTGTTTGTGTAAGCTGTTGTTGGTTTTCTCTAATTTATGCATTCCTTGGTTGTCACTGAGCGGGGAGGAATTGATGAACTCTTCTTGAAGCACATGGTACTCGACTTCATAAGCTTGTAACTGCTTAGCGATGTCCATCTCAAACACCTGGTTGATGGTCTTCTCCATCTGTACCAAGCCCAGGTTGGGCAGTGTGCTTTTGATAAAGTTGACTATGGTTTCTAGGTTTTCCTGCTGCAGAATCAAGGGCTTGTGGCTTCCCAACAGACTCAAGACAAAATGGATTAAGACTGAAGAGAAAGGTTTTTTTTTGTTTGTTTGTTTTTTTGTTTTGGACAGGCAGAGTTAGTGAGAGAGACAGACAGAGAGACAGAGACAAAGGTCTTCCTTCCATTGCTTCACTCCCCAAATGGCCCCTACAGCCAGTGGGCTGTGCCAATCCGAAGCCAGGAGCCAAGTGCTTCTCCTGGTCTCCCATGTGGGTGCAGGGCCCAAGCACTTGGGCCATCCTCCACTGCCTTCCTAGGCCACAGAAGAGAGCTGGACTGGAAGAGGAGCAACCAGAACAGAATCTGGCACCCCAACCTGGACTAGAACCATGGGTGCTGGTGCCACAGGTGGAGGATTAGCCTAGTGAGCCGTGGCGCTGGCCAAAAGGAAGATTTCAAACTCTAAACCTAAACCATCTCCATCAAGAAAAAATAGGGAAAAGGATTTTTGAATTCATGATGTTGATGTTCACTGGGATGTTTGTTGGATTTGGCCCTAAAAGAGAGAACAAAAATGAAAATACACCAATGTGATTGCTTCCAACCACAAAGCTTCTTGACAGCACAAGAAACAACCAACAGAGTGAAGAGACGACCTACAGAACAGGACACACAAGTGCAAATCACTCATCTCATAAGGGGTTAACACTCAAAATATTCAAGGAACTCCAACAGCTGTATTACAAGACACCATGTAATTTCCTTTATAAGTGGAGCAAATACATCCACACGCATATCTCAAAGAGTACATACACAAGTACAAAAGATACATGGAAATACATTCAACATCATTAATCCTCCCAGGAAATGTAAATAAAAACTTCTATTACATATCACCATGTCTTTTTAATATGACTATGGTGAACAGTTAATGGGAACATAAACTGGTACAGCCATAATGGAAACCAGTAAGAGCTTTTTCAAATACTAAAAATGGATTAAGCTGGGCCTCTCCCCTGAGAACTTTGCCTCCATGTCAGGATTTTTTTAAAGATTATTTGAAGGGCAGAATTACATAGAGAGATGGGGAGAGAGAGATGGAGATAGAGAGATAGAGATAGAGAGAGAGAGAGAGAGATTGAAAGAGAGAGAGAGAAAGAGACCAAGCGAGCGAGCAAGAGATCTTCCAACTAGTGGCTCACTCCCCAAAATAACTGCAACGGCCAGGCTAAAGCCAAGAGCCTGGAAGTCCATCTGAGTCTTCCACGTGGGAACAGAGGATCAAGGGCTTGAGCCTTCTTCTGCTCCTTTCCCAGGCATATTAGTGGGCAGCTGATTTGGAAACAGAGCAGACAGGACTTGAATGGCACCCGTATGGGATGCTGGCACACAGGCAGTGGCTTAACAACTGGTGGCGTAACACGCTGTGCCACAATGCCAGTCCCTCACTCTGCATTTTAAGGCTTTCTTACAAGCAATATGACACCTGGCCATAGTGAACTCCTGTAAAAATCCATTCTTAATGCAGACTAGGTTCTCAATTCTTTCTTTAGATCAGCACCTGGTCTGTCAGGTGTACTCTCTTCATTGAACTTGGCTAGTATACTGCCTGCTAATTTTCCATTCATATTTAGAAAGAAATTTAACCAAATAAGTTAAAGATCTCTACAATAAAAATACAGAACAATGACAGAAGAGATCACCAAGGACACAAAAAAGTGGAAACAAACTGCATGCCCATGGATTGTAATAACTAATGTAATTAAAATGTCCGTACTACCTAAATAATCCTACAGATTCAATGCAACGCAAATCAAAACACCAATCACATTCTTTACACAATTAGAAGAAACAACCAAAAAATCCATTTGGAATCACAAAAGACCCAGAAGAGCCAAGCAACTCTGAGCAAAACCAAACAAAAAGCTGATGGTATCCCAATAGCTGATTTCAAAGCAAACTGCAAAGGTGCAGGACCTAAAACACCACAGAACTGGCACAATAGCCAACACACAGATCAATAAAGTGCAATAGAGAACTCAGAAATTAAGACACATAAAAACAGCCCACTGATCTTTGACAAAGGCACCAAGAATATGGGGAAAGGACAGCCTTTTCAATAATGGTGCTGGCAAAACTTGGTACATACATAGAAGAATAAAATTAAAGTCCTGGGGCCAGCGCTGTGGCATAGCAGGTAAAGCTGCCGCCGGCAGTGCTGGCATTCCATAGGGGCACTGCTTCAAGTCCTGGATGCTCCACTTCTGATCCAGCTCTCTGCTATGGCCTGGGAAAGCAGCAGAAGATGGCTCAAGTCCTTGGGCCCCTGCACCCATGTGGGAAGACTTGGAGGAAGCTCCTGGCTCTTAGCTTCAGATCGACACAGCTCTGGCCATTGCAGCAATCTGGGGAATCAACCCGTGGATGGAAGACCTGTCTCTATGCCTCTGCATTTCTGTAACTCCACCTTTCAAATAAATAAATTAATCTTTAAAAACATTAGAATCCTATCTCTCCAAATACACAAATCAACTCAAGATGGATCAAAGATCTAAATGTTAGACATGAAAGTCTAAAAGAGCTATTAGAAAACCAAGGGTAATTACTTCAAGATGTTGAAATAGGCTATGATTTCTTGGATAGGACCCCAAAGTGAGTGGATAAAAAAGATATGGTATATACATACAATGGAACACTATCCAGCCATTAAAAGAATGGGATCTTATCATTTTTAGCAAAATAGATGCAAATGGAGGACATCACATTGAGTGCAATAAGCCAGAAAGGCAAATACCGTATGTCCATATGTTCTCCCTCATTTGTGGAAGCAAAATAAAATTCAATGTGAACACAGAATGTTGATTACTAGAGACTGGGAGGGGAGGGGAGGATAGAAGGAATATGGATAACAAATAGGGGAAGCTGGACGTGGTTCATTAATTGCAAAAAACATACAATGCTAATATGAGATGTTAATAAAAGAGAAATCTGGGTATTGGGTATACATAAACTCTTTGTACTACTTCACAAATTTTCTTTTGTAGATTAAAAAATGTTCTGGAACAAAAAGTTATTAAAACAAATAATACAGAAATAAATACATGGCTCCCAAAATCATTAGTTGCTATCAAGAAAGTTAAATATATGAATAAATATCCACCAAATACTTAGAAACACACATTATCCTCACACACACACATACACACACACAATCCATTTCTCCAGGGGTCACTGGTCCCTCTGTACTCCTACTGGCAAATTTGAGGTCATAAACACCCAGGGAGGCCCTGCAATATACATATAATCGATGAAAATACACAAAACCCATTTCCCAGGTCAAGGGCCATTGGGACCTCTACTCCCTTACAGGCAAGTGCATGGGGCATAAACACCCAGAGAGTCCCTTCATTGCCAGCCCCAGATTCCCAAGGCAGACACCACTCACTAGACACATTACCATGCCACTGAACCATTCCTGACTAAAAGGACCTCACTCCAAGTGGTGATACTGCCTCTCTTCCCAAGGGTATGCAACCATCTCTTCAATAAATCTCTTCAATAAACCACCAAGGCTCCAACTTGAGAGCAGGGGGAGGGGCTGGAGCTGGGGCTATCCCCTGAGAACTTTCCATTACTATGCACTGTCAGGTTCCTCTGGAGACAGGCAGTACACAAAAGCATGAGGTAACATGAAACCAGGCTACAGGAGAGCCATGCCAGGTAGGACAACAGTGTGGATGATGGGGAATTCATATAGCCAGGCTAAGGCCACAGGCCTTATAAGACAGCCAAGGCAGGCCAAAATTATTTTTTCCTAAAGGCAGAGAACAGGTTACTTAAAAGACCAACTGACTACCTCTTTTAGTTATACTCCTAAGCCATATGCCACAGGCCTCCCCAAAGTCCTAGGTAAGAACAAGTGCCTGTATCAGCCCAGGTCACCTCTGATCTTAGCCCAGCAAGGTTTCCAGGTATCTCTTCGTTCATCATTGAGAAGCTGAGACCTTTCTGTTGTCTATAACAAAAATAACCCTCTTGGAAAATACTTGGCCACGTACTCTTACAAACAATTAGATAAAGACAAGTACATAACTGGACAAAAAACTGTCTAAAAAACCGGGAAAATTGTTCCTTTATCTGCATAGCAACAGGATTCAAGTGTGGTTGTACCACCATTCTGGGCAACACAACACATGAGACTCACCTCACTAGATCCAAGGCAGAGCGTGGGCCTAATAGCCAGGTGGGTGCATAAGCACTGGGTCCAGTCCAGAACCTCCACTGTTGGGCAAAGAGGAATAGTCCAACTCCTGGAAGGTCTGGGGATGTCAACTGACAATGCACAAGCCAGGAGCTGGTTACAGCCTTGTGCCCAATCAACCCAGGGCGCCTGTGAGTTCAGGGTTGAACTGAAGAGCATCATCAATCACCTGCATCTAAGAAATACGTCTAGAATAGTGCATTCCTCAACAGCACCATGCCAAACACTGGTGCACTTAACACATTCAGTGTCAAAGCAACAATCTGTGCAAATATTAAATATCATAAATCCTACAGAGCATGTTCCCAGATCAAAATGCACATTCAACTGGCAATTCAAAATACAAGGGTGTGTGGAGTATTCACAAACACCTTGATACCAAGCAGCACTTTGTTTTTTTTTTTTAAAGATTTACTGATTTATTTATTTGAAAACCAAAGTTACAGAGAGGTTTTCCATCCTGTTTCACTCGCAAAATGGCCACAATGGCCAGGGCTGAGCTGGCCATTGTAATTTAAAAACAGGAGCCAGGAGCCTCTTGTGAGTCTCCCATGCAGGTGCATGGGCCCAAGGATTTGGATCATTTTCCACTGCTTTCCCAGGCCATAGCAGAGAGCTGGATCAGAACTGGAGAAGCCAGGACTTGAACCAGTGCCCATACCAGATGCCAGCACTGCAAGGTGGTGGCTTTACCCACTGTGACACAGAGCCATCCCAGCAACACTTATTTTTATTTAAAAATTCAAAACCAGGGCCTGTCAGAATTTAAAAGTATTATCCCAACAAATGAAGATGAATATACAACACCAAAGTCACGATTTGGGAAGTAAATGCAGGTCTCCCATGTGGATGGCAGGAATCCAGCTACTCAAGAAGCCATTGTCTGCCTCCCAGGCTGCACAGTAGCAGCAAGGTGGTCTCAGGGTTGGACCCAGACTTTACTTAGGCCCTGATATGGAATGTGGGCAAACCAAGGGACACCTTAACTGCTGCCCAAATGCCTGCTCTCATGAAGCCTTTTTCCTTTTTTTCTTTCTTTTTTACAATTTATGCAACCCTGGGTATTTTGTTAAAGCAATGAACATTGGAAGAATTTGATTAAGAGTGAGGGAGATTTTAAAGTGAAATTCCTAATAAATCAATTTTTATTTTAACTTGGGGGAATAGGGAGGGAGCACACCGATGGTCTGGGAAGGGAAGGTTCAAAGAGGGGTGAGAATTTGTAGTTTTGGGGAAAGGGAAGCTCTTCCAAAATGGGGGAGACGAGGTGGACCTGCAAGGAGGACGCAGATGCCTGAGGAACAGGACACCAGCAGGAGTGTGTATGCACCAGCGCTGGAAGCCAAGGTGAGACAGGGCGCTCGCCCAGTACTGCTGTAACAGCCACCACCACCCCTCCCCTAACCCACCCTGGGACGGACACTGAGACACGCACAACTGAGTAGGGGAGGAAATAGAAAATGGAACAGAGTGAGTAGTGCCTGCGGAAAGAGTGCCCGATTCAGGGGGACGAATTGAGGGACTAAACAAGCGAGGATCCCTCCCCCAAGTCGGAGCTGCAGCGGGCGGGAAGCAGCCATCTTGTTTGTTTACATTCGGGCTTAGGGGAGAACTGCCTCTGCCTCTGCACTAACCTTTGGAGGCGGAGCCCAAAGGTGGAGTGGAGCGAAAGGACACTCCTTGCACAGGGGCGGGCAGCGAGGGAGGGCAGCTCAAAGCCCTGACACCAGTCTACTCAAGTTACCAGAAAAAAAAATTGAACAGCGCCCGTGGGAAGAGGGCAGGATCCAGGGGGACAAACTGAGGGATCAATAACACCAGGATCCTTAGGACCACCCAACCCACAATCAGAGCTGCAGTGGGCAGAGTGCAGCCATCTTGTTTGTTTACATTCGGGCTTAAAGGAGGCTGGCCTCTGCTCCAAAGGAGGAAGCAGCAGGGGCGGAGTCCAAAGGTGGTCTGGAGCTACTTACACTCTTCACGCAGGAGGTGCAGTGAAAGAGAGTGGCTGACCAACGAACCCCAGGCACAGACACGTAAGGGTGAACATAGGAACAAGGAAAATGGCCCCCCAAGGGGCGGAGATTGGCACCTCAAAGCCCTGACACCAGCCCACTCAAGTTACAAAAAATAAATAAATAAGTAAGTAAAAAATAAACAAATAAACTCTGGAAGGCAGATCAGCCTGCTTACACTGGATATTGGTACAGACTCACAGCAGCCCATAGCAGAGGGAAATCAACCTGAAAAACCACCCAGAAAGAATGCAAAAAAAAAAAAAAAAGAAAACAAAAACCCACAATAAGGATATAGAAGAACATATAAACTTTACAATGGAGCAGGCTAAACCAACCATAACAGACGCTGAAGAGGAAGAATTTGAAACTATGCCAGAAAAAGAATTCAGAAAATTAATAATCAGAATACTTAGAAATAATGAGAAACAGTGTTGAGACCTGAACGAAAAACAAGCCCAAGGATCAGAGATCCTAAAGAGAAGCCAGAATGAAATACTGGAAATGAAAAACTCAATTGACCAAATAAAAAACACCGTGGAATCTCCCGGAAATCAAACAGATGAAACAGAAGACAAATATCAGAATTCAAAGACAAACTTCCAGAAATAATACAGTCAGTTCAAACGAAGGAAGAAGAAATTAAAAAATTAAAAAATATGGTCGGAGACCTACAAGATTCAATAAAATGGTGTAATGTTTGGATAATAGGAGTCCCTGAGGGGGTGGAAAGAGAGAATGGATTGGAAGGTGTTTCCAATGAAATAATATCAGAAAACTTCAAACAAAGGCAGCTGGATAACAACAGGCAAATTCAACAGATAGCCAATAGAATGGCAGATGTCCTAAACAGCACTCTGGCCTCAGAATCAGCCCTAAAGCCATTCAGATCTGGCTGAAAAGCCCATGAGAGTATTTCAGGCATGGAAAGCCAAGACACTCTGGCAAAAAAAAAAAAAAAAAAAAAAAAACACAACAAAACCTAAATGAAAGATCTCTGTGACTGAGATCCCAGTGGACAGAACAGGTCTTCAAAGAAGGAGGTACCTTTCTCTGAAGGGAGGAGAGAACCTCCACTTTGACTATGACCGTGTCTAAACAAGATAAGAGTCGGAGAACTCAGAGGGCTTCCATAGCCTTGGAAACTCATGACTGGAGCATAGGGAGATTACTGATGCCATAGACAGGAGTGTCAATTGGTAAATTCAACAACAGGAGTCACTGTGCACTTACTCCTCATGTAGGATCTCTGTCCTTAATGTACTGTACATTGAGATTTAATGCTATAACGAGTACTCAAACAGTATATTTCACTTTGGGTTTCTATGGGGGTACAAACTGTTGAAATCTTTACTTAATGTATACTAAACTGATCTTCTGTAAAAAAAAAAAAAAAGAAATTATCAATTCCCAACTTGACTCTCACTGGGATTAAACATGACAATAGGTCTGATCTGATTTCATCATCATTTAAAAAATCATCTATTATTTTTCACTTTATGTTTCTGTGTGGGAGCAAACTGTTGAAATCCTTACTTAATGTATACTAAGCTGATCTTCTGTATATTAAGATAATCAAAAATGAATCTTGATGTGAATGGAAGGGGAGAGGGAGTGGGAAAGGGGAGGGTTGTGGGTGGGAGGGACAGTATGGGGGGGAACCATTGTAATCCATAAGTCGTACTTTGGAAATTTATATTCATTAAATAAAAGTTAAAAAAAAGAGTGACTCCTCTGAATGACTTTGTGCTATCAACTTAGAAAACCTTGAAGAGATGGATGAATTCCTGGGTGCACGCTATCTGCCAATATTACTTCAAGAAGATATAGAAAACCATAACAATGCGATGGAAGCAGTACCTAAAAGTCTCCTGTCAAAGAAAGGTCCAGGACCTGATGTCTTTACAACTGAATTCTACAGGACATTTAGACAGGAACTAACCCCAATATTTTGCAAATTATTCCAAAACACTGAAAATGAAAGAATTCTGCTGAATTATTTTTATGAGGCCAGTGTTACTCTGATACCAAAACTAAACAAAGACATAACATAAAAAGTAAACTATAGACCAATATTCCCAATACACACAGATGTAGAAATGCTCAACAAAAGATTAGCAAACTGAATCCAACACTACATCAAAAAGATCATATACCATGATCAACTAGCATTTACCCCAGAGGTGCAAGTGTGGTTCAACATTCACAAACCCATAAATATAAGTCACAGTAGCAGACTGAAGAACACCATATGATCATCTTGATAGATGCAGAGAAATCATGACTCAGCATCCCATCTTTATAAAACCCTCAAACAAATTAGTTCTACAGCAGCATATCTCAAAATGATACAGCTACATGTGTGTACATGTATGTATATGACAAACTGGCAATCAGTATCATCCTGAATTCAGAACACTTGAAAGCAGATCCAGAACAAGACAAGGATGTCCAATTTTTACCACTCGTACTTGATATAGTGTTGAAAGTATGAGCATGGGCAGCGGGGCGCTGTGCTGTGGCGTAGTGAGTAAAGACACTGCCTGTAGTGCCAGTATCCCTTATGGGTGCCAGTTTCTGTTCTGGATGCTCCTCTTCTGATCAGGCTCTCTGCTATGGCCTGGGAAAGCAGTGGAAGATGGCGCAAGTCCTTGGGCCCCTGTACCCACGTGGAAGACCCAGAAGAAGTGCCTGGCTCCTGACTTCGATCGGCACAGCTCCGGCAGTTGCACCCATCTGGGGAGTGATCCAGCGGATGGAAGACCTCTCTCTCGCTCTCTCTCTTTCTGCCTCTGCCTCTCTGTAACTCTGCCTTTCAAATAAATAAATATATCTTAAAAATTAGAAAGTATTAGCATGAGCAATTACAGAATTGAAGAAACAATGAGCTTCAAATGTCACAGAAGACGAAACCAAATATCCATGTTTGCAGATGACATGATGCTGTACAGTGCTAGGTCATGCCTCTCATTCAAACTGTTACCTCAACTATATTGGAAACAGATCCTTTTAAGTCACTCTACTTACTTCACAAGGAGGGAATGATAATGTGTGGGTCTTGCAGTCAGTTTTGGAAACAAAACTTGGACTCTAAAATGACCACGCTTGGACACTGAAAAATATGTGTGTAGACAGCAGTACAGCATCACCTACAGTGTGGCATGGCTCACTTTGAAAATTCCATGGTGTCCTGTCGCCAGGGTAACAAGGTGAGTGACATCATCCTGCCATTCCAACTGTCACTCTTGAGCTGAAAGGTTCAAACTTGAGTGCGGTGGGAACGTGCGTATCGTCCTATCCAGAGTGGTCCACGATGGGAAATCTCAACTGCTGTCCAGCAGGTAGGCCACACTGACCTCCACAATGCTGCTTCTCCACCGGCCACTTACCTTCTGCTTAATCACTCTCCTCATGGACTGTCATTTCCCCATTCCAGGCTGTCTACAGATTTATAAAGATAGTTGGTCATCCGCATTATTCAGTTTCTACTTTTAATGCTTCTGTTAAGTTTGTTGTTTCAAAATCTTTCCTAAATTTAGAGAAACACATTATTTCCAATGTCAAGTTTGTTTGCACCTTATCCAGAGAATGATGATTGGAAAGAAACTCACACTACTCTCTTCAGTCAGGAAAAATTAAGACCAAACACAACACAGACATCACACAAAAAGGCACTTTCAAGCCAGCCTCTTCTGTCTGTAGAGGTCGCCATCTGAGACCAAGACTGTAAGAACAGTCTGAACCAAGATATCTTTTTGTCACATTGGAAGAAACTGGGATTTCAGGGTGGGGTGGATAAACACATGAACCCTGCTGTTTGGGGGTTACAGGGAAACGGGGAGGAGGGACAGCACCGTTGGTCAGTGGGGCAGACATCTGAAGACAGAGAGAAGGGGCCTGCCTGATGGTCCTCAAGCAGAATCATGGGTTGGATGGGCAAGCCTGGCCATGGATGAACCTCACTAATGGGAGAGGGAACTGTGTATGCTGTCCCTGCAGGGTCTAGAGAGAGGTGAAGAGTTCCTAGGGACTGGGTTTTGGTGAGAAAGGTCATGGGCATGAAGGTGCAAACGCAGAGTTGGTACAGACATTGCCTTTTTCAGACAGGGATTTGAGACTACTCAGCCACTTTCTCTGAAGGACAGATATTAAGTTTTCTGTGGCATTAAAAATTCATCTTAGGGTAAATTACAAAGAAAGAAGACCCCCAAGCTCAGGATTCTCAAGTCTAGGAGTCAAAGATCAGGTGCCCATATCAAGGGTCCCATGTTGTGTCCCATCATTGTGGAAAAGTAGAAGAGCAAGCAGAGTGACAGAAGAGAGACAGGGAGAGCGGTTGGGCTTGTGTTCTAGTGACTCTCCCCAGTATTAACCAATTCAGTACTGAGAGAACCACACGAACTCCCTTCAACAATCTGTTCCCAAATTCCCCATCCCCCAACACCACAACAATGGAATGGCCCCATTTTGGGTGAATTTCTGTTCAGTGTTTATGCAGCTTTGGCCATGGCTGAGAAGTTGATGCTTGCCTCACCCTCACATGGCAGTTGCTGTGGAATGTCCTGAGTTTTGAGCCAGTTTTAAAACCAAACACACCACTGGCCCTGTGGTGTCACCTGGCCTTGGGGAAGGCTGAGCCAGTGACAGTGTGAACATGCGGGGTCAGGATGGGTGTAAGTTTGAGTTTCTCCAGACCCTCGCAAAGGATGTCCTGGAGGAAAGCATCCTATCTTAAGTCAGGAATAGAACTCTAGAGGAAGGCATCTGGGTCATGAGTTCTCTTGTCTCCAGAACTTTGCTCTGAGCAAGACTGTTCCCGAGGAAATCCTGCCCTGGAAGATGTCAGAAAGCCACTGAGGGTGCTTAGTCCAGGGTTCTTGTAAAGACATTCACAGTCCTCCATCCCCCAGGGACCAATGGTGAGACTGTCCCAGATCCATGACTTGTCAGTGTTAGGAATGTGGACAACTCACTGACAGCCCCTAATTTTCAATTTGCTTAATAGTAAATCAACATGGAGCAGATGCTGGTCTGCCCATAGCTTGGGGCTGTGTGGGGAGCCTGGAAATGACAGAGTCTGTCCATGAGCTGTAAAGCTTTCTATGCATGGAAGAAGAGAGAGCAATTTCCATCCTGTCCTCCTCTGTGGTCACATATCCTCCCTGCATTCAGTCACCACCAGTGATCAACTTGTTCCTCCAGACATCTGAAGACGGAAGAATTTCAGACAATTATGCAGCACCACACTGGGTATAGATCCACTTATTTTCAATCACTTGAGATCAAAAAACAACACAGGTCATATCAGTATCTCCACATCTTGTACAGGGAACCTAGACAGGTGGTGGGGGTAGGGGACTCTGTGCAACTTTCCCAGGTACATGCAGCTTTCCTCTAGGGGCTGAACCTTCAAGCACCGTCCCTGTACTCTCATCTTAACAAAAGTCTTTGTCTACCCTATCAAACAGCTGGGTAGGAAATGTTCACCACACTGCAAGATCCGCCTAGAGGATGGCTCTGCACTATGGAATGGGAAAACAGGGTAAAAGTGAGGAACTGCAATGATCATACACGTCCCTGTGGTCTCCTGCCAGCTGGATGTCAACAGCTGTCTGTACTGTCATACTGTTCCAGGATCTTGTCTAAAGAGTTTTAGACGAAAAGGAAGTCGGAGGTCAAGTACATCGACTGTCCATTCCACACAGAAGGTCAGAAAAATCCGTGTCTTGCCAAAGAACAGGATGCCCCCAACAAAGGAATCAGTTGATGGTACTCTGCAAATTCAATCATGAAGCTCATTCAACAATCAGATTCTGCTTTATTCAGGGCCTCATAGTTAAGACAAAACTCTTAAAAAGCTATGCTATCTGTGTCTTTCATTCCATGACTGCAAAATTAGAATTGGTCAACTCAATCAGCAGGGTGACCACTACACAGGGAAGACATGTTAACAACTTAAACTTGGGGTCACTGTTAGTAGTAACATCTCAAGGTACTGTTCAGACATATGCCCGATTGTGCAACATGGGCTGAAATGGACATCTTACTGAGAGAGTGCCACCAGATTTCATGCTAATATTAACAATTGGAGATAAAATAGGAAAACTGAACAGATAGCTCCTAAAGTTCTCATACTGGACTCCCACTTCCCTTTTTCTGATGACACTTTCATTAGTAGGGTACATTTGTTATGGAGACTGAACCAATAAAGAAATGTTATCATTGACTCAACTCCCAAGTCTGCACTAAGGTTGGTTGTTTCTGGTGGTATAGTCCTAGGAGTTATTCATCTTTACCCATGTTTCTAGAACCCTTGAATGACCCCAGAACATGACCCTAGAACTGGCCATTTTAAATATCTTTTTAGTCATTCTTTTTCAGTTTCCTAGAGTTGGAATTAGATTTGGTAACATACATAAGAACTCTTCTGCTCCTTTTTGTGGCTTGATTGCTCAATGATTTTCATCACTGAGTTATACCCCCTTGGATAGATGGGCCAATATTCTTGGTCCTGGTTTCCAATTTAAGCAATCAGGAAGAAAGCCACCAGAAACAGTCATGTGGCAGGGTTCTATGGGGACAGTTTTTTAAATTAATTGGGTAAACACCTAGGACTATGGCCCCTTGCTTGGATGGGGATGACATTTTTCTTGGTAAAACTGACTGGAGTTCACCAATGAAGCCACATGGCCCTGACACCTTCTTTCGCCTTTTGTACCTGTAAAGTTCTCTTCAAAGGCTCGGGCCCATGGGTTAGTTTGGGTAGTTCCTGACTCTGAAGGAATTTCAGGCTTCGTTGAACCTACTTGTGGGCATACAGTATGTATAGTACTTTTTTCTTTTCCTTTTCCTGTCCATGCCATGAAAGGTGAGGATTCCCTTCTCATTTGCAGTAGCAGACATTGTTTCTTCTCTTTTTGCCTTGTGCTTAGACAGGCGGAGGTTTCACAATCTTATGGATTTTTTTCAAAAAAAATATTTTTTGACTTTTTGTTTTATTCTGCCCATTTCCTACTACATCCATTTCTGAGAAAATTGCTATTTTTTCATTTTTTATCTAATTTACATCAGATTGTTTTTGGTCATCTACTTTTCTAGGTTGTAAGAATCCCTTATTGATTTTAGATCATCATTGTTTTCTAAAGTATTTCACTCAAGGGCTCCATTTTCCTTCTGAGCACTGCTTCATTGCAACCCAAAGTTGCAAAATGGGTTTTTATTTGCTTTGTTCAAAATAGTTTAAAATGTCTATACCGTCTTCTTTGTCCCATTTGTTTTGGAGAGTATGTTATTTAGCTTCCATAGTTCTTGCAAAATTTACCAAGTAATCTTCATTGCATTGATTGAACTCTATTGTATTACCATAGTTGCCCAGTGGCACAAGCTGTGTGACATACATTACTTTAAGTGAGTGCTTGTGCAACAGAGCTCATACTTTGATCTGCCTTGGAGACTTCTTCATATGAACCTGAGAAGAATGTGTTTCTCTCATGGCTGAAATGTCTCTACACGCCGATCAAAATAGTTAGTTGAGGGATAATAATTTTCTCAGGCTGCCATAATCAAGTTGTTGGTCAGTTTGAAGTACATGATATTTTATTTTCCCACAGGTCTGGAGATTGGGTGTCAGAAATCTAGGTTTATGCATAGTCACCCTCCCACAGAAACCCATCAGGACTAATCTTTCCTGTCCCTTCCCAGCTTCTGCTGGTTTCCTGGAAATCCTGGGCCTCCTGTGTGCCTACCATAGCACCTGAATTTCTGCCCCCATCATTTCATGGCATCCTTCCATCTTGGACCTGTTTCCTCATCTTGTAAAAAATGCCAGTCATATGGGAACAAGTCCTTGCTACTCCAATATGAATTCATATTAACTGGTTAATCTGCCAGTGACTCCATGTCCAAATAAGCTCACCTTCACAGGTCCTTCAAGTGAAAGGGGAGGGAACATGCTGAAGCCCTCATACTGCTGTTCATTTCAACTCCACCTGGCTTGTTTCATTCCTGCTCAATCTGTCAATTTTCAATGATAGTAGTGAATTTCTGGCCAGCACCGCAACTTAGTTGGCTAATCCTCTGCCTGGGGCACCATTACCCTGGGTTCTACTCCCAGCTGGGGCTCTGGATTGTGTCCCGGTTGCTCCTCTTCCAGGCCAGCTCTCTGCTGTGGCCTGGGAGGACAGTGGAGGTTGGCCCAAGTGCATGGGCCCTGCACCTGCATGGGAGACCAGGAGGAGACACCTGGCTCCTGGCTTCGGATTGGCGCGCCGGCTATAGCGGCCATTTGGGGGTGAACCAATGGAAGGAAGACCTTTCTCTCTGTCTCTAACTCTGCCTGTCAAAAAAAAAAAAAAAACAATAGTGAATTTGTGCCCCTCCATGCCACATGGCTGAAGGTCTCTGACTTTAATGAACCTTTATTATTTTAAGATTTATTTATCTATTTGAAAGTCAGAGTTGCACAGAGACAGAAGGAGAGGCAGAGCGAGAGAGAGGTCTTCCATCTGCAATTGGCTGCAATGGCTGGAGCTGGTCTGATCTGAAGCCAGGAGCCAGGAGCTTTCCCTAGCCTCCTATTCTCCCTATTTATTTTACTAAAACTAGTGGGGACTAGAGTTGTCTGAATGCCCCCTATCCAGTCACATAAGGTACTGGTGGTTTCCTTGGAGGATGTGACTTTGTTATGAAGAACACCTGGGAATACTTCACAGTGCTCACTTTCCCCTGAGTATTTCCAAATAGGCATTTCCCCCTCTCCTGGGCCCACAGGGGTTCTCCTCTGACCTTCACCATGAGAATCTGGTGGACCTGTGGAGCACAAACATATGGAAGTGGGGTGACCTGGAGACTGGACCCCACTGGGTTTGTTCTCCAGTAGGTGCACACTCAGCCTCTGAGCCCATCCACACTCCCATGCATGTGCGCTGTGAGCCACAGGCTCCAGGACCCCTGCTTCAGCTACGCTGACTGCAGCTGTGCTCTCTGCACCTGTCAGCTGCAGGCAGGAATTTCAGGGCGGCAGCTTGCCCACTTGCTTCACTTTTTTGATAGATCTAAGTTGGCCTTTTTTTAAAAAAAAGTTTTTTTTGAGAGAGAGTTACAGAGAATAAGAGGGAGAGACAGAGAGAGAGATCTTCCTTCTGTTAGTTCACCCCCCAAATGGCTGCAAGAGCTGGAGCTGCGCTGATCCGAAGCCAGGAGCCAGGTGTCTCCTCCTGGTCTCCCAAGTGGTGCAGGGGCCCAAGCACTTGGCCCATTCTCCACTGCCTTCCTGGGCCACAGCAGAGAGCTGGACTGGAAGAAGGGCAGTTGGGACTAGAACCGGTGCCCATATGGGATGCCAGCCCAGCAGGCAGAGGATTAACATACTGTGCCATGGTGCTGGCCCCTATGTTGGCTTTTTTGAGGTAGTCTCTCCCTTTCTGTCACACTCTGTGTATCACCAAAAAGTGGACAGCAGATGATGAAGCAGGTATCTCTCTGTACCTAAGTGTTCACAGCAAGAAGAAAGTAGAAACAACAAAAACTGGGTTATTTCCCAGTATCTACCAACAAATGGATGAGTAATGACAATGTGCTATATGAACACAATGGAAGAGTTTAAAATGTGTAAAACTGAATTAAAGTTTTATATCACACCACGGATGGACATGGTAACACATGACACTGTAATAAGGTGGACACAGAAAGACAAACACTGTATGTTTCTAATACAATGGCATGTCTACAATAGGCAAATTCAAAGGGACTGGAAGTACAGATTAGTCGGGGATGGAAGGAGGAGACGGTAAAGTTCTTCCGTTACAGATGCAGAGTTTAGATTGGGTATGATGACTATTGTTGGGGCACACAGGGGTGGTGCTTACACAGCACTGCCAAGTGATTCATGCCACTGAAATTTTCACTTACAAGTGATTCAGATAATAAATGTCTACTTGCCCACAGCAATTTAAAAATACCTGAAAGGAAAGATGGCAAATGTAATAGCTGCTTATGTAGATTCATGGAGGTAAATGATCTTGGGACACACAAGAAAAATGTGGGGATTTCCATGGTCTACAATTTGGGCATTTCCACGCCCATTTTGCACAGGAGCAATGATGAGGCATCATCAAGGAATCAGTGCACTATAGCAGTCGCCTATTTCTAAATTGACTGTTTCATTTCTAAATTGACTGTTTCATTTGGTTGCTGGTAGTAAGAAAGCCAAAACTCCCCTTTTCATTTCTTTCCTGCTCCTCTTCTTGGGCTTTGTCATCCACCAGGGAGGACGGCCCAGCAGTGGCACGTGTGCAGTTCCAAGCCCACATCAGGTGGCCTTCCTGCTACTTGTGGGTGCAGGGCTGGCTTGTCTTTTTCTTGCTCTGTTACTGAGTGCAGCACAGAACTCCTGACATTGTTCACTGCTCACCAACCACCCACACACAGCCTAGGCCCATGTTCACAGCAAGCAAGTCTCCCTGCGGAACTCATCCACAACACCTGACAGTTACCCCCTGGTTCTCCTAGCTGCTCCTGAGGACCTGGTGGAAGCGATTCCGAGAGGCAGAGCAGAGGAGGAGGTCACATCTCTTGGCAAGGTATGACTGGGGTTTTTGGTCACAGAAACAAATGTTCCTGGTATACAATCACTAGTCTTATTTACTAACTTACTTATTTATTTGAAAGACAGAGTTTACAGAGAGATAGGGGAACAAGGCAAAAGATCTTCCATCTAGTAGTTTACTCCCCAGATGCCTGCAAAGGCCAGAGTTGGTCCAGGCCAAAGCCAGGAGTCCAGTGCACTATCCAGATCTCCCACATGAGTGATAGGGGACATTCTCCATGCCTCCGCAGGCACAACAGCATGGCATTGTATTGGAAGCTGAGCAACCAGGATGCAAACTGGCACTGCAGGATGGACTGCTGGCACTGCAGGCAGCAGTTCCGTTCACTGTGTCACAACATCAGGCCCAGGCAATGTTTTTCTCAGATACGAAAATCTGAACGCCTATACTGAAGATGACTTCCACAATTTATTTGTGGGGGAAGCCCAGGGCATGTCTGTTATAAAGTGAGACATGACTCAAGAGGGTCTCCTGAAATCACAGCATCAATTACAAGTGATGTGGTGCTGGGCGTTTTCCACAGGAGCAGTTCTGCATAGTTTAAATATTTTATGATTTAAAAGATTTATTCATTATTTGAAAGGCAGAATAACAGAGAGACAGACAGACAAAGATCTTAAATCCTCTGGTTACCTTCCCAAATGGCTATAATGGCTGGGGCTGGGCCATGTGGAAGCCAGGAGCTAGGAACTCCATCTGGGGGGGTCTCCCACTGGTTGGAAGGGACTCAAATACTTGGGACATCCTCCACTGCCTTCCCAGGTACATGAGCAGGGAACTGGCAGCAGCAGGGCAGCCTGGACTTGATTTGGTGCTCTGATATGGGATGCTTGCCTCACAGGGGGCAGCCTAACCCAGTGTGCCACAAGGCCAACCCCCAGGTTTTCATTTTCACAAATGAATGTTGCATTTGCCAACCAAAATGAACACCTAAAATGGGCTGTGAAAAGCTCACGTATTTCACACAAGTATCCTCTGTGCTTTATTTGGGGCATTTGCCTCATGCACTGTGTCCCATCAAGTTTCCCAAGGTCAGCACCAGGAGAGGAGACCTGCGCAAACAGTATCTGATCTCACAGTGACTTCCTTTCTCTGACTGCAGGTGGACTCAGGATCCAGTGGACACTGTACGTATTCTAGAATGCCTCAGGTGCTGAGGAACAACTGAAGGGAGGAGACACTGGGACCTTCCTGCCGGTTCTCTTCTGGAGAGCCAACCTGATTCCAGCTTCCTGGTGGATTAAAAAGATTGAGGGTGTGGTAAAACAAAACCAGAAAGACTATCACATAGCTACAGGCATCTAAGGCAGGCCCTGGAAATAGCTATGTCATTTAGATGGTGGGGGTTTCTGTGCCCCAGTATGGTGAGTTTTTATGAGTGAGCGTGTATGTCTTTGAAAGTGCTTGGATGTGTATATGTGTACATATTTCCCACAGAAAAAGTGTTCCCAAATGCACAGCTCAAGTTTCAATTCTCAAAAAACAAAAACAAAAAAGAACCTGATCACCCTCCACACTTTATGTAAGTGAGCTCATTCAACCCTCACCCCGCATGTGTCTGATGGTTAGGTCACAATTCCATGGCTTAGCTGGATATGAAACATACTCCCAACATATGTGAAAAGTATTTAATACTAATTAAAACAGTTTAAAATATATTTAGGGAGCTGGAAAGGTCAACATGATTTGATCATCACACACTGTCTGCATACAATGAATTCTTATGCTATAATCCATAAAGATACCATTTATAATGGTAATAAAAACAATAGGAACAGGAGAAAAGTTTTACCATAATGCCTGGTGCTCATTTTTAAATGGTGGAATTTCAACATTTTTACATCTTCTTCATTTACTTGTGTGATACCTAGGGATTGGCAATAAATGAACATGTTGCTTTGCCTACAACTGAGTCTTTCTCCCCATAACGGGTGCTTTTAATTAAGTTCAGAAGCTCATAGGAGAGATGACATATTCAAATACAATAAACAGATATTGATCCCTGAGTAGTAGTGACCTTGGGAAACATCAAAACGACAGTAGCCGTTTATTTGGCTTCTAAACATGCAGGAGTCGTCCCAGGACTCTTACGGAAATACAGCAACCGTGGTGGTATTGACCCAAAATAGTTCCCATGAATGAAGCTGCCTTGAGCTAGAAAGCTTAAGGCTCTGCTTCTCAGGTCTTTCACGTTCTTTTCCTTAGCCTTAACCCTTTTCCCATGCCCATGTACACCAATGCTCCCTGATGCACCAGTGTACTGACAGTTCTCATATGTCCTTTTAGTGCCCCTGGAGGATGCATGGGAGGAGCTTCCTGGTGACACAGAGGATAAAGAAACTCCAGAGTACACTGAGGTAAGGGCACCTGCCTTCCTCTAAAACAGAAATGTTCCTTCCTTGGCTTCTTCCTTTCTCAACCAGATGAAGAGAAGAAAAATCTGAACATGGATAGGGTCCATGATACACCCTGTGCACAGTGAGGGCCACTGAGAGGCAGTGTTTACAACAACAGAGAGCTGAAACGGGACACAGGGACAATATGAGTGTCAGGACTGGACCACAGCAAGCTTTTCTCTGCAGCACTTCTCCTCTTTTGAAAGGAATTTTGTGACTTCCCACCACAGTGGACTGGAGAGACACGTCCCCCATGAAGAGCTCATGCCTGCTGGCCTGAGTGTGATCGCTCTGCTCACGTCTTTGGGTTCCCTCCATAGGACCACTCTTTAACACGGGGTTTCCCAGTGTCACCAAGAGCATTAAAGACAGGTGCAAAGGGACACAGAGTGTTCAGACCCTCATGGTGCCATTTTCTAATTACAGGTGATCTCAATACGAACAGCAAATGGTATGTATTCGGGAATCACTTACTCCCTGTAGTATGAATAGTCCAGATAACAGCACAGATGGGACTATCTTGGGGACTTTAGTGTGAAAGGCCACCTGATGCCCAATTCCTGCTATGACAGAGGACTAGGAGTGTGGTGGTGGGGAATTAACTTCCTGATAAAAGGTAATGATCATTTTCTGGGGTCCCTGGAAGATACTGGCTTGTGCATGGGGGTGGGCTTTATCTATGTGGGTACCCATGTGTTACAGTTCTGAGTCTACAAGTTTGGCAGTTTGTGTGTATTACCCTAGTTATGTTCCTCTGAAGCCACTATCAGTTCTCTATAAAAAAACAATCACAGAGGTATTGCTGGATGGTTACAGGAATATGTATATAAAAAAGTGAGGGGTTTCAGATGCAGGCTGGAGGCACTAGGGAAAGTGAGACGTTGAGAGGTGGTGCCTCAGCTCCTCTCCCTCCCTGGAAGGCTTGAAGCTGTGGTCAATGTCTGCCTGAAGGTCAGGTCCACAGAGCCCAGGAAGAGGCTGAGAGCACAGAGAAGGGGCAGGGTCATGCTCTGCAATCCAGGGGAGGAACGGGCGAGACTCTCTGTGAACACTTACTGTCTGTGTTTGTGTCTCTCAAGATTGGGTCTTACAGAGTGTTTCTGACTATACCAGTGATGATGAAGCCTCTTCAGGTAGGAGCAACACCCACAAAGACCAGAGGGTCAAATTAGGGCAATGCTTGGGTTATCCGCTACTTTGGACCCTGAGAGGACATAGGTACTCAGGAGGAAAAAAGACATTGTATGTAGACATCTGATTTGTTCTTTTTTGTATTAATTATAGAGTAGGAAGAGGTTTTATACCTATGGGATTGGAGCAATAGAAATTGTTAACTATCATTTCTTGCTTTACTATTTAAAGCTTTACATATTCTTTAATACTGACCACCCCCGGCTTTGCCATTGCAAAGATCAAATCCACTGCATTGTGACAGGACAGCACTGCCTTCCAACTGAACACAAGAGATGTCTGGGTTTTGCACTGACCATTGTCTTCGTCCATTTCTGGCCACAACATAATACCTGAGACTCTGTAACTAATCAGGAACAGAAATTTCTTTCTTACAAGGTTTCAGGTCAAAGAGCAAGGTGCTGCCATTGTGTCTCAGTAAGGGCTCCTTGTTTCATCCTCAGCTCAGGGCAGAAGGAAGAAGAGCACCCCCCTCCCCGACACACCACCAGGGTCAGTTGAGTTAAAGAATACTTGCTCTGGGCTGACTGGGGAGGCCCCAGCATCTTAGAGTTGTGAGGGCCAAGCATTACTCTGGGTTCATCTTGGCTTCCACATCTCATCCAAGTCCAGTGTTTGGAGTAGACTGTGTGACAGGCCATTATCTAGCTGCTACTGGAGACACTGCATAGCTGTACAGGCTGCCCAGAGGATGTGTGTTAGGGGATCCTGGGCTGGACACACACACGGTCCTGCTGACCTCATCTTCTGGAATGCACTGGGCTCAGTGGAGGGCCTCTGGGCAGCAGGACTGGGCATCACTGTTCCCCTCAGATGCACTGCTTCAAACACAGCCTGTTCCCCCTCCAGTCATGCCTAGCACGTTCCCTGTCCTCAGGCCTGCCAATGTCCTACTTCCCAGTCCTCCCACTGCTCAGTGAAAACCCTAGCAAGTCCCATTTATTAATATGGACAAGAATACACCTGCTGTGGACACCCTGTTGCCTCCTTGGCCGACTACCAGAATTTGAACAAATTAAATTTCCTCTCCTCTTTGGGTCATCTTTTCAAGTGGATCAGGAAACATGGGATTCTTGTGATGATTCAATATTTCCAAACTCCATGAGGTTACCCCAGACATGTGGGGTTGGTCCTCATTACCTTTCCAAGGCCCAACAAGCGTCCATGACACTTGTTCCCCATGTAAGTGATCTATAGATGTATTGCTGTGCGTGGCAATATGTTTTTTAAAGATTTATTTACTTACTTGAAAGGCGGAGTTATAGACAGAGAGGGAAAAACAGAGTGAAATCTTCCACCCACTGGCTCAGTCCCCATAGAACCTCAATGAGCGGGTTGGGCCAGGCCAAATCAGGAGTCCAAAACTCCATCAGAGTCTCCCAAACAGCTGGCAGGGCCCAAGCACGAAACATCCTACACTGCTTTCTGAGGCACTTTAGCAGGTAGCTGGATCAGAAGTGGAGGAGCAGGGACAACAAACAGGGATCCCATGGAGGGGTCCCCACAGGTGGCGCTTGAACCTGCTGCACCACAATGCCAGCCCCAGGTCACAGTATATCTTTATCTTGGCCTCCAGAGCTCCCATATCAGACAATAATGTGATTGGTAGATGACAAGGACAAAGGAAATGGACAAGAGTTATGAGACAAAATAGAGGAAGGGAAACACGAGGGATGGAAAACAATGAGTTGCACACATCGACCCAGTGGCTACCTATGGAGGAACAAGGTGACACTTCTTAGGCACAGTGATGGGAATCTGAGGCAGGAAGAAGAAGGCAAAGTTCAGAGATCCTCTCACTCATTACAGAGGTGAAGCCATCTAGGCCTGGGATAGGGATATAGACATGGGGTCCAAGGTTGGCCTACACCATCCAACCAGCAGCAGGGATCCGAGTCCTCACCTCAAGTCTAACTCTCCCGTTTCTTTCTCTCTGCTCTGGTTCACATGGAAGGCAACCTGGCAGAATCTGAAAGTTATCTTGGCAGCGGCGATCTAGGGGTTAGTGATTCCTTTCATTTTTTTCTGATTCTCTTGCTTTCTTGCTCACAAGCCCCTGGTCCTGCTTCTCCCACATTCCCACCTCACCACAGTGGATGAATCGCATCTTGAAGGACCTGGTGGCATCCAGGCAGTGGATGTCCTTGCACTGTGGATGCTGATCCAGTCTCTCTGCAGCCCTCCCCTCTCCCTTCATCAGCCCTGCCCTCACTCCTCACCCCCACACTGCACTATGAAATGGTGCTGAGGAACCCAACTGGCCCACACAGGGAACTTGGCCGGGGACAGGCAGGCAGGGTCCCAGTGTCAATGGAGGGAGGACTCCAGGGAAGTCTGACTCTGGCCTCCATGTCCCCCAGGACAGGGCTTTTCCTTAACACCTGGTTCAGAAAACATACTTGTCTCCTTCCAGCTGTCCACATGTTCCCTTGACGTTAACTACCCTGAAAGTCTACAGGACATGGAGGACCTCGATCAAGATCAGGAAATGTGAGTTTGGAGCAGGTAGACGGGGGTCAGGGAAGTAAGCAATGGACTCCATTGCTTCACATTCTTTGTGACACCTCAGGGAAGCCAACAAACTGGAGCCCAGAGGTGGAGAGGCTGCCGTCGAGCCTGACCTGGAGAGTGATGAATGGATGTTCAGGATCCACGCAGGTGAGTGAAAGATGCACCCAGAGGTGGTTCCAGGGACACATCCCCATTCCATGCCAGCCCTTAGGGCTCCCAGGCTGAGCCCCCAGTAGCTGCTTCATCTGAAGGAAAGGCTGGAGTTGCTAGCAGGATTGGCATGCAAATGACTTCGAAGGAGGTGTTAGTTGTGTTGTTTCTGGGGAGAGCCCCCAGAGCTGTTGAACATCTCCCACTACAGGGTGCATCCCTACCTGCCCAGCCCAAAGTCAACAGGCAGCATCACAGGTGTGGGGAGATACTAGGGGTTGTCCCTGACCTCCTCCAACTCAGGACGATTAGGAAGAGGGCGAGACAGAGAGAGGTACCTATGGGTGTCCTTTTCACACCAGGAAGAGAGCCCACTGCACCCACTTTTGTATCCTTGTGGGTACCCAGCCCATGCTGACACCAAATAGGAGCCAGCACAGAACACAAGAGTTCCAGGCCTTTTGGGGACCTCAGCCTCCTTTCTTAGAGCCTTTTTTATATGTTGATTGCTTTATTTTTCTGGGTATAAAATTTCCTATGTACCTGTCAAATTCAAACACTTGGGCTGGCGCCGTGGCTCATAGGCTAATCCTCTGCCTGCAGCGCCAGCACCCAGGGTTCTAGTCCCGGTCGGAGAGCTGGATTCTGTCCCAGTTGTTCCTCGTCCAGTACAGCTCTCTGCTATGGCCCAGGAGTGCAGTGGAGGATGGCCCAAGTCCTTGGGCCCTGCACCTGCATGGGAGACCACGAGGGAACACCTGGCTCCTGGCTTCAGATCAGTGTGGTACGCCGGCAGCAGTGCACCGGCCACAGTGGCCATTGAGGGGTGAACCAACGGAAAAGGAAGACCTTTCTCTCTGCCCCGTCAAAAAAAAAAAAACTAAAAAAAAAATTCAAACACTTGCCAGCAATTCAAGGCAAAGCTCACTTCGAAGATTGGCAGGAGCAGGGCCCCAAGCCCCTCTGTTCTTCTCATTTGTGCTCTAATCTATACTTCAATTACAAATACACATTGGCTGTATGTCTTCAAAAGAAAGTCTTCCATCACATGTTCCATGCCAAAATATACTAAAGCAATAATGGTGGGGTTTTAATGCCACAGAATAATTCTTTGCCAATAAAATCTCTGAGATGACTTTTACAGGGAGGATAGAAAGAACTTCTACAAGATTAGGGAAGGAAACCAAAGGCTCTGTGCAGTTGTCCATGATTAACATGCAGCTCACAGGCCCCAGACCTGTGGGGTAAGGACTGAGTGGGCAAGGTCAGGACTCCCATTCTGTGTCATCAGACCTCCTGCTCCTCACAAGACCCAGGGGAGTGGGCCTTGGATTTGTAATCCCAGGGGCCAAGAGATCTCCCCCTTCCCGTGCATCAGGTTCACTGCCAAAGTAGCCAGTCCCATGAAGGCTGCCCAGGTGAGTGCCTAGGGGAATTCACAATTGTAGGACATCCACACCCCATCCAGATGGGCCTCAGTGCCCCATGGCCCTGACTGCTGTGGAGTTCAGGACCTACGGTTACCTCCCAGGGCACAGGAGCCTTCTGAGAGCTGCACACCCATCCCACTGTCCCCACCCCAGCCTCATCCCTGTCCTCCCCACTGACCCCTGCTCCTGTGTCTTTCTTGCAGACATCTTCAGCTGCTCGGAAGTCTGCAGTGTGGAGTCCTTGGACCCAGAGGAGCTGGAGCTTCCCACACCATCGGAAGCTTGAACCACACAGGAGGAGACACAACAGCAGCCACGGCCCTCCTCACCAGTCCTCTGCGAGCTTTATATTAAATTCTTTCACCTAGTACTAGTTGATCTTTACATGCTTTTCTGTAAAATAAATACATCATAAGAAAACACCTTTAGCAAAGGCAGAACTTAAAATGATCAGAGAGCAGTCACCCTAGGGAGTACCACCATCATCACTCCCTCGAGAGGAATCTCATTTGGTCTTCACTGAACAAAGTCACTGCCAGGTTGGCTGTTAAAATCTGTCCTTACAGTAATGACTTTCTAGGGTTTTTGTCTCATGTCTGTTCCTTCCTCTGGAAGGGATCATGGGGTTCATCTCACCCAAGATCTCTCACAAAGACTTGGATGCCAATGTTATTTTTCACCTAATGGCAGCTTGGATGGCACAAAGTGCTTGGCTCTTCTTGAGCATCTTAAATATTGTCTTCTTTTTCCTCCCAACCCAGACCAGCTGGATCATTTTCATTCCCTTCTATGTTACTCATCCCTGTATTCTAGATCTCTGAATATTTTTCATATAATTCCCAGATTTTACTAGACTATAAATGGCTTCACTCACTCAAAGTATGACCCAGTTTTCTGTGAAGGAGGAGTTTGAGAGCATATTGTCATTTCCGGAAACAGTCTGAATTATAATTATTAGCTTTAGATCATTGCATTGGTTTTTCCTCTTCCAGCAATCTCATTCATACACATGCAGGTATTCAACTTCTGGTATTCCTCTCTCATCTTCTGAAATCTTTGGTCAAGCTCCTATTCTGTATATGTCCTCTCTCACCTTCTGTTTCCTGAAAGGCACAGATCTGTTTGTGTTTCTTCTGGTTTGCATTTCACGGGTGATGTTAGTTTTTCCTGTTTTCCTCCTTCTTTCCTGAGTCTGCCCATTCATTTCTGAGCTTCCCTGATTCTTAGTATCATGTCCTTCCATGCTTGGTATCATTGTCTCAACCATGTCTCCCTCATCCTGAAAACTACCCCGCCGAGAACACAAATTACACAAAGATGGAAGTGTTTTCATGTATCAGAGAGTACTTTCTCTCTCTTTATTACTGATTCCTCCCTCTAGTACTTTTATATGGGGATGGGCATATTGCCACCAAGATTCTGGTTTTGTTCCTTTTAATAGAAAATTCGGTTTTGGGAATTCTGCATGAGCAATAGGATTCAGAAAGACTTGTCTTACTTCACATAGCTTCTCTCAGTTGCTTTTGTGCAATGCTGAAAAACATGACACCTGATTTCTTGGCTCTGCAATTTACCATTATTCCATATGAGATTCCCCTCTGAAAACCCCTTTTTCAGCTTAACTGGATTATTGCTACTCCATAGGAAGGCCTGTTATATAAGGAAACAATGGCCCCCAAATTTGCAAATCTAGATTTATAAAATCCCTTTCTATGAAGAGTCAGTATCAGAATTTCTGAGATTATGCAGTTACTTTCTATGATGTCTACAAAATTCTTTTCTCTGAGTGACTGGTTAGCCTGTCTTTATCAGTCACCATTTCATTCATAGGATCATTAAGTTTTAGTTTTTTGGTTTCTTTGAATCACAAAATTTAGGAGCTTTTTTATTTATATTTGTGGCATTTGAGTTTAGAATTAGTAATTTTCACTTTACTTTTACATCAGTCTTATTTCAGAAAAATTTGGTTTCAGTTACCAAAATGTTTTTTAGTTAGTTAGTTTTAGTTAGTGAGTGCTATGCATTTTGAATCCCTTAGACTATCAAACAGGTACATGCAAGATCAGGTTCACCTAGGTCCACAACTCCAGCAGAAATGAGTTTTGCCAAGTTCAAGCATAAACAGCTGGCTTACCACAATCTCTTGTGTTTGACACAGAATGGCCAAGGATCATCCTTAACTGATTTGCCCTTGTTGTCCTTAAATGCACTACCTTGGAAATAAACTCTCTAAGCAAAAGTACTCTTTGAATTTTCTTTGCTGATATATAAAAATTAATGTACAGAAAAAAAAAAACCTGTCATCCATATAATGTCATGAATCCATTCCTGAGCAAATAAAGATTTATACACACACACACACACACACACACACACACCAGAACACACACACACTATAGGATGGGTGGCTTGGAAAATAAAATGATGATCTTATACTCACAAACCAGGAGTTCATGAATGAACTCTGGCTCCCTGGAGCCTGGGGATGTCCTACTGCTCACTGTCCAGGGACACCCATTGGTGGAATGGCTGAGCCAGGCCCACAGCTGCATCTTTCTTTTTCAAGATTTATTTATTTATTTATTTATTTGAAAGGCAGAGTCAGAGAGAGAGAAACACACACACACAGAGAGAGAGAGAGAGAGAGAGAGAGAGAGAGAGAGATCCTCCATCTACTGGTGGTTCACTCTCCAAATGGCCATAACAGCTGGGATTGGGTCAGGCCAAAGGCAGAAGCCAGGAGCTTCATCTGGATCTCCCACGTGGGTGCAGGGGCCCAGGCACTTGGGCCATCTTCCACTGCTTTTCCAAGTGCATTAGCAAGGTGCTGGGTGGGAGGTGGAGCAGCCGGTCATAAACTGGTGGCCATATGGGATACCGGCATTCCAGGTGACAGGATAACCTGCTGTGCCACAACACTGACCCCCACAGCTGCATCTTAGCCCTGCCCCCCAACACACAAACACATACACATGGCATCGCTTGTTAGCAAAAGACAAGATTAATATCATACAAGCTCTTCAAGCCTCTGATACCCTACAAGCATGCACAGGTGATCTCTCCCCAAACTGTCCAGGCATTGGTTGGCAGGATTCATGGATGGCATGGTGTGCACCTGTGACTTCAGAAACATAGGCATGGCATGCAGAGGAGGCGCTGGGCTGGCCTCCTGATGCACTTGTGCATGATGCAGATAGTTCAGAGGCAGCAAGTCTAAAAGGGATAACAGTGGGTGGAACAGGAGCTATAGCTTCAGACACAGTGAGCAGGAGGCTAGAGAAGTAACTTCCTGGAAACACCTGGAAACCACTCCTGTTAAGTCTCTCATGTGCTTGGAGGGGCATTATGGACCTGTGGCTGGTTTACTGGCTATTCGAATGGGACATGTGGGAGACAACAAACCCCCACACCAGAGGCTGAGGATAAAGCATAAAAAAACAGGTAGAAGCACAAGAATGGGTCTAATAAAGGACCTTCTGCTGGTGAGTGGGTTATCTCCCTTGTTGGAGGGCACAGGGATGTGAGCTGTCTATGCATCATCTAAGATCAGGAGATAGGGACAGAGTGAGCATCTAGATCAGCCTTGAGTCCCCGGATCTCATGTCAACGAGATTTCCGGACGACTCCTGGTTCATTAATGGGAATTTGAGTGCTGCAAGGGATATGTAGCAAAAGTAACCTTTTTGGACACATTCCTCCCTTGATGTATTTAAGGAAATGTGTGAAAGTACTGAATGAATGCTTAAAGACACATACATAACTTTATAAATACCTCTATGCTTTGAAAAATAAAATTTGGGGGCTAACTATGGTGTAGTGGGTAAAGTTTCTGCCTGTGGTGCCTGCATCCCATATGGGTGCCAGTTCAAGTCCCAGCTGCTCCACTTTTTTTTATATATTTATTTATTTGATAGGCAGAGTTACAGAGAGGCATAGGCATAGGCATAGGTATAGGCATAGGCAGAGAGAGTGAGAGAGAGAGAATCTTCCATCTTGGGCCATCTTCCACCGTTTTCCCAGGCCATAGTAGGAAGCTGGATCAGAAGTGAAGCAGCCAGGTCTTGAATGGGCACCTATATGGGATGCAGGTACTATAAGAGGTGACTTTAACCACTATGCCACAGCATCAGCCCCTGCTCCACTTCTGATGTAGCTCCCTGTTAATGTGCCTGGGAAAGCAGCAGAAAATGGCCCAAGTGCTTGGGCCCCTATACCCTCATGGAAGACCTGGATGAAACTCCTGGCTCCTGGCTTCTATCTGGCCCAGTCCTGGCTGTTGCAGCCACCACGGGAGTGAAACAGCGGATAAGATTTCTCTCTCTCTCTCTCTCTCTCCTCTCTCCTCTCTCTAGAACTGCCTTTCAAATAAATAAATAAATCTTTTTTAAAAAAGAAAGTTGTAGCCGGCACCGCGGCTCACTAGGCTAATCCTCCACCTTGTGGCCCCGGCACAGCAGGTTCTAGTCCCGGTTGGGGCGCCGGATTCTGTCCCGGTTGCCCCTCTTCCAGTCCAGCTCTCTGCTGTGGCCAGGGAGTGCAGTGGAGGATGGCCCAAGTCCTTGGGCCCTGCACCCCATGGGAGACCAGGATAAGTACCTGGCTCCTGCCATCGGATCAGCACGGTGCACCGGCTGCAGCGCGCCAGCCGCAGCGGCCATTGAAGGGTGAACCAATGGCAAAAGGAAGACCTTTCTCTCTGTCTCTCCCTCTCACTGTCCACTCTGCCTGTCAAAAAAAAAAGAAAAAGAAAAAAAGAAAGTTGTTTTTTACTTGTAAAGTTGAATCCTTCTTTCCAGGATGCTTCCCTCTCAAAGGAAGGAGGAAGTCAGGACAACCTTTAATTTACAAATGTGCACACCACAAATACGTAAAACATGTATCATAGAAATAAATACAGATAGAAACCAATCTGCAACAGCCATATACCTGATGTTCACAACACATTGGGCTTACAAAACTAATATACACAGCCCCAAAGAGCTCATACAGAATTGGACACACACACTCAAGCTCTTCACAGAGGGGCCACTGAGCCCTCCTCTTCTGTGCTGGAAAGCATGGGGGTCAGAAACACCCAGAGACCCTTGCTGATAGTTCCATTGACCATGGGATAACACCAATCACCACGGACATGTCAGTGCATCAGCCCTGAAACCAGGGACCTCAGCATCAGTGGATTGTTGGCCACTCTTTTCCAGAAAGAAAACCCACATTTTGAAAAAATTGTGGCACTTAAAGACTCCCGGGTCAACAAGGGTAGGTGAAGCCTGGCCTCTCCCCCTAATCCGTGTTTCTGGGGAGGTTATCTTGTAGGTAGTAAACCTAGGCACCAGGTCAGATGGCATGAGGCTGGAGGGATGGTCTTGTCACAGTGCAACCAAAATGGGGTTGTTTGGGGACTTCAAAGAGACCAGGAAATGGCACAGGCCTGAAGGCTACACACTCTGGGAAAGCCAGCTCTGGCCAAAGCAGCATGTCCTAGAGATACTACCCAGGAGAACTGCAGGGCCAGCTCACTGACTCTCTTGGAAACACCTGGAGTCCACATGCTGTACGCCTCCCACACCTGAGGCGCTCAGGACCCATGGCTGACAACACCCTTTACAGACAACACCCCCCATGTGAAAGATACCCCTCACCAGGTCACAGGCTGGATGTCTGGTCTGAAAGCCAAGGTGGATGCATAAGGAGACTGTCTATTTTAGGGCCCACTAATTATAGGCCAAGACACTTAGAAAAACTGTTAGACGTGTGTGCACATATATGTTGCCCATGGACATAGCAGGAAGACAGGAGCAAGGCCATGGGTCATCCCCAGTCCCCAGGCCATTAATCTTTCCAGAAGTCCCTTGCTTCTACATTGACAGGTGGAAACCCATATCGTATCCACAAGAAAAGTTAAAACTCTTAGACAAATACACATTACACACACATCTGTAAATGTGTGCATGTACCGAACAAACTGCGGAGGAAGTGTACATAACTGTGTATGTACTCCTATTGGTCTACAGAACAGACAGTGGTTCCTTTAACTGTGGAGCTATATGGGATAATCTGACACTGCAGAAGGGAGGAATGTACTATGGCCATTATTTCTAGAGCTGTATATACTCAAAAATACATGCAAACATATATGTTTCCAAAGTAAGTAACAGAGAAATAAATCCATGAGTATTATATCCATGATTCTATAACAAGACAATGTACATATACAAATAACTACACACACAACACTGGGGAGCACACACAATCTGACACACATAGACACATAGACACACGTATAGTCTATATAATCTAATTGTCCAGGCATTGGGCCCTCCACGTCTCACTGGCAAGCTTGGGGTATAACACACCTGGAGGCCCTTCACTGCCCATTCCAGGGCCCCTTAGTGCACACCAATCACCAGGGCCTTTCTACCAAAACAGCCATGACAACATGGATCTGAATCTTGGTAGAAAGATGGCCACTCTTTCCATCAAAAGAAAAACATATCCTTTGAATCAGCCACGAGTCTGAGCAACTCAGATGCCAACAGAACTGAAGCTAGCCCTCTCTGTGGAGAATTTCCTCACACAGAGAGCTATGTTCTGAGGCTGACTTGGAGGTAGTCCATGAAGACCTGAGTTCTGGTGACATAAGGCTGGTGGCACAAGTCTTCCACGTGAGAGTACCCTGAGGATAACGTGGGACTTCTGAGGGTCTCCTTGGATGTTTATGGCCCCCACACTCTCGTACAGGAAAGGCGATGGTCAGCCAAGGGCTCCTATGACCTCAACCCAGGCAGGGTTGCACATTTCTGGCCCATGATTGGCAGGTTCTGTTCTGTATGGTATTCATAGCTAAAATAGTGCTCTTATAGAAATCCTGGCCTGGATACACTTATGAAAATGTACATAAACATTGAACAAACTCTTAAAGATATATAATTAACTGTCTGACTACTTGTACCACTCTATAAACATACAGAAAATGGTTCCTTTACCTGTATTCTTGCAACCAGGATGCTTCAACTCCCTAGGAGAAAAGAATGCATTAACATCATTATTTCTACAAATGTATACAAACACAAATATATACAAACATGTACATCACAGGAATAAATAAAATAGAAAAACATCTGATCCCACATGCATGAGAGTATAACAAGAAAGTGTACATGTACAAATAAGTTAGATACACAGCAAAGCATACACAACCACACATTCACTTCCTTTGTCTAAAGGCCATTTGGCCCTCCCCTCCAGTATTGGCAATATTGAGGGCATACACACCCAGGAAATCCCTTCACTGCCATGTCCATGGTCCATGGCAACACCAATCACCAGGGACATGTCACTGAACTACCTAGGGCAACAGGTAGCCCATTAGGGAGCTGAACGCTCTTTCCAAAGATGTCCACAAGAAGGAAAAATCATCTTTTAGTTAAGTCAGAGCTTAGAATCTCAACCAATGGGTCTGGCAGCAGCTGACCTCTAAGAACATTCCCTCACACTGTGCTCTCAGTTCACCATGGAGAGAGTACACATCATGGCATCAGGCTGGATGGACAACCCTACCAGGAATGGACTTCAAGGAGGATGTTTGGGGACTTACAGAAGCCAGGCCCAGACCCTGAACACTATGCCCTATTACAGAGCTGGCTCTACCTATAACTCCCTTGTCCTAGAGGCCAATGTAGCTACCTAGAGGACAGGCTCACTGACTCATTGAGAAACAACTAGAAACCATGTGTCTTAGGCCTCCCACATTGAAAACCCAGGACTCTCAGCACCAGTGTGATCCTGGCATTCCCGATTGGAGAAGGGCTTTCAGGAATAAAACAAAGCCTAGAGGACAAAAGGGAAATGACAAATGACCATGACCACTTGAAGTTTAAACATAACACAGAAGCAGCGTGAAAACAGCCAACGCTATGGGGATCATCTGTGCGAATGCACATACGCAAAGGATGCTGCCTGCCCATTAAGTGGTGCCCTAGAAACACGTGTAATTTCTGGGCTTCTTTATTTTTTTTCACTTTTATTTTACTTTATTTTATGTTTTTTATTCTTTATTATTTTTGACAGGCAGAGTGGACAGTGAGAGTGAGAGTGAGAGAGAGAGAGAGAGAGAGAGAGAGAGACAGAGAGAAAGATCTTTTTTTGCCATTGGTTCACTCTGGGCTTCTTTAAATAAGTGTTTAAAAGATACTGGTTTCAGCATTACCTACTATAATGAGAAAATGTGCTCTCTCTTTCTTGATCTCTCTTGCCCTCTCCTGCAGCCTGTCGGGTTTCCCCCACCTGACAATAAACATTTTCCCTTACTCTGGTGTTTGGTGTGTTTTGTGGTGACCTTTCATTGGCTCCAAAACCTGGGGCCAGACTCTGCCCTCAACCTTGCTTTCGTCTCGGGAATGTGAGCTGCTTTGGGATCCTGGATTTCTGCCAACCACAAAACTCAACCCCGGACTTCCCTCACCTCTGAACACTCTGCAATCTCCATCCACACACCAGCCCTCCAAATTTCTGAGGTAAGACAGGGAGGAAGAAGGATCCTCTCATTTAGACTCTACGGGTTATGGTTCTATGCAACTTCACCCCAAAGTCCTGGTACCAGGCACCACAACTCCTATGGCCTCATGCCTCTACAGACTCTGTGTCCAGCCAATAGCGGGTATGGGTGATGACTCAACCCCCTGTTTCCTTTCTACGAGTTACGTCCTTGGCTCCCATGGGTGCATGGGTAACGACGCCACCCTCTGTTCCCATATCCTTCCGTCAGATGGCCATGATCTCAGGGATCCCCAATATCGGCCAGTCTGACTCTACAGGTCACCAGGAGAGCTTCTTCCCGTGTTCTAGTTAATCCTCCTCTCGTTAGTCTGCTACCTCGACAACCAGTTCAAGGTCTCCATCTGTGAGCATTCGGAAAAGTGGAAGATTTCCTATGTCCAAGCTTTCTCCTATCTCAGTCTAAACCTCCTCTGGCTCAAGTTCTCTGAACTTCCAAAGCTCGCTAAAAAGCCAAAACCCCTTTCTTTTACATACGCTGCTCTGGCTCTTGCTGTCTCAATTGTATCTCCCCCTCCTGTCCAGGAATTCCCACCTATCACAGAACTAGCCCTTGTCCAAAGTCTACTCCCCCTGCCTAATCTATTATCCTCCCTAACACCCTACTCCCAGAGAAGCAAAGGCAAGTTTGGGAGTGGGCTTGTCTCCATGCCATCACCCTCCAGCTCTCATTCTCCAAGGGGGCTTCACCCCTCCTGCTCCTGTTCCAATTTTACCATAAGAATAGCAAGGCAGTGGTGATTCCAACCTCCTGAGTTCTCCTGTCACCTATCCCACCCTTTTGATAGCTCTTTTGTTTTATCATGAGCAAGTCAGACAGGATAATCAGGTCTTTTGGTGGGTTTTGTCCTCGCCTTGTAACTGAATTTCAAGCTGACCTCGCCAGGTCTCCTCAATTCCTACAAACTCGATTTCCTGGTCCCAAGAGTGAGCATTTCCTAGATATATCTCTCCCAACCCACATGAAATAAAGATCAACACTACCAGACCTGCAAACCAGCCAGCTCACCAGGTTAATTACTATTTCCAGACATATCTCCTTTTCCCTAACTGCCCCTTGCTCTGTCACCTATCAGATTTCCTCCTTAGGAATCTCTGGAGGGGTGTCCATCTACTCTCATGTATATTCTGCCCCATTAAATCTAACATAATGACTTCTTGTCCCTGGCACATCGGCCCCAGCCCACAGTCACCCTTGGGACCTGTCTGGCAACTGCCTGAACTTTTGATTCAGAGGCAGTCCCGAGTGGCTGACTGTTAACCAAGGCATCACTGGCCTAAGGTCTTCCTTGGGTAAAAAGAAAAGTAGACTCAAATCCAATTGGAATCTAAAAAAATGTCTTTGGTAAATAACAATCTCATGCATTAGAATTTGGTTCAACTGTAAATGGACATTGGGTTTACAAGAATTTCTCTCTTTGAATCTAGGAAGATTACTGCCTTTAAAAAAATAGTTGTGGCCGGCGCCACGGCTCAATAGGCTAATCCTCCACCTGCAGTGCCAGCACCCAGGATTCTAGTCCCAGTTGGGGCACCAGATTCTGTCCCAGTTGCCCCTCTTCCAGTCCAGCTCTCTGCTGTGGCCCAGGAGGGCAGTGGAGGATGGCCCAAGGCACCCGCATGAGAGACTAGGAGAAGCACCTGGCTCCTGGCTTCAGATCAGCATGGTGCAACGGCCGCTGCGTGCTGGCCGCAGTGGCCATTGGGGGTGAACCAACGGAAAAGGAAGATCTTTCTCTCAGTCTCTCTCTCTCACTGTCCATTCTGCCTGTCAAAATAAATACATAAATAAATAAATTTTTAAAAAAATAGTTGCTTTGTAACTTGCGCATCTTGGTTTGCAATTTGGTTTTAACAAGTTTCCAATGAAACAGCAATGGGTGAAGGTCGATTTTTGCGGTCTCTGGTTTAATGCAACTAATTTATAGATGGTTTTATAAAAGGAGTAGAATTCCATGTGAATGTAATTTTGACCATAATTCAGATAGAGGTATGGTATAATATCAGCAATTTCAGTCATCCAGGTGTAATTGCTAAATGTAAATTGGGTAAAGCAAATGAGATAAATGTGTCTAAATGTAAACTTAGCACCTTATATTCTATGCAAAAACTACTTGAGTTTGCTAACATGTTTTCATACATTGTCTATGAAAATAGTCCAACATTGCTCGACAGTAAGGTTAGAATATGATATGTTATCTTATTTTGAAAATGTTGTCTTAACTGGAGATTTCTAAAGGGTTATTTCAAAATATAAATCAAGGAAATCAGCAGGTGGAAAGCAAAAACTATTATTTGACATGGAAATAGAATCTGATCTTCTGTTAAAGCAAGGAGGTTTTTATAATATTTTTTTTTTTTGACAGGCAGAGTGGACAGTGAGAGAGAGAGACAGAGAGAAAGGTCTTCCTTTGCCGTTGGTTCACCCTCCAATGGCCGCCGCGGCCAGCGCGCTGCGGCCGGCGCACCGCGCTGATCCGATGGCAGGAGCCAGGAGCCAGGTGCTTTTCCTGGTCTCACATGGGGTGCAGGGCCCAAGCACCTGGGCCATCCTCCACTGCAATCCCTGGCCACAGCAGAGGGCTGGCCTGGAAGAGGGGCAACCAGGACAGAATCCGGCGCCCCGACCGGGACTAGAACCCGGTGTGCCGGCGCCGCTAGGTGCAGGATTAGCCTAGTGAGCCACGGCGCCAGCCAGCAAGGAGGTTTTTATAATATTTTGAAATTGTCTTAAAAATCTGTTTAGAACCTGCAGCATCTCCTTTTAATAGTTTTGTTTAAGCATTCTGGCCTCAGAATCAACCCTTAAGGCATTTGGATCTGGCTGAAGAGCCCATGGGAGTATTTTAGGCAGGGAAAGCCAAGACACTCTGGCAAAACAACAACAACTAAAGGAAAGATCTCTGCGAGTGACATCCCAGTGGAAAGAACGGGCCATCAAAGAAGGAGGTACCTTTCTCTGAAGGGAGGAGACAACTTCCACTTTGACTATGACCTGGTCTAAATAAGATCGGAGTTGGCAAACTCAAAATGCTTCCATAGCCTTAGCAACTCATGACAAGAGCTTAGGGTGATTACTGATGCCATAAACAAGAGTGTCAATTTGTTAAGTCAACAACAGGAGTCACTGTACACTTATTCCTCATGTAGGATCTCTGTCCTTAATGTGTTGTACATTGTGATTTAATGCTATAACTAGTACTCAAACAGTATTTTACACTTTGTGTTTCTGTGTGGGTGCAAACTGTTGAAATCTTTACTTAATATATACTAAATTGATCTTCTGTATATAAACAGAATTGAAAATGAATCTTGATGTGAATGGAATGGGAGAGGGAGGAGATGGGAGGGTTGCGGGTGGGAGGAAAGTTATGGGGGGGAGCCATTGTGATCCATAACTGTACTTTGGAAATTTATATTTATTAAATAAAATTTTTTTTTAACTTTTATTTAATGCATATAAATTTCCAAAGTACGACTTATGGATTACAATGGCTTTCCCCCCATACCGTCCCTCCCACCCACAACCCTCCCCTTTCCCACTCCCTCTCCCCTTCCATTCACATCAAGATTCATTTTCGATTATCTTAATATACAGAAGATCAGCTTAGTATACATTAAGTATGGATTTCAACAGTTTGCTCCCACACAGAAACATAAAGTGAAAAATAATAGATGATTTTTTAAAATGATGATGAAATCAAAGCAGACCTATTGTCATGTTTAATCCCAGTGAGAGTCAAGTTGGGAATTGATAATTTCTTTCTTTTTTTTTTTTTTTTTTTTTTTTTTTTTACAGAGGATCAGTTTAGTATGCATTAAGTAAGGATTTCAACAGTTTGCACCCCCATAGAAACACAAAGTGAAATATATTGTTTGAGTACTCGTTATAGCATTAAATCTCAATGTACAGCACATTAAGGATAGGGATCCTACATGAGGAGTAAGTGCACAGTGACTCCTGTTGTTGACTTTACAAATTGACACTCCTGTCTATGGCATCAGTAATCTCCCTATGCTCCAGTCATGAGTTTCCAAGGCTATGGAAGCCCTCTGAGTTCTCCGATTCTTATCTTGTTTAGACAAGCTCATAGTCAAAGTGGAGGTTCTCTCCTCCCTTCAGAGAAAGGTACCTCCTTCTTTGACGGCCTGTTCTTTCCACTGGGATCTCACTCGCAGAGATCTTTTGCCAGAGTGTCTTGGCTTTCCATGCCTGAAATACTCTCATGAGCTTTTCAGCCAGCTCCGAATGCCTTTAGGCTGATTCTGAGGCCAGAGTGCTATTTAGGACATCTGCCATTCTATGAGTCTGCTGAGATTCTCACTTCCCATGTTGGATCACTCTCCCCTTTATTTACTCCATCAGTTAGCGTTAGCAGGTACTAGACTTGTCTATGTGCTCCCTTTGACTCCCAGTCCCTTCACCATGACCAACTGTGAACTGAAACTGATCACCTGGAACAGTGAGATGGCATTGGTACATGCCACCTCGATGGGATTGAATTGGAATCCCCTGGTATGCTTCCAACTCCACCACTTGGGGCAAGTCAGCCTGAGCATGTCCCAAATTATACATCTCTTCCCTCTCCCATTCCCACCACCATGTTCAACAGGGATCACATTTCAGTTAATTTTCAACACTTAAGAATAACTGTGCATCAATTTCAGATCTAAACCAGTCATATTAAGTAGAACAGATAAAAAAAACTACTAAGAGGGATAATGTATTTAGTTGTTCATTAACAGTCAGGGCTATGCTGATCAAGCCACCATTTCCCATAGTGTCCACCTCACTCCAACAGGTTTCCCTCTTGGTGTTCAGTCAGTCGTCACCGATCAGGGAGAACATATGGTATTTGTCCCTTTGGGACTGGCTTATTTCACTCAGCATGATGTGTTCCAGATTCCTCCATTTTGTTGCAAATGACTGGATTTCGTTGTTTCTTACTGCGGTATAGTATTCTAAAGAGTACATATCCCATAATTTCTTTATCCAGTCTATCGTTGATGGGCATTTAGGTTGGTTCCAGGTCTTAGCTATTGTGAATTGAGCTGCAATAAACATTAGGGTGCAGACCTCTTTTTTGTTTGCCAATTTAAATTCCTTTGGGTAAATTCCAAGGAGTGGGATGGCTGGGTCGAACGGTAGGGTTATCTTCAGGTTTCTGAGGAATCTCCAGACTGACTTCCATAGTGGCTTGACCAGTTTGCATTCCCACCAACAGTGGGTTAGTGTCCCTTTTTCCCCACATCCTCGCCAGCATCTGTTGTTGGTAGATTTCTGCATGTGAGCCATTCTAACCGGGGTGAGGTGAAACCTCATTGTGGTTTTGATTTGCATTTCCCTGATTGCTAATGACCTTGAACATTTTTTCATGTGCCTGTTGGCCATTTGGATTTCCTCTTTTGAAAAATCCCATTCACAATAGCTACAAAAACAATCAAATACCTTGGAATAAACTTAACCAAAGACGTTAAAGATCTCTACGATGAAAATTACAAAACCTTAAAGAAAGAAATAGAAGAGGATACCAAGAAATGGAAAAATCTTCCATGCTCATGGATTGGAAGAATCAATATCATCAAAATGTCCATTCTCCCAAAAGCAATTTACAGATTCAATGCAATACCAATCAAGATACCGAAGACCTTCTTCTCAGATCTGGAAAAAATGGTGCTGAAATTTATATGGAGGCACAAGAGACCTCGAATAGCTAAAGCAATCTTGTACAACAAAAACAAAGCCGGAGGCATCACAATACCAGATTTCAGGACATACTACAGGGCAGTTGTAATTAAAACAGCATGGTACTGGTACAGAAACAGATGGATAGACCAATGGAACAGAATTGAAACACCAGAAATCAACCCAAACATCTGCAGCCAACTTATATTTGATCAAGGATCTAAAACTAATTCCTGGAGCAAGGACAGTCTATTCAATAAATGGTGCTGGGAAAATTGGATTTCCACGTGCAGAATCATGAAGCAAGACCCCTACCTTACACCTTACACAAAAATCCACTCCACATGGATTAAAGACCTAAATCTACGACCTGACACCATCAAGTTACTAGAGAACATTGGAGAAACCCTTCAAGATATTGGCACAGGCAAAGAATTTCTGGAAAAGACCCGGGAGGCACAGGCAGTCAAAGCCAAAATCAACTATTGGGATTGCATCAAATTGAGAAGTTTCTGTACTGCAAAAGAAACAGTGAGGAGAGTGAAAAGACAACCGACAGAATGGGAAAAAATATTTGCAAACTATGCAACAGACAAAGGGTTAATAACCAGAATCTACAAAGAGATCAAGAAACTCCACAAAAACAAAACCAACAACCCACTTAAGAGATGGGCCAAGGACCTCAATAGACATTTTTCAAAAGAGGAAATCCAAATGGCCAACAGGCATATTAAATAAAATTTTTAAAAAATAGTTTTGTTTAACTGGTGACTCTCAGTTTTCAAGCCAGCTCCAGTAAGCTATTCTCTCTTCCCTAGTTCTGACTCTATTAAAACTCTTCCAAGTTATGGGATATGATCCCATGCACTGGCTCTTAAATTTAACATTTTATTTCTGATTTTTGGAATGACCAAAGACACAGATTTTGTGTTCCGTTGAAGTAATCTATTGTGCTCTCTTAATATCTTTGTTAGGTTCGAATTGTTTTACAACTGAGTTTTTTATTAAGAGTTTTGGTTTGTTTAAATATATGTTTACTCTAAAACATCTGAGTAATCACCTTGTAACAGTGATCAAATATGGTCTATATTATGTCATGATGTTAAGGGATCCTATTTCAACCAGATATTTTAAGCCTTCTTGGCATCCTTGACAGGTATTCAAAAAATCAAAGTTCCAAATTCTCTGGACATTGATATTTCCATTTGGGCCCCTGGAAATATCAAAGGATATCTGTCTCTCATCTTGTAGAGACACCAACTAATCAGGCTATTTGGATTATATTACAGGTACTGTCAAGATGTGAAGTGGTGCTAAATTTTAAGTTATGATAATATAAAATACTACAGATACAAACGTCCAAAGATAAAAAGTCTAATGATCTTGTATTACCAGACCTAAAAGGGATAAATGTTTTTTAAAATCCTACCATAGACTTCTAATTTAGACCATCAAAGATTAGAGATGGGATTTGAGCACCCCTTTGACTTGCATCCTCTTAAAAGTTCCCTTTGGCCTGCTTTAAAAAAAAAAAAAAACAGGAGGAAGAGAAAGCTAGGCAGCAAAAGCACTGTAAAGATAGGTGGCAGGCCAATTAAGGCTGCTCTACACAGTGATCTGCCATCAAGGAGACAACAGCCTAGTCACTGCGCTGGTTTATATGGAAAGCCAGGGCTTCAGCTTATGAAGAGCCCTGGCAGCTCTGCCAGCAAACAGTCGGGTCACCGGAAATGGATCTGCCCTGGAGTCAAAGGACGCCCAGATCAGAGCTGCAGACTTTGTTGGCTCTAAGCTGAAGAGCCCTTCACTCGACCCAGCTTCCAAACTAACCACTGCTGCTGAGGGGATGGCCAAGTAGGGTCAGTAACATTGCAGAAAGAACTGCAAATTTCCTGTTAGAGATGCCACCTGCTTTTCCCTGGCCAGCTCTCCTCTCAGGCCAGCTACATAAGGGAAGTCAACAGGGTGCCTTCCCCAAGGAGGTTCACACCTCCCTTGGGATGTACCCCATGTGAAGAGACAGATAGGTCTGGGCCTCATAACTGGCAAGGCCTTAAAGCCCACCTGACTATTATCAGGCCCCTTCTGTCAGTTTCTATTTGCCTCTCAATCAAAAAACTTGTTCATGATTTAGATAGCAGCTTTCTTGGGTCCCCTAATAATGACTCTGTCCTTTATTTTAGACCCTGTCTAGCCCACTTGGGGACTCATTCCTTTGTAATCACAGCCTCTACTCTTACATCAATGGCTCCACTCCAACCGTATGCATTGATGGTCCTCCCCCCCACTTAATGTTGTATAATTGTTCAGAATTTTTCTTTTTTTAAAGATTTTATTTATTTGAAATACAGAGTTACAGATAAATCTAGAGACAGAGAGAGGGGTCTTCCATCTTCTGGTTCACGCCCCAGATGACCTCAATGGCTGGAGCTCTGCCAATCCGAAGCCAGGAGCTAGGAGCTTCTTCCGGGTCTCGCATGCTGTGCAGGGGCCCAAGGACTTGGGCCATCTTCTACTGCTTTCCCAGGCCACAGCAGAGAGCTGGATCAGAAGAGGAGCAGCCGAGACTAGAACCAGTGCCCATATGTGATGTCAGTGCTTTAGGCCAGGGCTTTAACCCGCTGCACCATAGCACCAGCCCCCAGAATTTTTCTACAGACAAGGCCCTCTACCCACAAGAATTGAGCGACCTTTCTCCCAGTCTTGGTTGGGATCAGCTCCGCAGCCTCTCTGTCCTCAGTAGTGGTCTCAGAGCAGCTTTTGGCCACAATGTTATCTCAACCAACCTACTGCAAACAACTCCAACAGTTTTACAACTGTTGTTTGCAGTTACAAGAGAAGGTCACTAGGCCCATCGAGACCTCAGTTGATGCCATCTAAGGTCTCCAAAGCCATATTGCCTAACTAACCGATGTGGTACTATGGAATAGATGGACCTTAACTGTGTTGTTATTATATTAATCAATAAGGTCAGGCAAAACTACATCCATCAAACAGTCTTACAGAGTCCAGAGACTCCCCCCTCATATCCTCTCCTCTATGAAATCCTCCCATTACTTGGTTAATGCCACTCTTATGACCATTGGCTGCTATCCTCACCCTGTCTTTTATACTACAGTGTCTGTTTAAGTGATTACAGGAGGTGATAATGGAACGAACCAAAGCCTTCACCAGTCAGGTGGTAAACCCAATGCTGCTACAGGGATATACTTGGCTCCCCACCCAGGAGATCGCAGCTTGAGGCATCACCCCATGCCAGCAGAGTAACTTGTTGTCCCATGTCAACAGAAAGTAGCTCTAAAGACAGATCATCATCCCTCCAACCCTCCTGGACTTTGGGGGCTGATGTGATCCCATACAACACTTGCTTTATAAAAAAGGGGGGGTTAGTAAAATGGTGCAGTCTCATCTGTGGCACGATCTACTCCCTGGACACCATCCTCAGCTCTAGCCCCCGCTACCACTGCTAGAAGCCAGATGACAAAATGGCCCAACCACAGGTGTCAGCTCCACCCCCACTCCAATAGGATTCGCTGCTATTTCCCAGCCCCCTGAAAAGGTTTAATAGGACACGCTTCCTGCACACGTGCTCTCTCTCTTGATCTCTCTCGACTTCTTTCTCTCGCTTACTCTCTTGCCCTCTCCCCCCTGCCTGTCAGGTTTCCCCCACATGACAATAAACCTTTTCCCTTAAAAAAATGAGAAAATCTGAGAGGTGGGGATTTCAGACATTCAGTGAGAGAGGGCACTTTAAATAAATTCCTGTACGTCCGTACACACAATACTATGGATCTGCAGTTCAACTTGTGTTTGAGTGAGGAAATCACGAGTGATGAAATAGTAAATGCAAAAAGCAAGTTACATAGCTTCCCTGGTTGAAAAATGGTATGCACATTTATTTTTTAAAAAATCACATGTGGGGGCCAGTGCTGTGGCACACAGTGAGTTAAAGCCCTGGCCTGCAGTGCTGGTATCCCATATGGGCACTGGTTTGAGCCCCAGATATTCCACTTCTGATCCAGCTCCCTGCTAATGTGCCTGGGAAAGCAGTGGAAGATGGTCTAAGTCCTTGGGCTCTTGCACCCACACGGGAGACCTGGGAGAAGCTCCTGGCTTCGGATCGGCTCAGCTTCAACCATTGAGACCATCAGGGGAGTGAACCAGCAGATGGAAGATTCCCCACCCCCGGGTCTCTACCTCTTTCTCTCTGTAACTCTTTCAAATAAATAAAATAAATCTTTTTAAAAAATCATATGTGGAGAGAGACACTAAAGTAACTGAAGCAATTTCAAAAAATGGGAATTAAGTGCCTTCCATGTCAACACTTTTCTATTAACTAATAAAACCCATGTAGTATTGTCAGAAGGAGAGACACATTGGTCAATGCAGAACAGACACTCAACCAAGTACAACCACACATTTCCACCTATAATCTGCACACATAACCACAAGCCTGTGGGGAGCAGGGCCTGTCTCCCGCAACATGGCGAAATAAGTACTGAGACTACCAAGACTAGACTAGACCACTGAGACTATTAAGACTAACTCCATGCGTCTGATCTCCCACCATATGGCGCTGAGAGAGAGTAAACAAATCTTACACAGCTGCTTCATTAATTAACTGATTCCTGACCCAACCCCTGTTTGGAAGAAAGCAGCGTGCTCAGCATGTGGGCAGCAGAGCACGGATTGGTGGGAGAGGACTATAAAAGGGGGAGAGAGACAACATGCAGGGGCCCCCCTGAGAGAGTCAGTCGGAGAGCTCCTTGGTGCCACTCCTCCGCGAAAGCGAGGGAGCGGCGGGGGTGCCACTGCTCCTCCGCGGAGGCGGGGGAGCGGCAAAAATCTGGGAAGGACCTGGGAAAGAGAACAGCGCCCAGTGTCATTCCTCCGCGAGTGGGGGAGCGACACAAGCCCTTACTGAGAATGGCATATCTCCAAAGTCACAAAGGATGTGTAAGCCCACCACAATCCAAGACCCACTTTCAAAGAACTTGGACATGTGGTAAAACCCATCTTATTCCACTAGAAAGCATATGAAAATATAAACACTAAATGCTAAGTCAAATCTTTACATTTGACTCAAATACACCAACACTGTCCCCATTTACAATGCCCAGAGCCCCAGATACAACATTTCCTCAAGTAGATAATCTGCTTTGTATTATTACTCCCTTCATTTTCATTACTACTTGCTTTTTCTATAGAAGCTGGTGTGGAACAGGATAGACAGTTTAGCCATCTGCAGCCAAAAATCTAGCACACGCACGAGCTTTAGTAGATTTACAATCTTTGCACTTCACCTGGCAGGTGTCTCATCAATTTTTGAAGCCATCAATTTCATCATGATAGTTAATATTAAATCACTTACTATATCCCAACCATTTGTAGGATCACTATTATTTACAAATATAATCCTCCTGGGACCGGCATTGTGGCACAGCAACTTAAAGCCCCAGCCTGCAGCACCAGCATCCCATATGGGTTCCAGTTCGAGTCCCAGCTGCTCCACTTCCAATACAGATCTCTGCTAGAGCCTGAAAGCAGTGGAAGACGGCCCAGGTCTTGGAACTGTGCACCTGCACTGGAGACCTGGAAGAGGCTCCTGGCTCCTCTTTAGTTACACTCATATGGAGGTAATATCGAATGATCCCACCCATACTGTGAGCCTTGGGTTTTATCTTTCTATTTACTGTTAGATGGCCAAGGCATTGCTCTAGCCAACTCATTCCTAGACACCGTTCTTCACGATGCATACTGTGCCACACCACATTTCCACTGTGTCTTGTCTGTAGATCTGCATTCACAATCGCAGGAGGAGTCACATACTGACTTTTACTATTTTCAGGATATACACTTGAGTCTACCTGAGCTACAATTTACTTAATTATATTTGTATAATAAATCAATATTTTTCTTGCATAATTGGGCATACAACAATAATACTCCAACTTTCCTGATGAAATTTCAACAAGAAATACTGCATCATCAACAGGGTCATTTATTTCATTAAGAGCTATTATAGTAATAATTTGTGTTATTTGAGAAGTTTTTGCCTCAGAACAAGAAGTCTCAGTAATTTAACTGTCACAAACTTGAATACTACACAGTGCCCACATCACATCACACACTTGAAGAGCCAGCTTATGTAAAATCCTGAATTAACAACAGAAGGAATCCTGCAGGGGTTGTGGCACAGAAGGCTAAGCCTCTGCTTGCTATGCTGGCATCCCATATGGGTGCCAGTTCATGTCCTGGCCGCTCCTCTTTTGATCCAACCCAAGTAACTATTACCCAATGAGGAAACTACATAGCATTTAAATGGAAACCATGCATAATAACTTTGATAGTAAAAAGCAAAAATGTCCCTGTATGGTCTTCACCTGTGATTACCAGAAGCCCATGTAGAGGCCACTATTGCTAGATCAATATGCCTTGCAGTCACACTGTTAAAACTAGGAGGCTACAGCATAACATGAGTCCCTACAATCTGAAATCCCTTAAACAGAGCAGAGAGCCTTCTCACTGCCCAGAGGAGCCCTGTGAGGAAACCCCTAACCAGCGCCATCTCGCTCTGTCAAACACATCTAGCATCACTAACCACTTTTTCATTAGTGAGCCACATTAACACTGGTGATTGTGACTGTCCTTATTCAAACATCACGAAGATTTACAGGAGCTACAGCTCTAACACTGGCCCATGGCCTAACATCAGCAATATTATTTTGTCTTGCAAACTCTATTCACAGGCAAACTTCACGATTTGCCCAAGGACTACAAAACAGTTTCACCTCTAGCAGCAGCATGATGAACCCTGGCAAACCTAACTAACTCGGCCTTAGCGCCAATCATTAATTTAATCAGGTGGCTGTTCACAAAAAAGACATCATTCTCACGGTCCAAACCTACGACCATCCTAACAGAGTCTAACCTGTGAATTAACACTATACACTGCATCTGCTTACTAATCACAACACAACAAGGAAAACTTCCATATCATATCAATAATATCCCTCTTTCCTTCACACGAGGAAATCACTCATATCCATCACCTTCTTCCCTATCACTCAGTTCTAAGATCATTTCACGAAACACGCATTGTAAAGAGACAACGTTAGCTTATGAATGTAAAAACAGAAACTTCAGTCTCCTTATTCACTGAGGAAGTATGCAAAAACGGCTAACATGCTCAGACACACAGTAATATGGCTTTCTTAAGCTATAAAGGGTAGAAATAACCCATTGGTTTTAGGAACCAACAAACTATTGCAGCTCCAAATAAAAGTAATCTATTTTCTCCCTCTACAACAATGTCACTACTTTCACTTCACCAGTTATAACAACTGTCCCATATTTATAAGGAGATTGGTGCTTTAAACCTCTAATGCCCCTTATTTATTTATTTAATTTTACTTGAGAAACAGAGCCACACTTCGCATCTGCTGGCTCTCTACCCACGTGTGTGGAGCCAAAAATGCCATCAGGGTCTACCACGTGGGCAGCAGCCGCTCAATGACACGATCCATCGGTCATTGCTGTTTCCCAAGCTACGCATTAGTGGGCAGAGTCGGAAGCCAGAGCCGGGTCGCAAACTCGGGTACTGCAATATGAGACATGGACCTCGGAACCAGCATCGGAACCTCTCGTCTAAACACCTGACCTGCACTGCGGGTAACTTACGATGCACCTTGCGTGATGTACATTTAAAAACTCATGGTTTACACAGGGTTCCATACGATCTGCGTCCTCAGGGGTCGCTTGGGGTCCTGGAACGTGCCCTCCGCAGAGAGGGGAGGGCGGCTGGGATTTGTTACCCTGAAGTGAAAACGAGTCCGAAGTAGAGCCGTGAACCCCAGACACAACACCAGACACACCCGAAGGAGAGGATTCCCAGCACGGGGCGGGCATCGTGACCCCCACCCCGCCCCGCGGGGGTCCCCCACCATCCGCCCCGGAGGCGCCTCCTCCCGACCCCTCAGTGTCCGCGCCCCGCGGGCACCGCCGGGACCCCGGGCCACGAGGGGCCGCGCGGCCGCGCCGCTCCCTCCTCAGAGGCCGAGGCCGCCGGGCGGCGTCTCCGCAGGAGCCCTGCCCGGCCGGGGCTGACCGAGAGGAGCCACGCGGACGCCGGGGTCCTCGCTCTCCCTTCCCGGCTCCCGCTCCGGGACGGGGTCAGGGCCGACGGCGCCGCTCCGGCCGCGGACACCGGGACTCGCCAGGCCTGAGGAGCCGGCGCCGCGCGGACGCGGGAAAGCTCTCGGCCCGGCCGAACCCGCGCCCTCACCTGGCGCACGGCCGCGGGCCCGCCCTTCCCGCCGGCGTCCGCCGCTGCCGTCCTGTCCAGGGATCCAGGGATCGGCGCTGGAGCCCCGCACGGCCGTTAGGTGACCGCGCAACCCCTGGCCGAAGGACAGAAAAGCCGGGCCTCGCGGAGAAAATGGCGAGGGGGAAGCTCAGCGGCCTATTTATAGCCTCGGTGTTAAGGTGGCGGGTCCCGGAGACTCATTCTGATTGGATGATGCGGAAGGGCACCAACCAATCAAAAAGCGAAGACAGGGCCGGCGGCGAGGTTTAGCAGGTTAGGCCGTCGCCTGCGATGCCAGCATCCCTTACGGAACCACTTGTGTCCCTGCAAGTGGGAGACCCAGATGAAGCTCCTGGCGCCTGGTCCAGCCCTAGGCCATGGCAGCCATTTGGGGAGTGAACCCGCGTATGGAAGCTCTCTCTCTCTTCCCCTCTCCCCCACCCCTCCTGCGCCTTCAAATAAAAAATAAATTTTAAAAACAATTGAAAAAATTTAAAAAGAATCTTCTCATGGTGAGCATTTGGCCTAGTGGTTAAAATGACGTCTGGAGGCCGCCGCTGTAGCAAAGTGGGTAAAGCTGCTGCTTGCGGTGCCTGCATCCCATATAGGCGCTGGTTCAGGTCCCGGCTGCTGCACTTCAGATCCTGCTCTCTGCTACGGCCTGGGAAAGCAGCAGAAGATGGCTCAAGTGCTTGGGCCCCTGCACCCACGTAGGAGACCCAGAAGAAGCTCCTGGCTCCTGGCTCCTGGCTTCAGATTGGTGACGCTCCGGTCATTGTGGTCATCTGAGGCGTGAACCAGCAAATGGAAAGATATCCACTGCCTGCCTCTGCCTCCCTGTAACTGCCTTTCAAATAAATAAATAAATAAATCTTAAAAAAAAAGTTAGTGAAATACATTCAAAGATAAGGGAGCAATTGGTATTTTAAAAAAAAAATGACACCTGCATCCCACATTGCAGTGCGTGGGTTCAGGTCCTGCCTCTGGCTCTTGTTCTAGATTCATGCCAGTGCAGGGAGGCATCAGACGATGGCTGAAAGAATTGCGTTCCTATCATTCATGAAGGAGACCCGGATTGGGTTCCTAGCTCTTGGCATCAGCCCAGGCCCCAGCTGTCGTGGGTATTTGTGGAGTGAACCAGTATATGACTGCTATCTTTCTCGCTCTCTCACTCTCTCTCTCGCTCTCTCTCTCTGCCTCTCAACTAAATATATATAATAAATTCTTTAACTAAAAAATTTCTTGAAATTCAAGTTGCTGGGTCAGTGATACAGCAGATCAGGGTCAAGGCTGAGATGTTCATTTGGGAACAGACTCTAAAGAGGGAGAACTGGAGCATGTCTGGCCCAGGAACCCAGAGAAGCCAGTTCGGGCAGGAGGGCGTGGTCAGACAGGAAGGAGGTGGTGGAGGTGAGGCGGCTGACTGACCTAGGAGACTGTGGGGTGTGCCCACACAGAGGCCGCTGGCACCCGACGCAAGGTCAGAGGTGATGGGGACTCCCCTGGCGGGGCCGGTGGGTGGAGTGGAGGAGGTGCTGAGAACCGACCACCAATCAGACGCAGCGCTGGGAAGGAGCATGCAGAGTGGAGGGTGCACCTGGGGGTGAGTGGGTTTCTCTTCCTCGTCAGCCACCCAGATATTGGTGCAGGGGACCACAGGGGGCCGTGGGGGCTTTCAAGCAATGCAAAGCAGCTCACTTGTACCTCTGCCCCTCCGCTACCCCTCACTAGAGGGAAGCAGGCACAGGTGTCAGCCTCAAGGGCTCTGGGGTTGCTCTGAGGGGTGGGGTTGTAGATAAGGTGTAGGATACTGGAGACCAGGACTGACCCCGTGTGAGGGGGCACTGATGACGCAGGGGAGGAAGGGCAGGCAGCTAAGCTCCCATCTGCTGGATCAATCCTCAGATGCCTGCAAGAGCAAGTACTGAGCTGTGCTGAAGCTGCGTCGCCCGTGTGGTTGCCAGGAACCCAATGACTTGAGTCAACACTGCTGCCTCCCAGAGCCTGTATCAGCAGGAATCTGGAGTCAGGAGCCAGAGCTGAGTATGGAACTCAAGCAGTACAATATGGGAGCAGGCATTTTAACCAGGGTGGGGTTCTTTTTTTTTTTTTGAAAGATTTACTTATGGGGCTGGTGCTGTGGGACAGTGGGTTAACGCCCTGCCCTGAAGCGCTGGCATCCCATATGGGCGCCGGTTCGAGACCCAGCTTCTCCACTTCTGATCCAGCTCTCTGCTATGGCCTGGGAAAGCAGTAGAAGATGGCCCAAGTCCTTGGGACCTTGCACCCACATGGGAGACCCAGAAGAAGCTTTTGGCTCCTGGCTTCAGATCGGCGCAGCTCTGGCCATTGCGGCCAATTAGGGAATGAACCATCAGATGGAAGACCTCTCTTTCTCTCTCTCTCTCTCTCTCTCTATCTCTATCTCTATCTCTATCTCTATCTCTATCTCTCCCTTCCCCTCTGTCTCTGCCTCTCCTCTCTCTATGTAACTATGACTTTCAAATAAATCAATAAATCTTTAAAAAAAATCTCACTAGATTGTCTAAAATTTTTTTAAAAAAGAAAGATTTATTTATTATTTATTTCAAAGTCAGAGTTACAGAGAGAGAGAGAGGTCTTCGATCCACTGGTTCACTCCCCAATTGGCTGCAACAGCTGGAGCTGCACCGATCCAAAGCCAGGAGCCAAGAGCTTCCTCCAGGTCTCCCACAAGGATGCAGGGGCCCAAAGGCTTGGACCCATCTTCTGTTTTCCCAGGCCATAGCAGAGAGCAAGATAAGAAGTAGAGCAGCCAGGACTCGAACCAGCACCCATATGGGATGCTGGCACTGCAAGCAAATGCTTACCTGCTACACCACAGCGCTGGACCCTCCCAATTAACTTTATACCTTTACACTTCAGGAAAAAACATCCACAAAATAATTTCTATTTTTCCGTCTTGGGAAATTAAAACTCTGCCTTGATAATTTTGTTTTCTAGCAACTTCTTTTATTTGTCCAAGGGAACATTCTTTGGAAAGTATTAAGCCAACTAAATGAATGTTGCCATTGAGGCTCAAGGCCAAAAAGGAATGAGTTTCTCCTAGTACCAACTATTTTTTAAAGATTTATTTATTTAAAAGGCAGAGTTAGATAAAGAGAGAGAGAGAGAGAGAGAGAAAGAGAGATCTTCCATCTGTTGGTTCACTCCCAGGTAGCCGCAGTGGTCAGAGCTGAGCTGATCTGAAGCCAGGAGCCAAGAAGTTTTTCCGGGTCTCCCATGTGGGTGCAGGGGCCCAAGGACTAGGGCCATTCACCACTGCTTTTCCAGGCACATTAGCAGAGAGCTAGATCAAAAGTGGAGCAGCTGGGACTCAAACCGGCACCCATATAGCATGCCAACACTGCAGGATGCAGCTTTAACCAACTGTGCCACAACACCGGCCCCTCTAGTATCAATTATATTAAAGACAATTGAAACATAAAAGGAAAATAGAAAACGGTCGCCATCCACTACTGGCTGTCTTGGCTAGCATGGAACAAATTGTAGGAAAATACTGATACTTTCTAAACAGGTAACTTTTGTACTAACATATCCCTCAATTCCCCAAATTCTTACACGTTGCTTTTAAGGAGTAAAAAAAAAAAAAAAAATGAGTCTATCTAAATCTGAAAGTACTGGGGCCAGTGTTTGGCACAGTGGGTTAAGCTAATGCTTGCAAAAACTATACCCCATATTGGAGCACCGGTTCAAGTCCTGGCTGCTCTGCTTCCTATCCCACTTCCTGCTAATGTGCCTGAGAATGCAGTAGAGAATGGCCAAAGCCCTTGGGCCCCTGCTACTCACGTGGGAATGAACCAGTGGATGAAAGAGTCTCTCTCTTTCTCTCTCTCTTTCTGTCTCCCTCTCTGTTACTCTACCCTCTCTGTCACTCTGCCTTTCAAATACATATTTTTTAAAAAAGCTTTATTGTAAACACTCTCATCAAAGACTTCACACATCACCCAAATGAAGCTGCTTCTTTTCACCCACAAAATGGAGACTGATAAGAGATCTATCACGGAAAAGAAGACACGCAGAGAACAGCATAAAAATGTCCTTTCTCCCGGTAGGCACTGGAAGTCGTTGCCTTAAGTGGACAAGTGCCTTATAGACCTTAGTGCCGTAGAACTTGGAACTATTTTAGTTGACTCAGATGTGTGATCTGTGAGGCTTTGGCAGATCCGAGTGAGGAGGACAGGAAAGAAGAGTGTTGAGTGCATGTGAGGAGCCCTCGGTGCAAAACACTCGTGCGGCTTGGTGTGCACTTGTTCAGAGCAGCAGGTGTGTGTAGTGTGAGCCCTGTGAATGCACGCGGGGCTCCTGGGATGTCCAGGACTGGGGGCGGGGGCCACATTCTGGAAAACTAACCTGCACTCCACAAGTTGAGCTTTTATCTTAGAGATAGTCACATCTCTGTAGACACTGAAATAACACAATCTGCTAAATAGCCAACTCAGGTAACTCGCTTTTTGATGATGTGATTAATCTTATTTGCATAATTAAATAGTTTTTTTAAGGGAATTAAGTTGACAGGAGCCCAAGTACTTGGACAATCTTCCATTGCTTCCTAAACACATTAGCAGAGAGCTGGATCATAAGTGGAATAGGGGGGTCTGTGCTGTGGCGCAGCGGGTTAAAGCCCTAGCCTGCAGTGCCAGCATCCCATATGGGTGTCAGTCAAGTCCCGGCTGCTCCACTTCTGATCCAGCTCTCTGCTATGGCCTGGGAAAGCAGTAGAAGATGGCCCAAGTTCTTGGGCCCCTGTATCCGTGTTGGAGACCTGGAAGAAGTTCCTGGCTCCTGGCTTCAGATCAGCTCAGCTCTGCAGTAATTTGGGGAGCGAACCTGCGGATGAAGACCTCTTTCTCTCTCTCTCTGGCTCTACCTCTCTCTGTAAATCTTTCAAATAAATAAAATTTTAAGAACGAGGAGGAGGAGGAGGAAGAGGAGAAGGAGAAGGAGAAGAAGGAGAAGAAGAAGTGGGACTCAATCTGTGCTCTGGTATCAATGCCAGCGTTGCAAGTTCCGGCTTAACCCACTGTGTCACAACACTGGCCCCGAGCCAGTGGTTTATGCAATCCAATGAAAATGTTTTCCTTTACTAAAAAAGGTCAGGGGAAATTGTGATGACTTTTCCATCTGTTCCCAACAATACAAGGCTGTCTGTGTCCTTCCATAGCTAAACCATGTAAACATGCGACCAAGTTGTGCGTCTTACCAGAAAGTGGCCACAAAGGTCAACCACAGGCCAGCCCAGAGAAGGGACCTCCTGGGACAGATGTCACCTTCCCTCACTTTGTCCACTATGCAGTGGCCATCCACTGCGTATGCTCAGTGGTGTTTTATTTTTGATCTTCAAGATGTGTTTATGTCTAGAAAGGGAATCAAGCAAGATCTCTATTCATTTGTTTCTTAACTATGATGGGAGCAGAGGTTCTCAGGCTAACAGAACCAGTTCTCCCTGCACCAGGGCAGAATCTGCCTCTTCCATCTCCTTCCACTCAGCGCACAGCACTGGGAATGGCGAGGGGGGCTCGACCAAGTGTGTGCTAAGCACAGCCTGGCCCAGGGAGGCCCAGAACACCCTAGACAATGGCAGCAATCAGCCATGACTGTGGAATGTGGAGGGTGTGCTGTACTCTGTATTTTAAAGACACTGCTTTTTTGGAAAACCGTTCATTCCTTTATTATCTATGCCTTGTTTTGTTCAAAAAGTATTTGAGAGACTGAAGAAAGGCTTTAAAGTGCATGACGGGGTGGGCACCGGGTTCTAGTCCCAGTTGCTCCTCTTCCAGTCCAGCTCTCTGCTGTGGCCCAGGAAGGCAGTGGAGGATGGCCCAAGTGCTTGGGCCCTGCACCCACATGGGAGACCTGGAAGAGGCACCTGGCTCCCAGCTTCGGATTGGCGCAGCGCCGGCCGTAGCAGCCATTAGGGGGTGAACTAACGGAAGGAAGACCTTTCTCTCTCTCTCTCTCTCTCACTGTCTATAAATCAACCTGTCAAAAAAAAAAAAAAAAAAAGAGAGCCGGCGCCATGGCTCAATAGGCTAATACTCCGCCTTGCGGCACTGGCACCCTGGGTTCTAGTCCCAGTCGGGGTGCCGGATTCTGTCCCGGTTGCCCCTCTTCCAGGCCAGCTCTCTGCTGTGGCCAGGGAGTGCAGTGGAGGCTGGCCCAAGTGCTTGGGCCCTGCACCCCATGGGAGACCAGGATAAGCACCTGGCTCCTGGCTTCAGATCAGCGCGGTGTGCCGGCTGCAGCACGCTGGCCACAGCGGCCATTGGAAGGTGAACCAACAGCAAAGGAAGACCTTTCTGTCTGTCTGTCTCTCTCTCATTGTCCACTCTGCCTGTCAAAAAAAAAGTGCATGATGGGGATGAGTGTTTGGCCCAGCAGTTAAGACACCCATATTCAACACTGGAGACCCGGATTCAATACCCAGCCCTGGCTCCTGACTTCAGCTTCCTGCTAAAGCAGACTTCAGGAGACAGTGTGGATGGTTCAAGCATTTCAGTCCCTGCATCCTACAAGGGAGACCTGGACTGGGTCCTTGGCTCTTGGCTCTTGGCTTCAGCCTTAGATATAGGCATCTGGGGAGTGAACCAGAAGATGAGCTTGCTCTCTCTCTCTCTCTCTCTCTCTCACACACACACACACAAATAATTTTTTAAAGTACCTGACTTATTGTGACTTCTAAAAATATTTATAGGGGGCTGGGCTAAGCTGCTGCCTGCAATGCCATCATGCCAGTTCGTGTCCCAGCTGCTCAAGTTCCAATCCAGTTCCCTGCTAATGGCCTGGGAAAGCAGAAGATGGCCCAAGTATTTGGGTCCTGCACTCACATAGGATTAAGTTCCTAGCTCCTGTCTTCAGCCTGGTTCAGCCCTGGATTTCCTGGCCATCAGTGGACCAGTGGACAGAAGACCTCTCTCTCTCTCCCTCTCTCTCTCTCTCTCACTCACTCTCTGTCTCTCCCTCTCTGTTCATAGCTGTGCTTTTCAAATAAATAAATATTTAAATATATATTTATAAAATTTTCTTATTAAGAGATACAAAATATATGACCTTGGATCAAAGGGATTACTTTTCAGACTCAGGTTTTTTGTTTTTTTTCTGGGTTTTTTAAAGATTTGTTTGGCCGGCGCCAAATAAATCCTCCACCTGCGGCGCCGGCACACAGGTTCTAGTCCCGGTCGGGGTGCCAGATTCTGTCCCGGTTGCTCCTCTTCCTGTCCAGCTCTCTGCTGTGGCCCGGGAGTGCAGTGGAGGATGGCCCAAGTGCTTGGGCCCTGCACCCCATGGGAGACCAGGAGAAGCACCTAGCTCCAGCCATCGGATCAGCGCAGTGCGCCGGCCACACCAGCCACAGCGGCCATTGGAGGGTGAACCAACGGGAAAGGAAGACCTTTCTCTCTGTCTCTCTCTCTCACTGTCCACTCTGCCTGTCAAAAAAATAAAAAGAGATGATTTATTTGAGAGGTAGAGTTACAGACAGAGAGAGGGAAAGACAGAGAGAGAGGTCTTCCATCTGCTGGTTCACCCCCCAAATGGTCACAAAGGCCAGAGCTGCGCCAATCCGAAGCCAGGAACCTGGAGCTTCCTCAGGGTCTCCCACTTGGGTACAGGGGCCGGAGCACTTGAGCCATCTTCCACTGCTTTTCCGGGCCACAGCAGATAGCTGGCTTGGAAGAGGAACAGCTGGGACACAACACCGGCCCCGAAATTGCTGCTTTCAAGGCAGAGTAGTCACTGCATCTGTGCTCCGGGCTGCGAGGAGAGTGCACGCAGCAGGCCGGGTCTCCAGCCTATACTGCAGTTCTGTCCACTGCTTCTTCCAAGGTCACTGCCACTCCCAGGACGGAGCCCCAGGTATTGCAGACCATGGCTACGCCCTTGGCTGACTGGGTCCCTGCTTCACAATGGCCTTGCCTTCCAACCATCATCTACTGACAGTCAGAACCAGGCATGACAAACAGTGACGTGACATGCTCAGTCCCATGCTGCAAAACCCTGCAGAGTAACATTGTGGCCCCGCACCAGGGCCTACAGTGACCTGTGTGAGGAAGGCCCTGAGTGCACCTTGGCCTGGAGGTCTGACATTGTGCCCTGAGCACACCTTCAGACTTGCAAGCAATACAGTGTCCCCATGCACTGGGCTCCAGTCGCATCAGCCCTGCATGAAGACCCCCCTCCTCCAGAGGGCTCAGCTGTATCCTCCTGAGGCATGTAGATCACTCAGCCAAGAATTCTGGGGATGCCAGTGTGGCGATGGCAGCTGCTTCTCATCCGTGAGGTTGAGTTGAAATGCTGTCATCTCAGGTCCTCTCTTATGATGCCTCTCCACACTGTCCTGGCTTCTTCTCCACGAGGTGCCCTGTCTCTCTTCTTATCTCAAACCCTAATCACAACCTGCACTTCCCTCTCTCTTATTCGTCACCTGTCTGTAAGCTCCCTACCCGTCCTGTTCTTGATTGTATTCTCTGTGGGGGCACAGTGAAGAATTGGCCCTCCATGAACACCTTTTGGATCAATAAAGAGTCAAAACAGTTGCAAAACAAAAATAAAAGGGCCGGCACTGTGCCTTAGCAGGTAGTGCCGACATCCCATATGGGTGCCAGTTTGTCCTGGATGTTCCACTTCCAAACCAGCTCTCTGCTATGGCCTGGGAAAGCAGTGGAAGATGGCCCAAATCCTTGGGCCCCTGCACCTATGTGGGAGACCCAGAAGAAGCTCCTGTCTCCTGGCTTTGAACTAGCCCAGCTCCAGCCATTGCAGCCATGGGGGGAGTGAACCAGCAGATGGAAGATCTCTCTCTCTCTCTCACTCTCACTCTCTAACTCTGCCTTTCAAATAAATAAATATAACCTTTAAAAAAAGTCACCTTTTATAGTAAGGGATAGTGAAAATACACTTTATGATACTCAGGAGAGGAAGTGGTGGCTATACACTTGGTATTAGACCCCAATAATCAATTGCCGAGTGAGAAGAGAGGCAGAGGCACTGCTTCTGCCTCCCCCAGCCTCTCTTGAGCTCCACAGGATCATGGATCAGCAGGGTGTGATTGACAACTTCCAATGATGCGATTTTCTCATCTTGGGCGTACACCTCGGGAGAAAAGAGCTCTCCTGGTCTACATCCAGCACCATGGATTGCTGAGTCAGTCGTCAAATGCAGGGCGGCGTTTTACTGAAGCCAGTTCTTAATTTCAGGGATGCCACAATGTCAGTAGTCTCAATCACTCCAGCAGGTCATTCAGGAATCATAGAGTTATAGCTGTTCAAGCTATTGAAGAAGTGTAACCACTTAGTTGGAGGGAGAACAGATTCAAGACCAGAGCCTTGGAGCCAGGCAGCTCCAGGCGGTGGGTTAAAGCAGGAAGCAGCAAAGAAGACCAAGAGCTGTCAGGGACGAAGGGCCGTAAAGGCAGGGGCTGAAACCATCATGCAAAGAAAGGCATCAGGCGGATCCAGTATTACAGAGGGCCAACACCAGCCACACTGAGGACTGACCGCTGGATCTGGTAACGTGTAGGTCCTTGGTGACCCAGAAAGGATAAGTGTGGTGGGATGGCAGCAAGAAACGCCTGTTTAGAGGACTGTAGTAGATGGAGTGGCCTCCCAAAAGAACCTCCAGTCCTCACCCTATGTCCTGTGACCATGTCGCTGGGCAGGAGAGCCTTAGCAGGTGTCACAGATGTCACGGCCATGGGCCTTCCCAGAGGCACCCCCACACCAGTGGGCTCAGTCTGATGGCAGGAGTCAGAGAACTTAATCTGGGCTGAGTGAGAGAGGGGACACAGAAGGGCAGGTCAGAGAGAGCTGAGGGGGCGAGAGAGAGACGGAGCCCATGACTGTAGACAGGAGCCACATGGAAACATGGCACCAGCCTGCAGGTGACAGACAGCAAGGAAAGGGGGTCCTCAGTACTGCACCCTTGAGGAACAGAGTTCAGCCCAAAATCTGGATGAACTCAGCAGCCGCCTCCTCCCCAGAGTCTGTAGTACAGGGATGCAGCCCTGCCCACACCTGAGCAGGCTTACGGGACCCTATGCAAGGCCGCCCGGCCAGGACCACCTCCACTCCTACCCTGCACAGCTCTAATGTAGGGAATTCCTGTTGCATTACGCCGCAGGATTCATGGTGCTTTGTTACAGCTGCATTTTTGTAAGTAATTGTGAGGAGCGTGTGGTGGCACGGCAGTTTAAGCCTTTGCTTGGGATGCCCACACCCCATGTCAGGAGTGCCCAGTTGAGTCCCAGAGGCTCCACTTCTGATCCAGCTCCCTGCTATTGCTGCACTGGGTGATGCTCTCAAGTAGTTGAGTTCCACCCACAGGGGAGACCCACGCTGGAGTTCCAGGCTCCTGCCTTCAGCCTGGACAAGCCCTGGCTGCTGTGGCCATTTGGGGAGTGAACCACAGGATGGAGGATTTCTTACTGTTTCTCATTCTCTCTCTCCCTCCCTCTCTCTCTCTCTCTCTCTGTAACTCTGCCTCTCAAATAGGTAATTTAAAAAAAATGTGTTGCTTAAGTTTCACATACTTTTTAATTTCCTCGATTTTTTACTGCTACTGGTTTTTCATTTTACTCTGTGTTGGAAATGAACTTTATATGTTTCTATCTTTTAAATTTGTTATGGCTTTTTATAATTCGCTCTAGGCTTAATTGAGTCTATGGTCTACAGGATGTTGTATTTGCACTTGATAAGAAGGTATATTCTGCCGTTGTTGGATGAAGTGTTCCAGAGATGTCTGTTAGATATAATCGATTTATAGTGTTGCTCTGACCTTCCACTTCCTTGTTGACCTTTGGTCGAATTTTTCTGTACGTTTCTGAAAGCAGGTTGTGGAAATCTCCAGCCATTTTGGTCGACTTGTCTATTTCTCCCTTCATTTTGTCAGTGCTGTTCCATGTATCTTGGTCCTTTGCCATTGGCTGGATATTTATCTGGGAATGTTATATATTTTTGACAGTATTAAGTGTCCCTGTTTCTCTCTAGTAACATTTTCGTGTTGTTTATCTTGCCTGATAGCACAGCAGCCACTCCAGCTTTCTTGTGGTTGCTACTTTTATTTTTTCATTCTAAAAGGCCCAATGCACGTCTCTTTCTGCTAAGTCCAACATCTGAGCCCTCTCACAGGCAGTTTCCTGGCCTGCTTTTTCCTCCCAGTGTGTGGGTCATGCCTTCCTGGATTTTTTGCTTACTTTTTTTTTTTTTTTGAAAAGACATTGTAGATCATAGCAATGCTGGGTGTGATTCTCCTCTCTCGAAGGCTGGTTGGTTTTTATCTTCTCATTTATTTGCTTAGTGATCAGCTTAATATTTTAATAAAGTCTGTTTCCTCCCTGCAACTCTTGATTTTGCTCCTCAGAGAGGCTCAGCTTTTTCCATGTGTGCAGACATTCAGGACAGCAGTGCATGGGGAGGGCTCTCTTCCTCTCTTCCCCTAAACACACCCAGCTGTTGAACTCCATGAACCACTGGCTGGTTGCGTTATCATTTCCCACAATGTCCTGAGTTATAAATTTTGTGCCCCACAAAACTAATCCAGTCAATAACGGCTCTCTTGAAGGGACATTGCATGACACCCACCGCGCGTGCTGTCTCTTTTTTGACATTTCAGCTTCTTTTGATGAGATAGAAATAGGCAGGAAGTTTGTTTAGGATTGCTGAGATGCAGGTCACAAGCCCCTGTGTGTAATTCTATCCTCTCACTTGTCTATCAAGACACCCCCTTTCCTGGGATGTTGCTGCTTCATCCGGGACCTATCAATATTTATAATGAGCTCCACATGGAACTCGCAGAGGTGCCGTATAATTCATTCCCAGGTAGCTCCATGCCTGGAAAGGCACAGCCCCAAGCTCGTAAGAGACCATAAGAAGGGAGGGGGTCTCTCTTCCACCACAGACTATGGCTGGAGGGACTGCCTGGAGCCCTGTCTGTCTTCCTTCTCCCACCCATTCTCTTCGCAGGCAAATCTGGCCCACTGTCTACTCATGACTGCGACTGATTTCTCTACATGGAGCAACCCATGCTCACATGTGTGTGTGTGTCCACTTTCTCATCTTCTAAATAAACTTTATCTGATTGTGCTTTTTATATATGTCAGTACTTAGAATGTGTATCTTTGTACATGACCAGTCAAAAAAAATTAATACCTCATTACCTACATCACTCTTATCGTATTATTCACAATTCTCTCTTGCAGACTGGCTGGCCCTACAGTTTGGCCTGATCTTGACTCTGTCCCTAATTGCCTTTCCCCACAATCCCCATAGTTCTCCAGAGCACCTAAAAGCATGTGTGCCTTCATTCTCCATTACCAATGAGGTCGATTCCTTTGGGAATCGACTGGGAGACATCCGTTTAAGATGTCTGTTTCTATCATCCCAGGCAAAGTCTCTCTCTTCAGTGCCCTGGGGCTGAGGCTAGACATAGTGGTCTGGACGAAATGAGGGCAGTTGCTTGGGGTCCCCAGAACCAGGGTCCCCAGAACCAGCAAGGGTCCCAGTATGTGCTGTGAAACTGCACCCAAGTCAGAGTCTTCAGTCCATGTGTAGAGGCCCTGCAAAGAAGGTTGCCTCCATCTCTTGGCTATAGCACCTTGAACACAGGTGCTAGATCAGGATGCTAGCATCCCATATGGACACCGGTTCGAGCCCTGGCTGCTCTGCTTCCAATCCAGCTCCCTGCTAATGCATCTGGGAAAGCAGCAGAAAATGGCCCAAGTGCTTAGGCTCCTGCACCCATGTGGGAGACCCGGAGGAATCTTCTGCCTCCTGGCCCAGCTCCAACAATTTGCAGCCATCTGGGGAGTGAACCAGAGGACAGAAGATCTCTCTCTCTCTTTTTTCTCTCTGTCTTTCTCTGTCTCTCTCTCCTTCTCTCCCTTTCTCCCTCCTTCCCTCCTTCCCTCTCTCTGTACATCTGCCTTTCAAATAAATACATCTTTAAAAAATAATAATAAGGGGTGGAGCAAAGATGGCAGAATAGTGAGGGCGCACACCAATAGTCCGGGAAAAGATATTTAATAAAAGTTGAATTACTGTAGCCTCAGGAAAAGGCTCAGGAAAAAATTACAGAGGAAACTCTTCTGGATCTAGTGGATGTGACACAGAGGACCTACGGGGAGAGCAAGGTCACCCACCATGTGGAAGCCGAGCCGCCGCGGGAGCCGAGCCACGTGAGTCACAGAGTGTGCATGCCACTGCGGGAAGGGGAGGTGAGACAAAAAACCTCAGTAACCAGAGACACTGGCGGGGAAAGGCAGAAAGAGCCCACAGGGAATGAGGCCTGAAGCCCCACGGGGGAAAGTTCACCAGGCTGACTGGAGGAGAGAAAAAATGAACAAATAAGGGGAACCGGCACGGACATTAACCTCTCTCTCCACTCACCTTACAAAGCTGAGCAAGACAAAGAGCAGGCACCATTTTATGTATGTAAGAGGTGCCTGCCATTAGCCAACCAGAAAAACCTGACTCTGGTTGGGAGAAATAACAGGAAGTTAAGACCTAGTTAGTGAAAGTGTGGAGCTAACGAACTGAGACTGTGAAAATCTGACAGGGGGAGAGAGAACTCACCGAGTACACAAACTCGGTAACTTGTGCAAACTGGTAAGAGACTGCAGAGAAACTTGAGACCACACTGAGGGCTCCATAAACTCTTTGTGTGCTCCCAGGGGTAAGCAAACAAATACCCACAGGGGCCAGATTTCATACATCAACTACCCTCAATCACACTCAGCTGTGTGGAATTACTTCCCAACTGAGTCAGAAAAAAAAAGAGAGAGAGAGAGAGAGCAAGCGAGTGAGAGAACAATCTGGGTGGATCACCTTTGGCACACCCTTAACCCTGAAGAACCAAACAGAGCTCTCTGGCCACACCCATTACAGCCTCTAAGGATCCATCAAAAGCAGACAGTCCACTGAATCTAGAGTCACAGTACAATGAGAAAAAGCACCACAGCAAAGAATCCAAAGAATATCTCCAATATGACAAACAACAAACGCAGAAACTGAGGTAACAAGAACAAGGAAGACACTATGATGCCCCCAAATGAAATAGACACCCCAATTCAAGATTATGAAGATGATGAGATAGAAGAAATGCAAGATACAGATCACAAAAAAATTGATAAGAACATTAAGAAGTTCTCAAAAACAAATTCTCAAACTACAGAAATCCTTAATGGACAAGATAGAAAATCTCTCTTGTGAAAATGAAATATTAAGGAGGAATCAAAATGAAATGAAACAACTAGTAGAACATGAAACTGTGATAGTGATGAGAAATCATAATGAAATGAAGAATTCAATAGATCAAATGACAAACACATTAGAGAGCCTTAAAAACAGAATGAGTGAAGCAGAAGAGAGAATATCGGACTTAGAAGACAGAGAACAGGAAAATATACAGTCAAACCAAAGAAAAGAAGAGGAAATTAGAAATCTAAAACATATTGTCGAGAATCTTCAAGATACTATTAAAAAACCCAACATTCAGGTTCTAGGAGTTCCTGAAGGCATGGAGAGAGAGAAAGGATTAGAAGGCCTTTTTAGTGAGCTACTAGCAGAGAACTTCCCAGGTTTGGAGAAGGACAGAGACATCCTAGTACAGGAAGCTCATAGAACCCCTAGTAAACGTGACCAAAAGAGATCCTCATGATGACACATTGTAATCAAACTCACCACAGTGAAACATAAAGAAAAGATCCTAAAATGTGCAAGAGAGAAACATCAGATTACTCTCTGAGGATCTCCAATCAGACTCACAGCTGACTTCTCATCAGAAATCCTACAAGCTAGGAGGGAATGGCGAGATAGAGCCCAGGTACTAAGAGAGGAAAACTGCCAGCCCAGAATATTATATCCTGCTAAGCTCTCATTTGTGAATGAAGGTGAAATAAAGACCTTTCACAGCAAACAGAAATTGAAAGAATTTGTCGCCACTCGTCCAGCCCTGCAAAAGATGCTTAAAGATGTGCTACACACAGAAACACAGAAACACGGTCATCAATGTGAAAGAAGGTAAACGAAGGAAACCTCACAGCAAAAGATCACAGGAAGTTCAAAACATATATTAGAAGATATCTTTGGGAAATGGCAGGGCAAAGTTACTACTTATCAATAGTCACATTGAATGTTAATGGCCTGAACTGTCCAGTTAAAAGACACAGATTGGCTGACTGGGTTAAGGAACAAAACCCATCTATTTGCTGCTTACAAGAAACACATCTTTCCAACAAAGATGCATGCAGACTGAAAGTGAAAGGCTGGAAAAAGATATACCATGCCAACAGAAATGAAAAAAGAGCAGCTGTAGCCATCTTAATATCTGACAACATAAACTTTACCACAAAATCTGTTAGGAGAGACAAAGAGGGGCACTATATAATGATTAAGGGATCAATTCAACAGGAAGATATAATGATTATCAATGTATATGCACCTAATTACAGGGCACCGGTTTATTTAAAAGATTTGTTAAGGGACTTAAAGGGAGACTTAGACCCCAATACAATAGTACTGGGGGACTTCAATACTCCACTCTCAGAAATAGATCAACAGGACAGAAGATCAACAAGGAGACAGTAGATTTAAACGACACTATAGCCCAAATGGATCTAACAGATATCTACAGAACTTTTCATCCTACACATAAAGCATTTACATTCTTCTCAGCAGTGCATGGAACCTTCTCTAGGATTGACCACATACTAGGCCATAAAGCAAGTCTCAACAAATTCAAAAGAATTAGAATCATACCATGCAGCTTCTCAGACCATAGTGGAATGAAGGTGGAAATTAGCAACTCAAGAATCCCTAGAGCATATGCAAACACATGGAGATTGAACAACATGCTACTGAATGAACACTGGGTCATAGAAGAAATCAAAAGAGAAATCAAAAATTTTCTGGAAGTAAATGAGGATAACAGCACAACATATAAAAACTTATGGGATACAGCAAAAGCAGTATTGAGAGGCAAATTTATAGCAATAGATACCTACATCAAGAAATTGGAAAGGCACCAAATAAATGAGCTTTCAGTGCATCTCAAGGATCTAGAAAATCTGCAGCAAAGAAGACTCAAATGTAGTAGGAGAAGAGAAATAATTAAAATCAGAGAAGAAATAAACAGGATTGAAAAAAAATTAGAAAAAATAAGCCAAACAAGGAGCTGGTTTTTTGATAAAATAAACAAAATTGACATGCCATTGGCCCGACTAACTAAAAAAAGAAGAGAAAAGACCCAAATCAATAAAATCAGAGATGAAAAAGGAAACATAACAACAGACACTACAGAAATAAAAAGAATCATCAGAAATTACTACAAGGACCTGTATGCCAGCAAACAGAGAAACCTATCAGAAATGGATAGATTCCTGGACACATGCAACCTACCTATATTGAACCAGGAAGACATAGAAAACCTAAACAGACCCATAACTGAGACAGAAATTGAAACAGTAATAAATGCCCTCCCAACAAAGAAAAGCCCAGCACCAGATGGATTCACTGCTGAATTCTACCAGACATTTAAAGAAGAACTAACTCCAATTCTTCTCAAACTATTCAGAACAATTGAAAAAGAGGGAATCCTCCCAAATTCTTTCTATGAAGCGAACATCACCTTAATTCCTAAGCCAGAAAAAGATGCAGCATTGAAAGAGAATTACAGACCAATATCCCTGATGAACATAGACGCAAAAATCCTCAATAAAATTCTCGCCAATAGAATGCAACAACACATCAGAAAGATCATCCACCCAGACCAAGTGGGATTTATCCCTGGTATGCAGGGATGGTTCAATGCGTGCAAATCAATCAATGTGATACACCACATTAACAGACTGCAGAAGAAAAACCATATGATTATCTCAATAGATGCTGAGAAGGCATTTGATAAAATACAACACCCTTTCATGATGAAAACTCTAAGCAAACTGGGTATGGAAGGAACATTCCTCAATACAATCAAAGCAATTTATGAAAAACCAACGACCAGCTGGCACTGCAGCTCACTAGGCTAATCCTCCACCTTGCAGCGCCAGCACACTGGGTTCTAGTCCCGGTCGGGGCGCCAGATTCTGTCCCATTTGCCCCTCTTCCAGGCCAGCTCTCTGCTGTGGGCAGGTAGTGCAGTGGAGGACGGCCCAAGTACTTGGGCCCTGCATCCCATGGGAGACCAAGATAAGTACCTGGCTCCTGCCATTGGATCAGTGCAGTGCGCCGACCGTGGTGGCCATTGGAGGGTGAACCAATGGCAAAAGGAAGAGCTTTCTCTCTGTCTCTCTGTCTCACTGTCCACTCTGCCTGTCAAAAAATTAAAAAAAAAAAGAAAAACCAACGGCCAACATCCTATTGAATGGGGAAAAGTTGGAAGCATTTCCACTGAGATCTGGTACCAGACAGGGATGCCCACTCTCACCACTGCTATTCAATATAGTTCTGGAAGTTTTAGCCAGAGCCATCAGGCAAGAAAAAGAAATTAAAAGGATACAAATTGGGAAGGAAGAACTCAAACTATCCCTCTTTGCAGATGATATGATTCATTATTTAGGGGACCCAAAGAACTCTACTAAGAGACTATTGGAACTCATAGAAGAGTTTGGCAAAGTAGCAGGATATAAAATCAATGCACAAAAATCAACAGCGTTTGTATACACAGACAATGCCACGGCTGAGGAAGAACTTCTAAGATCAATCCTATTCACAACAGCCACAAAACAATAAATACCTTGGAATAAACTTAACCAAGGACGTTAAAGATCTCTACGATGAGAATTACAAAATCTTAAAGAAGAAATAGAAGAGGATACCAAAAAAACGGAAAAAATTCCATGCTCCTGGATTGGAAGAATCAACATTATCAAAATGTCCATTCTCCCAAAAGCATTTATAGATTCAATGCGATACCAATTAAAATACCAAAGACATTCTTCTCAGATCTGGAAAAAATGATGCTAAAATTCATAGGGAGATACAGGAGACCTCAAATAGATAAAGCAATCTTGTACAACAAAAACAAAGCTGGAGGCATCACAATACCAGATTTCAGGACATACTACAGGGCAGTTGTAATCAAAACAGCATGGTACTGGTACAGAAACAGATGGATAGACCAATGGAACAGAATAGAAACACCAGAAATCAATCCAAACATCGACAGCCAACTTATATTTGATCAAGGATCCAAAACCAATCCCTGGAGTAAGGACAGTCTATTCAATAAATGGTGCTGGGAAAACTGGATTTCCACGTGCAGAAGCATGAAGCAAGACCCCTACCTTTCACCTTACACAAAAATTCACTCAACATGGATTAAAGACCTAAATCTATGACCTGATACCATCAAATTATTAGAGAACATTGGAGAAACCCTGCAAGATATAGGTACCGGCAGACTTCTTGGAAAAGACCCTGGAAGTTAATCCTGAAAGATAGGAAAAGGAGAAAGGTGTTGAGAATCTGCTAAATAAAGTAATAGTTGAAAATGTCCCATGTCTTTAAAGAGACACTGAAATCCAGATACAAGAAGCCCAAAGAACACCAAGTAGACTCAACCAAGAAAGATCTCCCTAAGGCAAATTCTAGTCATACTGTCGAAAGTTAGACAAAGAGAGAATTCCAAAGACAGCCAGAGAAAAGAATCAAGTTACATATAGAGAAAAACCAATTAGATAACATCAAGCATCCCACGTAGGTGACACTTGGAGTCCCCACTGCTCTATTTCCGATCCAGCTCTCTGCTGTGGCCTGGGAAAGCACTGGAAGACGGCCCAAGTCCTTGGGCCCCTGCACCCTCGTGGGAGACCCAGAAGAAAAGCAGTTCCTACCATTGTGGCCATTTGGGGAGTGAACCAGCAGAGGGAAGACCTCTCTCTCTCTCTGTCTCTACCTCTGTAACTCTAACTCTCAAATACATAAATAAATAAAATCTAAAAAAAAAGAAAAAAGTTCACCAAGAATATTATATCCAGCAAAGCTATCCTTTAAAAGTGAAAAAGAAACAAGGCATTTTCCAGTTAAGCAAAAAGTGAGAGAGTTCACCACTACAAGACCAGCCTTCCAAGAAATTCTGAAGGGCTTCCTGCATTAGAAATAAACATGAAAACACAGGACACCAACAAATACAGTAACAGAGCAGGTAGAATCAGTGTCCAATCAACAAAATAAACGTCTTAATTCTTTTCTATCAATACTTCCCTTGAATATAAATGGATTAAATTCTCCAACCAAAAGACTTAGATCGGCTGCATGGATAAAAAATCAAGACCCCACTATAGGCTGCCTACAAGAACTTACTTCACCAAGACACACACAGTCTGAAAGTGAGGGGTTGGAAAAAGATATACTAGGCAACTAGAAACCAAACTGAGCAGGCATAGCTATTCTGATATCAGGTAACACAGACTTTAAATTAAAAATTGTAAAAGAGATAAAAAGGACACTATATTTTTATACAACTCAGCAAGAAGACATAACAATCAGAAGTATGAATATACCCAACACAAGACCACTCAGATATATGCAGCAAATAGTACTAGACCTAAAGCAAGAGACAGACTCCAATACATCACAGTGGGTGCCTTCAACACCCCACTCTCACCAAAGGACTATCATTCAGACAGAAAATCAATAAGGATACATCAGAGTTGAAACCGACTATCGAGCAAGTGGACATAGCAGACATGTCCAGGACATTTCACCCGTAGCTACAGAACACACGTTCTTCTCATCAGCACACGGAACATTCTCCAGGATAGGACCCCATGTTAGGCCACACATAAGTCTCAGCAAATGTGAAAAGACTGAAATCATATCATGTAATTTCTCAGACCAGAAAGCAATAAAACTAGAAATCAGCAACAAGAACAGTGTAGGCCGGTGCCGTGGCTCACTAGGCTAATCCTCCGCCTTGCGGAGCCGGCACACTGGGTTCTAGACCCAGTCGGGGTGCCGGATTCTGTCCCAGTTGCCCCTCTTCCAGGCCAGCTCTCTGCTGTGGCCAGGGAGTGCAGCGGAAGATGGCCCAAGTGCTTGGGCCCTGCACCCCATGGGAGACCAGGATAAGTACCTGGCTCCTGCCATTGGATCAGCGTGGTGCGCCTGCCACAGGGTGCTGGCCATGGCGGCCATTAGAGGGTGAACCAAAGGCAAAGGAAGACCTTTCTCTCTGTCTCTCTCTCTCTCACTGTCCACTCTGCCTGTCAAAAAAAAAAAAAAGAACAATAGAATACTCATAAATACTTGGAAATTAAACATGCTACTGATTGATCAATGGGTCATCGAAGAAATTAAAATGAAAAACTTTCTTGAAACAAATGAAAATGAGAACACAACATATCAAAACCTGTGAGACACAGCAAAGGCAGTATTAATAGGGAAGTTTACAGCATTAAGTGTTTACATCAAAAAAGACAAATCCCTCAAATTAAAGATCGAATGATGTATCTTGAAGACTTAGAAAAATGAGAAAAAACCAAACCCCAAATCAGCAGGAGGTCAGAAATAATTAAGGATCAGAGTAGAAATAAAGGAAATTTGGAAATTTTCAAAAAACAACAAAGGAAAAAGTTGGCATTTTGAGCAGATAAAGAAAACAGTTAAACTTCTAGCCACACTAACAAAGAAAGAGAGAGAGAAAACTCAAATAAATAAAATTAGAGATGAAAAAGGAGATATTTAAATCAACAGCACTGAAATGCAAAATCTTACAAAAAATTACTGTGAAGAATTGTATGCTAATAAACTGGAAAACCTGGAAGAAATGGATAAACTCCTGGATACACATAACCTACTAAGACTAAATCAGGAGGACTGGCTCTGTGACACATTAGGTTAAAGCCCTGGCCTGCAGTGCCAGCATCCCATATGGGCACTAGTTTGAGTCCCAGCTGCTCCATTTCCCATTCAGTCTCCTGCAAATCTGCCTGGGAATGCAGCAGAGAATTGTCCAAGTCCTAGGGCTCCTGGCTTCAGGTCGGCTCAGCTCTGGCCATTTCAGCCATTTGAGGAGTGAAAGATCTCTACAATGATGAAAGATCTCTCTCTCTCTATCTCTCTCTCTCTCTCTCTCTCTCTCTCTCTCTCTCTCCTTGTCTCTACCTCTACCTCTACCTCTCTGTAACTCCTTTGAATAAATAAAATAAATCTTTAAAAAAAAGGACTAAATCAGGATGATATACAGAACCTAAATGGACTTGTAACAAGCAATGAGATTGGGGCAGTAACCAAAAGTCTTACATCAAGGAAAAGCCCAGGACCTGATAGCTTTGCTGCTGGATTCTATAAAACATTCAAAGAGCAAGTAACTCCACTGCACTGCGCTGATCCGATGGCAGGAGCCAGGTACTTCTCCTGGTCTCCCATGCGGGTGCAGGGCCCAAGCACTTGGGCCATCCTCCACCGCACTCCCTGGCCACAGAAGAGAGCTGGCCTGGAAGAGGGGCAACCGGGACAGAATCCGGCGCCCCGACTGGGACTAGAACCCGGTGTGCCGGCACTGCAAGGCAGAGGATTAGCCTAGTGAGCCGCGGCACTGGCCAATTCTACCTCTTTATTATTTAAGAAGTGAGCATGAAAATGCCAATGTTTTTCTCAACCGTATCTATGGGACAGCCCCACTCAAATTTCCCTGGAGCTGTTTCACAGATCCTGACACACAATGTACACACCCAGATCCCACACCTTATGGAAAATGTGACACAACACAGACCCACATCGCTGGGTCAGAGGGCAAGTGCTGGGCCTTCCCAAAGGTGCGCACGAGGTGTGACTGACACAGGGCCCTCCACTGTGGGGTGACGGGGACTGTCACAACCACTGGAGGAAGCCATGGATGCAAATCACCATGCACAAGGCCCAGACAGAGCCACTTTTACATCGATGGATGCTGTCTGTAAGGGCTTCTATCATCCAAGGGCTCCTACAACTTCATCCCGTCCATGGTTCCTCAGTAGGAAGCTGGGACCTGTACTGTGTCCATAGCGAAAGAATCCTACTGGAAAACCCTTACCTATGTCGCTTAGGGAAGTATGAACAAAAGTGAGTGAGCCTGTAAGACATGTAACTATTTAAATACTCATAAATTCTATGAACTAGTTAATCTTCCTTTACCTGTGTAGCTGTATCCTTGCATCTGGGAAGTTTCAACATCCTAGGAGGAAAGAATTGGTACCATCATTATTTACAGAGATGTCTACTTCCTGAATGGATAAATTGTTTACCCTCCTGAATGGATAAATGTACATGATCCAACTTTATGCTGTCTACACTGAATTCAAAGATAAATATACATATAAGCTGAAAATGTAAGGATTGGAGGGGCCAGTATAGTGCAATAGTGGGTAAAGCCGCCGCCTGCAGCACTGGCATCCCGTAAGGGTGCCAGTTCAAGACCCGGCAGCTCCACTTCCAATCCAGCTCTCTGCTATGGCCTGGGAAAGCAGTAGAAGATGGCCCAAGTCCTTGGGCCCCTGCACCAGCATGGGAGACCCAGAAGAAGCTCCTGGCTCCTGGCTTCAGAATGGCTCAGCTCATGCCATTGCAGCCTTTCAGGGAGTGAACCAGCAGATGGAAGACTTTTCTCCCTGTCTCTGTCTCTCTGTACCTCTTTTTTTTTAAAAAAAAAAAAAAGAGCAAAAATGAAGGGTTGGAAAAAGATATATCATGTAAATGGAAACCAGCAACAAGCTGCAGGAACCATATTGATATCAGATAAAATAGACTTTAAATTAAGAGCTGCAAAAAGAGACAAGGATATCATATATTCATAAAAGGATCAATTCATCAAGATAATATAACATATATGAAAATACAGGCACACAAGACCATACAAATACAGTAAATATTATTAGGGCTAAAGGGAGAGATAGACTCTACCACAGTAACACCAGGAGACTTCAACCACTGACAGGCATCAAAGAAACATCAGAGTTGTACCATATCATATAGCAAATGGACCTAGGAGACTTTAAACATCATTTCCCCAACAATTATAGAGTACACATTCTACTCATCAGCACATGGAACATTTTCTAGGATAGACCCCAGATGAGGCCACAAATCAAGACTCAGTAAACAAAAAAATAAATTGACGTCATGTATATTTTCAAACCACAAAGGAAAACATTTAGAAATCAATTATGCGGGCCAGAGCTGTGGTGTAGTGGGTGAAGCTGCCTCCTGCAGTGCCAGCATCCCATATGGGAGCTGGTTCGAGTCCTGGCTGCTCCACTTCCAATCCAGCTCTCTGCTATGGCCTGGGAAAGCAGCAGAAGATGGCCCAAGTCCTTGGGCCTCTGCACCCATGTGGGAAACCTGGAGGAAACTCCTGGATCCTGCCTTCGAATCAGCATAGCTCCAGCTATTGTGGCTAATTGGTGAGTGAACCAGCGAATGGACGCCCCCCACCCTCCGCTGCTTCTCCTTTGTGTAATTCTGACTTTCAAATAAATAAATAAATCTTTAAAAATGTTAATTGGGGCCGGCGCCGCAGCTCACTAGGCTAATCCTCCACCTAGCGGCGCCGGCACACCGGGTTCTAGTCCCGGTCGGGGCGCCGGATTCTGTCCCGGTTGCCCCTCTTCCAGGCCAGATCTCTGCTGTGGCCCGGGAAGGCAGTGGAGGATGGACCAGGTGCTTGGGCCCTGCACCCCATGGGAGACCAGGAAAAGCACCTGGCTCCTGGCTCCTGCCATGGGATCAGCACAGTGCGCTGGCCGCAGTGCGCCGGCCGCGGCGGCGATTGGAGGGTGAACCAATGGCAAAGGAAGACCTTTCTCTCTGTCTCTCTCTCTCTCACTGTCCACTCTGCCTGTCAAAAAAAATATTAATTGTAACAATAGAAAATCTGCAAATACATGGAAATTAAAGAACATGCTACTGAATGACTAATGGATCATGGAAGAAATTAAAGTAGAAATAAAAATTCTTGAAACAAATGAGAATATCAACAAAGCATATCAAAATCTGAGGACAGCCAATGCAGTATTCCGAGGAAGGTTTACAACAACAAGCTTCCCTTAAAATGGAAAGATCTCAAATAAATTATCTAATATTCAAGTTAAAGACTTGGAAAAGCAAGAAAAACCATACCCAAAATTAGTAGGAGGTGAGAAATCAAGAGAATCAGAGCAGAAATTAATGAAACTCAAACAAAACTAACAACTCTTAAAATCAAAAAAAAGGAAAAGATGGTTTTTGAAAAATAAGCAAAACAGCTAAATCTTTAGCCAACTAACAAAGAAAACAGAGAAAAAACCTAAAATAAATAAAATTAGAGATGAAACATGATACCACAGAAACACAAAGAATTACAAGTGACTCCTGTGAATGACTTTGTGCTATCAACTTAGAAAACCTTGAAGAGATAGATGAATTCCTGGGTGCACGCTATCTGCCAATATTACTTCAAGAAGATATAGAAAACCATAACAATGTGATTGAAGCAGTACCTAAAGTCTCCTGTCAAAGAAAGGTCCAGGACCTGATGTCTTTACAACTGAATTCTACAGAACATTTAGACAGGAACTAACTCCAATACTTTGCAAATTATTCCAAAACACTGAAAATGAAAGAATTCTGCTGAATTATTTTTATGAGGCCAGTGTTACTCTGATACCAAAACCAAAGACATAACATAAAAAGTAAACTACAGACCAATATTCCTGATACACACAGATGTAGAAATGCTCAACAAAAGATTAGCAAACTGAATCCAACACTACATCAAAAAGATCATATACCATGATCAACTAGCATTTACCCCAGAGGTGCAAGTGTGGTTCAACATTCACAAACCCATAAATATAAGTCACAGTAGCAGACTGAAGAACACCATATGATCATCTCGATAGATGCAGAGAAATCATGATTCAGCATCCCATCTCTATAAAAACCCTCAACAAATTAGTTCTACAAGCAGCATATCTCAAAATGATACAGCTACATGTGTGTGCATGTATGTATATGACAAACTGGCAATCAGTATCATCCTGAATTCAGAACACTTGAAAGCAGATCCAGAACAAGACAAGGATGTCCAATTTTTACCACTCGTACTTGATATAGTGTTGAGAGCATGAGCAAGGGGGAGGGGGCGCTGTGCTGTGGCGTAGTGAGTAAAGCCACTGCCTGTAGTGCCAGTATCCCTTATGGGTGCCAGTTTCTGTCCTGGATGCTCCTCTTCTGATCCAGCTCTCTGCTATGGCCTGGGAAAGCAGTGGAAGATGGCCCAAGTCCTTGGTCCCCTGTACCCACGTGGGAGACCCAGAAGAAGCGCCTGGCTCCTGGCTTCGATCGGCACAGCTCTGGCAGTTGCACCCATCTGGGGAGTGAACCAGTGGATGGAAGACCTCTCTCTCTCTCTCTCTCTCTCTCTCTTTCTGCTTCTGCCTCCGCCTCTGCCTCTCTGTAACTCTGCCTTTCAAATAAATAAATATATCTTAAAAATTAGAAAGTTTTAGCATGAGCAATTACAGAATTAAAGAAACAATGAGCTTCAAATGTCACAGAAGACGAAACCAAATATCCATGTTTGCAGATGACATGATGCTGTACAGTGCTAGGTCATGCCTCTCATTCAAACTGTTACCTCAACTATATTGGAAACAGATCCTCTTAAGTCACTCAACTTACTTCACAAGGAGGGAATGATAATGTGTGGGTCTTGGAGTCAGTTTTGGAAACAAAACTTGGACTCTAAAATGACCACGCTTGGACACTGAAAAATATGTGTGTAGACAGCAGTACAGCATCACCTACAGTGTGGCATGGCTCACTTTGAAAATTCCATGGTGTCCTGTCGCCAGGGTAACAAGGTGAGTGACATCATCCTGCCATTCCAACTGTCACTCTCTTGAGCTGAAAGGTTCAAACTTGAGTGAGGTGGGAACATGCGTATCGTCCTATCCAGAGTGGTCGCGATGGGAAATCTCAACTGCTGTCCAGCAGGTAGGCCACACTGACCTCCACAATGCTGCTTCTCCACCGGCCACTTACCTTCTGCTTAATCACTCTCTTCATGGACTGTCATTTCCCCATTCCAGGCTGTCTACAGATTTATAAAGATAGTTGGTCATCCGTATTATTCAGTTTCTACTTTTGATGCTTCTGTTAAGTTTGTTGTTTCAAAATATTTCCTAAATTTAGAGAAACACATTATTTCCAATGTCAAGTTTGTTCACACCTTATCCAGAGAATGATGACAGGAAAGAAACTCACACTACTCTCTTCAGTCAGGAAAAATTAAGACCAAACACAACACAGACATCACACAAAAAGGCACTTTCAAGTCAATCTCTTTTCTTTGAGGAGGTCGCCATCTGAGACCAAGACTGTAAGAACAGTCTGAACCCAGATATCTTTTTGTCACATTGGAAGAAACCAGGATTTCAGGGTGGGGTGGATAAACACATGAACCCTGCTGTTTGGGGGTTACAGGGAAATGGGGAGGAGGGACAGCGCCATTGGACAGTGGGGCAGACATCTGAAGACAGAGAGAAGGGGGCCTGCCTGATGGTCCTCAAGCACAATCATGGGTTGGATGGGGCAAGCCTGGCGATGGATGAACCTCACCGATGGGAGAGGGAACTGTGTATGCTGTCCCTGCAGGGTCTAGAGAGAGGTGAAGAGTTCCTAGGGACTGGGTTTTGGTGAGAAAGGTCATGGGCATGAAGGTGCAAACACAGAGTTGCTACAGACATTGCCTTTTTCAGACAGGGATTTGAGACTGCTCAGCCACTTTCTCTGAAGGACAGATATTAACTTTTCTGTAGCATTAAAAAATTCATCTGAGACAGAGTAAATGATAAAGGAAGAAGACCCCCAAGCTCAGGATTCTCAAGTCTAGCAGTCCAAGATCAGGTGCCCATATCAAGAGTCCCATGTTGTGTCCCATCATTGTGGAAAAGTAGAAGAGCAAGCAGAGTGACAGAAGAGAGACAGGAAGAGGGGTTGGGCTTGTGTTCTAGTGACTCTCCCCCGTATTAACCAATTCAGTACTGAGAGAACCACACAAACTCCTTTCAACAACCTGATCCATTATTGAATGGGAAAACTGGGAAGAAAGTGAGGAACTGCAATGATCATACACTTCTCTGTGGTCTCCTGCCAGCTGGATGTCAACAGCTGTCTGTATTGTCATACTGTTCCAGGTTCTTGTCTAAAGAGTTTTAGACGAAAAGGAAGTTGGAGGTCAAGAACATCGACTGTCCATTCCACACAGAAGGCCGGAAAAATCCATGTCTTGCCAAAGAACAGGATGCCCACAACAAAGGAATCAGTTGAAGGTACTCTGCAAATTCAATCATGAAGCACATTCAACAATCAGGATTCTGCTTTATTCAGGGCCTCATAGTTAAGACAAAACTCTTAAAAAGCTATTCTATCTGTATCTTTCATTCCGTGACTGCAAAATTAAAATTGGTCAACTCAATCAGCAGGGTGACCACTACACAGGGAAGACATGTTAACAACTTAAACTTGGGGTCACTGTTAGTAGTAACATCTAAGCTACTATTCAGACGTTTGCCCAATTGTCCAACATGGGCTGAAATGGACATCTTACTGAGAGAGTACCACCAGATTTCACACCAATATTAACAATTGGAGATAAAATAGGAAAACTGAACAGATAGCTCCTAAGGTTCTCATACTGGACTCCCACTTCCCTTTTTCTGATGACACTTCCACTAGTAGGGTACATTTGTTATGGAGACTGAACCAATAAAGAAATGTTACTATTGACTCAACTCCCAAGTCTGCACTAAGGTGGTTTCTGATGGTACAGTCCTAGGAGTTATTCATCTTTACCCATGTTTCTATAACCCTTGAATGACCCCAGAACATGACCCTAGAACTGGTCATTTTAAATATCTGTTTAGTCATTCTTTTTCAGTTTCCTAGAGTTGGAATTAGATTTGGTAACATACATCTAAGAACTCTCCTGCTCCTTTTTGTGGCTTGATTGCTCAATGAATTTCATCACTGAGTTATACCCCCTTGGATAGATGGGCCAATGTTCTTGGTCCTGGTTTCCAATTTAAGCAATCAGGAAGAAAGCCACCAGAAACAGTCATGTGGCAGGGTTCTGTGGGGACAAAATTTTTTAAATTAATTGGGTAAACACCTAGGACTATGGCCCCTTGCTTGGATGGGGATGACATTTTTCTTGGTAAAACTGACTGGAGTTCACCAATGAATCCACATGGCCCTGACACCTTCTTTCACTTTTTGTAGCTGTAAAGTTCTCTTCAAAGGCTCGGGCCCATGGGTTAGTTTGGGTAGTTTCTGACTCTGAAGGAATTTCAGGCTTCGTTGAACCTACTTGTGGGCATACAGTATGTAAAGTACTTTTTTCTTTTCCTTTTCCTGTCCATGCCATGAAAGGTGAGGATTCCCTTCTCATTTGCAGTACCAGACATTGTTTCTCCTCTTTTTGCCTTGTGCTTAGACAGGCGGAGGTTTCACAATCTTATGCATTTTTTTCAAAAGAAATATTTTTTGACTTTTTGTTTTATTCTGCCCATTTCCTATTTCCTATTACATTCATTTCTGAGAAAATTGCTATTTTTTCATTTTTTATCTAATTTACATCGGATTGCTTTTGGTCATCTACTTTTCTGGGCTGTAAGAATCCCTTATTGATTTTAGATCATCATTGTTTTCTAAAGTGTTTCACTCAAGGGCTCCATTTTCCTTCTGAGCACTGCTTCATTGCAACCCAAAGTTGCAAAATGGGTTTTTATTTGCTTTGTTCAAAATAGTTTAAAATGTCTATACAGTCTTCTTTGTCCCATTTGTTTTGGAGAGTATGCTTTTTAGCTTCCATAGTTCTTACAAAATTTACCAAGTAATCTTCATTGCATTGATTGAACTCTATTGTATTACCATAGTTGCCTAATGGCACAAGCTGTGTGACTTACATTACTTTAAGTGAGTGGTTGTGTGACAGAGCTCATACTTTGATCTGCCTTGGAGACTTCTTCATATGAACCTGAGAAGAATGTGTTTCCCTCATGGCTGAAATGTCTCTACACGCCAATCAAAATAGTTAGTTGAGGGATAATAATTTTCTCAGGCTGCCATAATCAAGTGCCTGGTTGGTGGTCAGTTTGAAGTACATGATATTTCATTTTCCCACAGGTCTGGAGATTGGGTGTCAGAAATCTAGGTTTATGCATAGTCACCCTCCCACAGAAACCCATCAGGACTAATCTTTCCTGTCCCTTCCCAGCTTCTGCTGGTTTCCTGGAAATCCTGGGCCTCCTGTGTGCCTACCATAGCACCTGAATTTCTGCCCCCATCATTTCATGGCATCCTTCCATCTTGGACCTGTTTCCTCATCTTGTAAAAATGCCAGTCATATGGGAACAAGTCCTTGCTACTCCAATATGAATTCATATTAACTGGATAATCCTCCAATGACTCCATGCCCAAATAAGGTCACCTTCACAGGTCCTTCAAGTGAAAGGGGGAGGGAACATGCTGAAGCCCTCATACTGCTGTTCATTTCAACTCCACCTGGCTTGTTTCATTCCTGCTCAGTCAATTTTCAACAGTAGTGAATTTGTGCCCCCCCCCATGCCACTCTACTGGAGGTCTCTGACTCTAATAAACCTTTTATATTTTAAGATTTATTTATTTATTTGAAAGTCAGAGTTACACAGAGACAGAAGGAGAGGCAGAGAGAGGAGTCCTCCATCCGCAACTGGCCACAGTGGCTGGAGCTGGGCTGATCTGAAGCCAGGAGCCAGGAGATTCTTCCAGGTCTCCCATATGGGTGCAGGGGCCCAAGGACTTGGACCATCTTCTACTGCTCTCCCAGGCCATAGCAGAGAGCTGGATTGGAAATGGAGCAGCCGGGTCTCAAGCCTGTGCCCATATGGGATGCCAGCACTGCAGGTAGCAGCTTAACCTGCTACGTCACAGTGCAGGCCTCCTCTAATAAATCTCAAAAAAAAATATTGAATTTGTCTATCCGCCCTTGTAGTTCCATCCATTTTTGCCTCAAGAATTCTGAGGCTCTACTATCAGGCAAATGCACAGTAAATATTGATCTAGACTGTTCAACAACATTTGCTTTATTACAGAATGCCCATATTTGTCTCTAATACTGACCTTATTCTGAGATCTGATTATAAGAATAAATTAGAGCTAATGGCTGTAATGGCTGGAGCTGTGCTAATCCAAAGCCAGGAGCCAGGCACAACTTCCTCATCTCCCACGTGGGGCAGGGGCCCAAGGACTTGGGCCATCTTCCACTGCTTTCCCAGGCCATAGCAGAGAGCTGGACTGGAAGAGGGGCAGTTGGGACTAGAACTGGTGCCCATACGGGATGCCAGCACTTCAGCCAGAGGATTAACCTACTGTGCCATGGTGCCGGCCCCTATGTTGGCTTTTTTGAGGTAGTATCTCCCTGTCACTCTCTGTGTATCACCAAAAAGTGGACGGCAGAAGATGAAGCAGGTATCTCTCTGTACATAAGTTTTCACGGCAAGCAGAAAGCAGAAACAACAAAAACTGGGTTATTTCCCAGTATCCAACAACAAACAGATGAGTAATGACAATGTGGTATATGAACACAATGGAAGTGTTTTAATATGTAAAATGAATTAACGTTTTATACCACACCAGGGATGGACATGGTAACACATGACACTGTAATAAGGTGGACACAGAAAGACAAACATTGTATGTTTCCATTACAATGACATGTCTACACTAGGCAAATTCAAAGGGACTGGAAGTACAGATTAGTCGGGGATGGAAGGAGGAGAAGGTAAAGTTCTTCCGTTATAGATGCAGAGTTTAGATTGGGTATGAAGACAATTGTTGGGGCACACAGGGGTGGTGCTTACACAGCATTGCCAAGTAATTCATGCCACTGAAATTTTCACTTACAAGTGATTCAGATAATAAATGTCCACTTGCCCAGAGCAATTTAAAAATGCATGAAAGGAAAGATGGCAAATGTAATAGCTGCTTATGTAGATTCATGGAGGTAAATGATCTTGGGACACAACAAGAAAAATGTGGGGATTTCCATGGTCTACATTTTGGGCATTTCCATGCCCATTTTGGGCAGGAGCAATGATGAGGCATCATCAAGGAATCAGTGCACTATGGCATTCGCCTATTTCTAAATTGACTGTTCCGTAATGATTTGGTTGCTGGTAGGAAGAAAGCCAAAACTCCCCTTCTCATTTCTTTCCTGCTCCTCTTCTTGGGCTTTGTCATCCACCAGGGAGGATGGCCCAGCAGTGGCACATGTGCAGTTCCAAGCCCACATCAGGTGGCCTTCCTGCTCCTTGTGGGTGCAGGGCTGGCTTGTCTTTTTCTTGCTCTGTTACTGAGTGCAGCACAGAACTCCTGACATTGTTCACTGCTCACCAACCACTCACACACAGCCTAGGCCCATGTCCACAGCAAGCAAGTCTCCCTACCGAACTCATCCACAACACCTGACAGTTACCCTGTGGTTCTCCTAGCTGCTCCTGAGGACCTGGTGGAAGCGATTCCGAGAGACAGAGCAGAGGAGGAGGTCACATCTCTTGGCAAGGTATGACTGGGGTTTTTGGTCACAGAAAGAAATGTTCCTGGTATACAATCACTAGTCTTATTTACTTACTTATTGGAGTTAGAGAGATAGGGGAACAAGGCAAAAGATCTTCCATCTAGTAGTTTACTCCCCAGATGCCTTCAAAGGCCAGAGTTGGTCCAGGCCAAAGCCAGGAGTCCAGTGCGCTATCCAGATCTCCCACATGAGTGACAGGGGACATTCTCCATGCCTCCCCAGGCACAACAGCATGGCATTGTATTGGAAGCTGAGCAACCAGGATGCAAACTGGCACTGCAGGATGGACTGCTGGCACTGCAGGCAGCAGTTCCGTTCACTGTGTCACAACATCAGGCCCAGGCAACGTTTTTCTCAGATACGAAAATCTGAACGCCTATACTGAAGATGACTTCCACAGTTTATTTGTGGGGGAAGCCCAGGGCATGTCTGTTATAAAGTGAGACATGACTCAAGAGGGTCTCCTGAAATCACAGCATCAATTACAAGTGATGTGGTGCTGGGCGTTTTCCACAGGAGCAGTTCTGCATAGTTTAAATATTTTACTGATTTAAAACATTTATTCTTTATTTGAAAGGCAGAATAACAGGGAGACAGACAGACAAAGATCTTAAATCCTCTGGTTACCTTCCCAAATGGCTATAATGGCTGGGCCTGGCCATGTGGAAGCCAGGAGTCAGTAACTCCATCTGGGGGTCTCCCACTGGTTGGAAGGGACTCAAATACTTGGGACATCCTCCACTGCCTTCCCAGGTACATGAGCAGGGAACTGGCAGCAGCAGGGCAGCCTGGACTTGATTTGGTGCTCTGATATGGGATGCTTGCCTCACAGGGGGCAGCCTAACCCAGTGTGCCACAAGGCCAACCCCCAGGTTTTCATTTTCACAAATGAATGTTGCATTTGCCAACCAAAATGAACATGTAAAATGGGCTGTGAAAAGCTCACGTATTTCACACAAGTATCCTCTGTGCTTTATTTGGGGCATTTGCCTCATGCACTGATCCCATCAAGTTTCCCAAGGTCAGCACCAGGAGAAGAGACCTGTGCAAACAGTATCTGACCTCACAGTGACTTCCTTTCTCTGACTGCAGGTGGACTCAGGATCCAGTGGACACTGTACGTATTCTAGAATGCCTCCGGTGCTGAGGAACAACTGAAGGGAGGAGACACTGGGACCTTCCTGCCGGTTCTCTTCTGGAGAGCCAACCTGATTCCAGCTTCCTGGTGGATTAAAAAGATTGAGGGTGTGGTAAAACAAAACCAGAAAGACTATCACATAGCTACAGGCATCTAAGGCAGGCCCTGGAAATAGCTATGTCATTTAGATGGTGGGGGTTTCTGTGCCCCAGTATGGTGAGTTTTTATGAGTGAGCGTGTATGTCTTTGAAAGTGCTTGGATGCGTATATGTGTACAGACTTCCCACAGAAAAAGTGTTCCCAAATGCACAGCTCAAGGTTCAATTCTCAAAAAACAAAAACAAAAAGAACCTGATCACCCTCCACACTTTATGTAAATGAGTTCATTCAACCCTCACCCCACATGTGTCTGATGGTTAGGTCACAATTCCATGGCTTAGCTGGATATGAAACATACTCCCAACATATGTGAAAAGTATTTAATACTAATAAAAACAGTTTAAAATATATTTAGGGAGCTGGAAAGGTCAACATGATTTGATCATCACACACTGTCTGCATACAATGAATCCTTATGCTATAATCCATAAAGATACCATTTATAATGGCAATAAAAACAATAAGATCAGGAGAAAAGTTTTACCATAATGCCTTGTGCTCATTTTTAAATGGTGGAATTTCAACATTTTTACATCTTCTTCATTTACTTGTGTGGTACCTAGGGATTGGCAATAAATGAACATGTTGCTTTGCCTACAACTGAGTCTTTCTCCCCATAACGGGTGCTTTTAATTAAGTTCAGAAGCTCATAGGAGAGATGACATATTCAAATACAATAAACAGATATTGATCCCTGAGTAGTAGTGACCTTGGGAAACATAAAGACGACAGTAGCAGTTTATTTGGCTTCTAAGCATGCAGGAGTCGTCCCAGGATTCTTACGGAAATACAGCAACCGTGGTGGTATTGGCCCCAAATAGTTCCCATGAATGAAGCTGCCTTGAGCTAGAAAGCTTAAAGCTCTGCTTCTCAGGTCTTTCACGTTCTTCTCCTCGGCCTTAACCCTCACCCCATGCCCATGTCCACCAATGCTCCCTGAAGCACCAGTGTACTGACAGTCACCATATGTCCGTCTAGTGCCCCTGGAGGATGCATGGGAGGAGCTTCCTGGTGACACGGAGGATAAAGAAACTCCAGAGTACACTGAGGTAAGGGCCCCTGCCTTCCTCTAAAACAGAAATGTTCCTTCCTTGGCTTCTTCCTTTCTCAACCAGATGAAGAGAAGAAAAATCTGACCATGGATAGGGTCCATGATACACCCTGTGCACGGTGAGGGCCACTGAGAGGGAGAGTTTATATCAACAGAGAGCTGACGTGGGACACAGGGACAAAATGACTGTCAGGACTGGACCACAGCAAGCTTTTCTCTGCAGCACTTCTCCGCTTTTGAAAGGAATATTGTGACTTCCAACCACAGTGGACTGGAGAGACACGTCCCCCATGAAGAGCTCATGCCTCCTGGCCTGAGTGTGATCGCTCTGCTCACGTCTTTGGGTTCCCTCCATAGGACCACTCTCTCACACGGGGTTTCCCAGTGTCACCAAGAGCATTAAAGACAGGTGCAAAGGGACACAGAGTGCTCAGACCCTCATGGTGCCATTTTCTAATTACAGGTGATCTCAATACGAACAGCAAGTGGTATGTATTCGGGAATCACGTACTCCCTGTAGTACGAATAGTCCAGATGACAGCACAGATGGGACTATCTTGGGGCCTTTAGTGTGGAAGGCCACCTGATGCCCAATTCCTGCTATGAAAGAGGACTAGGAGTGTGGTGGTGGGAAATTAACTTCCTCATAAAGGGTAATGATCATTTTCTGGGGTCCCTGGAAGATACTGGCTTGTGCATGGGGGTGGGCTTTATCTCTGTGGATTCCCATGTATTACAGTTCAGTTCAGAGTGCACACGTCTGGCAGTTTGTGTGTATTACCCTAGTTATGTTCCTCTGAAGCCACTATCAGTTCTCTATAAAAAAACAATCACAGAGGTATTGCTGCATGGTTATAGGAATATGTATATAAAAGAGTGAGGGGTTTCAGATGCAGGCTGGAGGCACCGTATTTCAGTGCACTAGGGAAAGTGAGATGTTGAGAGGTGGTGCCGTCAGCTCCTCTCCCTCCCTGGAAGGTTTGAAGCTGTGGTCAATGTCTGCCTGAAGGTCAGGTCCACAGAGCCCAGGAAGGGGCTGAGAGCACAAGAAGGGGCAGGGTCATGCTGAGCAATCCAGTGGAGGAACGGGCAAGACGCTCTGTGAATACTTACTGTCTGTGTTTGTGTCTCTCAAGATTGGGTCTTACAGAGCGTTCCCGACTATAACAGTGAGGATGAAGCCCAGTGGCTACCTATGGAGGAACAAGGTGACACTTCTTAGGCACAGTGATGGGAATCTGAGGCAGGAAGAAGAAGGCAAAGTTCAGAGATCCTCTCACTTATACAGAGGTGAAGCCATCTAGGCCCTGGGATAGGGATACAGACATGGGGTCCAAGGTTGGCCTACATCATCCAACCAGCAGCAGGGATCCGAGTCCTCACCTCAAGTCTAACTCTCCCCTTTCCTTCTCCCTGCAACCACAACACCCCTGCTCTGGTGCACATGGAAGGCTATGTGGCTGCATCCGAACATTCCCTCGGGAGCAGCGATCTGGGAGTAAGTGATTTCTTCTTTCATCTCTTTTCTGATTCTCTTGCTTTCTTGCTCACAAGCCCCTGGCCCTGCTTCTCCCACATTCCCTCCTCACCACAGTGGATGATTCGCATCCTGAAGGACCTGGTGGCATCCAGGCAGTGGATGTCCTTGCACTGTGGATGCTGATCCAGTCTCTCTACAGCCCTCCCCTCTCCCTTCATCAGCCCTGCCCTCACTCCTCACCCCCACACTGCACTATGAAACGGTGCTGAGGAACACGACTGCCCACATAGGGCGCTGGGGTGGGACAGGCAAAGTTGGGCACCAATCTCATTGGGAGAGAGGACTCCAGGGAAGTCTGACTCTGGCCTCCATGTCCCCCAGGAGAGGGCTTTTCCTTAATGCCTGGTTCAGGAAACATATTTGTCTCCTTCCAGCTGTCCACATGTTCCCTGGATGTGAACTATCCCCAAAGTCTTCAGGACATGGAGGACCTCGATGAAGATCAGGAAATGTGAGTTTGGAGCAGGTAGACGGGGGTCAGGGAAGTAAGGGCACATGGACTCCATTGCTTCACATTCTTTGTGACACCTCAGGGAAGCCAACAAACTGGAGCCCAGAGGTGGAGAGGCTGCCGTCGAGCCTGACCTGGAGAGTGGAGAGGAATGGCTATTCAGAATCCACACAGGTGAGTGAAGGATGCGCCCTGAGGTGGTTCCAGGGACACATCCTCCTAGGGCTCCCAGGCTGAGCCCCCAGAGCTGTTTTCATCTGAAGGGAAGGCTGGGGGTGCTGGTACGACTGGCATGTGAATGGCTTCAGTGTGGCCACGGGTGGTGGTGTTTCTGGAAGAGCCACCAGAGCCACTCAACACCTCCCTCTAGAGGGCACTTTCCTGCCTGCCCGACATGGATGCCAACAGGGAGCCTCACCAGCTGTGGTGGGACACTGGTGTTGTCCCTGAGCTCCTCCACCTCGAGACAATGAGGTGAGGATGGACAGAGGGAGGCACCTCTGGGCTCCTTTTCACACCAGAAGAGGCCACAGATCCACCTTTGCAGCCTTGTGGGTACGAGGCCCATCCTGACACCACTTAGAGGCCAGTGCAGAACAAGGGGCTGCTGGGATTTCCCCAATCCTCGGGGGGCCCTCAGCCCCTTTTCTTAGAGGGTGATGACCGAGGCTTTTTAAAATATGTTTAAACTGTTTTATTGGGGGGGATATAAAATCATCTGTATAGCTGTCAAGTTCTAACAGAAACACTTGACATCAATTCAAAGCAAAGATCACTTTGGAGAGACACAGGAGCAGGGCCACAAGTCCCTCTGTTCTTCTCATCTGTGCTCTGATTTTACACTTCAATTACACACACACACTGGTTTTATGACCCTTTCAGAAGAAGTGGCTTCCATCCCAGTTCCATGCTGAAAGGTACTAAAGGAATCATGATATGGTTTTAATGCCACAAAATAACTGTTTCCAATTACATGCTTGAGATCAGATCTACAGGGAGGATAGAAAGAAGTTCTGCAGGATTAGGGAAGGAAACCGAAGAGCTGGGGAAGTTGTCTGTAGTTAACATGTGGGTCACAGGCTGGATCCTGGATCCTGATGGTGAGGTCAGACTCGGCAGGATCACGGCCCCACCCTGTGTCATCAGACCCAGGGGAGTAGGCCTTGGCTTTTTAATCCCAGGACCAGGTTAGAATGTCTTACTTACACAAATCTACCAAAAATAGATGCTGCTGAATAAGTGGGGAAAAAGGGACACTAGCCCGCTGTTGCTGTGAATGCAAACTGGTAAAGCCTCTATGGAAGCCAGTGTGGAGATTCCTCAGAAACCTGAATATAACCCTACCATACAATCCAGCCAATCCTCTCCTTGGAATTTACCCAAAGGATATTAAATTGGCAAACAAAAGAGCTGTCTGCACCTCAATGTTTATTGCAGCTCAATTCACAATAGCTAAGACATGGAATCGACCTAAATGCCCATCAACAGTAGACTGGATAAATAAATTATGGGACATGTACTCTATAGAATACTATACAGCAGTAAAAAAAAATGAAATCTGGTCATTTGCAACAAAATGGAGGAATCTGGCAAACATCAAGCTGAGTGAAATAAGCCAGTCCCAAAGGGACAAATATCATACGTTCTCCCTGATTGGTGACAACTAACTGAGCATCTAAAAGGAAACCTGTTGAAGTGAAATGGACACTATGAGAAACAGTGACTTGATCAGCCCTTGTCCTGATTGTCGAGGAACAACTTACTACTTTATTCCTTTTAATATGTTTTTTTGTTCTATTTAGTACCATTGATTGAACTCCTTAATTAACACACAATTATTCTAAAGTGTTGAAATTTAACTGAAAAGTGATCCCCATTAAATCTAAGAGTGGGAGAAAGAGAGGGAGGAGATGTACAGTTTGGCACATGCACAATCGGACTTACCCCTAATGGTAGAGCTAGAAACATACCAGGGGATTCCAATTCATTCCCATCAAGGTGGCATGTACCAATGCATCTCACTAGTAAAACTGATCAATTTCAGTTCACAGTTGATCCTACTGATAGGCCTAAGAGTCAAAGGGACACATAAACAAGACTAGTGTCTGCTAATACTAACTGATAGAATAAAAAAGGGAGAGAACGATCCAACATGAGAAGCGGGATACACAGCAGACTCACAGAATGGCAGATGTTTTAAACAGCACTTTGGCCTCAGTTCAGCCCTAAAGGCATTCGGATCTGGCTGAAGAGCCCATGAGAGTATTTTAGGCATGGAAAGCCAAGACACTCAGGGAAAAAACAAATGACCTAAATGAAAGATCTATGTGAGTGAGATCCCAGCAGAAAGAACAGGCCATCAAAGAAAGAGGTACCTTTCTCTGAAGGGAGGAGAGAACTTCCACTTTGACTATGGCCTTGTCTAAACAAGATGGGAGTTGGCGAACTCAAGAGGCTCCCAGGCCAGCGCCGTGGCTCACTAGGCTAGTCCTCTGCCTGTGGCGCTGGAACCCCAGGTTCTAGTCCCGGTTGGGGCACTGGATTCTGTCCCAGTTGCTCCTCTTTCAGTCCAGCTCTCTGCTGTGGCCTGGGAGGGCAGCGGAGGATTGCCCAAGTGCTTGGGCCCTGCACCTGCATGGGAGACCAGGAGGAAGTTGGCTCCTGGCTTAGGATTGGCGCAACAAGCCGGCCGCAGCACATTGGCCATAGCACCCATTTGGGGGGTTAACCAATGGAAGGAAGACCTTTCTCTCTGACTCTAACTCTACCTGTCAAAATAAATAAATAAATAAATAAATAAATAAAGAGGCTTCCATAGCATTGGCAGCTCAGGACAAGAACCTCGGGTGATTACTGACATCATAAATAAGAGTGTCAATTGTTAAACCAACAACAGGTGTCACTGTGCACTTGCTCCTCATGTCGGATCTCTGTCCTTAATGTGTTGTACTATGTGAATTAACGGTATAACTGTTACTCAAACAAGTGCTCTATACTTTGTGTTTCTGTGTGGGTGCAAAATGTTGAAATTTTTACTTAGTGTATACTAAACTGATCTTCTGTATATAAAGATAATTGAAAATGAATCTTGATGTGAATGGGATGGGAGAGGGAGTGGGAGATAGGATGGTTGTGGTGGGAGGGAGTTTATGGGGGAAAAAGCCGCTACAATCCAAAAGTTGTACTTCGGAAATTTATATTTAGTAAATGAGAGAGAGAGAGAGAGAGAGAGAGAGAGAGAGAGAGAGAGAGAAATCCCAGGGCCCGAGAGACTTGCCCTTTCCTGTGCATCAAGTTCACAGTTTAAGGGGTCCCCTCCCTGAAGGCTGTCCCATGAATGCCTGGGGGAATTCGCCCTAGCAAATGGGCCTCAGTGACCAGGACCCTGACTACTGCTGAGTTCGGGAGATCCTGAGATCAGGAGCCCTGTGAGTGCTGTACACCCACCCCACTTCCCACACCCCTGCTGCATCCCTGTCCCCCCACTGACCCCTGCTCCTGTGTCTTTCTTGCAGACATCTTCAGCTGCTCGGAAGTCTGCAGTGTGGAGTCCTTGGACCCAGAGGAGCTGGAGCTTCCCACACCATCGGAAGCTTGAACCACACAGGAGGAGACACAACAGCAGCCACGGCCCTCCTCACCAGTCCTCTGCGAGCTCTGATATTAAATCATTACCGAGCACCAGTTGGTTTCATATGGTTTTGTCTAATAAAGCACAGTGTAGGAAAACAAGCTTAGCAAAGGTAGAAGTTCAAAGGGTCCGGGAGCTGTCACCTGGTGAGTGCCCTCACCAGCACTCTCTGGAAAGGAACCGGAAAGATGTGGTCTCCACTGAAAGTCACTGCCAGGCGTGGTCTTTTCAATCTGTGCTGCAGCAATGACTTCCTAGTGGTTGTGTTGTCTCGTGTCTGCTCCTCCTCTGGAAGGGACCATGAGGTCCATCTCACCCAGGACCTCTCATGACCACCTGGACGTCAAAGCATTTATCACCTAAGGTCAGCTTGGATGGCCCAAAATTCCTGACTTATCCTTTCTCTTCTTGAGTATCTTTTTTTTTCTCCTGTATTTTTTATTTTAAAGTATTGATCCAAACAGCGAAGTTACAGTTCTAGCCCATCTTTCTGTCTCTCTCTCTTTTTTTAACTTTTATTAATGAATATAAATTTCCAAATTACAACTTATGGATTACAATGGTTTCCCCCCCATACCGTCCCTCCCACCCACAACCCTCCCCTTTCCCACTCCCTCTCCCCTTCCATTCACATCAAGATTCATTTTCGATTATCTTAATATACAGATCAGCTTAGTATACATTAAGTAAGGATTTCAACAGTTTGTTCCCACACAGAAACATAAAGTGAAAAATAATAGATGATTTTTTCTAAATGTTCATGAAATCAGATCAGACCTATTGTCATGTTTAATCCCAGTGGGAGTCAAGTTGGGAATTGATAATTTCTTTTTTTTTGTACAGAAGATCAGTTTAGTATACATTAAGTAAAGATTTCAACGGTTTGCACCCCCATAGACACACAAAGTGAAATATACTGTTTGAGTACTCGTTATAGCATTAAGCCTCAATGTACAGTACATTAAGGACAGAGATCCTACATGAGGAGTAAGTGCACAGTGACTCCTGTTGTTGACTTTACAAATTGACACTCCTGTTTATGGCATCAGTAATCTCCCTATGCACCAGTCATGAGTTTCCAAGGCTATGGAAGCCCCTTGAGTTCTCCGACTCTTATCTTGTTTAGACAAGGTCATAGTCAAAGTGGAGGTTCTCTCCTCCCTTCAGAGAAAGGTACCTCCTTCTTTGAAGACCTGTTCTTTCCACTGGGATCTCACTCACAGAGATCTTTTTGCCAGAGTGTCTTGGCTTTCCATGCCTGAAATACTCTCATGGGCTTTTCAGCCAGATCCGAATGCCTTTAGGGCTGATTCTGAGGCCAGAGTGCTATTTAGGACATCTGCCATTCTATGAGTCTGCTGAGTATCTCACTTCCCATGTTGGATCACTCTCCCCTTTATTTATTCTATCGGTTAGTGTTAGCAGATACTAGACTTGTTTATGTGCTCCCTTTGACTCTTAGTGCTTTCATTATGATCAATTGTGAACTGAAATTGATCACTTGGACTAGTGAGATGGCATTGGTACATGCCACCTTGATGGGATTGAATTGGAATCCCCTGGTATGTTTCTAACTCTACCATTTGGGGCAAGTCAGCTTGAGCATGTCCCAAATTATACATCTCTTCCCTCTCTTATTCCCACTCTTATGTTTAACAGGGATCACATTTCAGTTAATTTTCAACACTTAAGAATAACTGTGTGATAATTACAGAATTAAACCAGTCATATTAAGTAGAACAGACAAAAAAAAATACTAAGAGGGATAATGTATTAAGTTGTTCATTAACAGCCAGGGCTATGCTGATCAAGTCACCATTTCTCATAGTGTCCATTTCACTTCAGGAGGTTTCCTTTTTGGTGTTCAGTCAGTCGTCACCGATCAGGGAGAACATATGGTATTTGTCCCTTTGGGACTGGCTTATTTCACTCAGCATGATGTGTTCCAGATTCCTCCATTTTGTTGCAAATGACTGGATTTCATTGTTTCTTACTGCGGTATAGTATTCTAAAGAATACATATCCCATAATTTCTTTATCCAGTCTACCGTTGATGGGCATTTAGGTTGGTTCCAGGTCTTGGCTATTGTGAATTGCGCTGCAATAAACATTAGGGTGCAGACCGCTTTTTTATTTGTCAATTTAAACTCCTTTGGGTAAATTCCAAGGAGTGGGATGGCTGGGTCAAACGGTAGGGTTATCTTCAGGTTTCTGAGGAATCTCCAGACTGATTTCCATAGTGGCTTGACCAGTTTGCATTCCCACCAACAGTGGGTTAGTGTCCCTTTTTCCCCACATCCTCGCCAGCATCTGTTGTTGGTAGATTTCTGTATGTGAGCCATTCTAACTGGGGTGAGGTGAAACCTCATTGTGGTTTTGATTTGCATTTCCCTGATTACTAATGACCTTGAACATTTTTTCATGTGCCTGTTGGCCATTTGCATTTCCTCTTTTGAAAAATGTCTATTGAGGTCCTTGGCCCATCTCTTAAGTGGGTTGTTGGTTTTGTTTTTGTGGAGTTTCTTGATCTCTTTGTAGATTCTGGTTATTAACCCTTTATCTGTTGCATAGTTTGCAAATATTTTTTCCCATTCTGTCTGTTGTCTCTTCACTCTCCTGACTGTTTCTTTTGCAGTACAGAAACTTCTCAATTTGATGCAATCCCAATAGTTAATTTTGGCTTTGACTGCTTGTGCCTCCCGGGTCTTTTCCAGAAACTCTTTGCCTGTGCCAATATCTTGAAGGGTTTCTCCAATGTTCTCTAGTAACTTGATGGTGTCAGGTCCTAGAAATGCTCACCCACACAGTTACAGGGTAGTGTCTGTCTGTCTCAGAAATAAATGCCCAGGGACAGAAGTCCACCAATGATTTCCAAATACAAGAATTTCTATGCAAGAAAATGTACATACACAAATAAATCACATACAACACAAGAAGAAACACACAACCTCTGCGGTTAGGGGGCACTGGGCTCTCCCTTCCCTGTTGCTCTGCATTGGGCTCATAACCACCCAAGAAGACCCTTCACACCAGTTTCAGGGTGTGATCACTGATACTCCCCAGGGGTGTGCCCATGCACAACCCTGACCACAGTGACTTCCCTCTCTATGGGGAGCTGGCCATCCTTGCCTGAGATTTTACCCAGAAGGAAAAGAACATTTTGTACAACCCAGGGTCTCAGAGCCTGGACTACAGACTGGGGTAGATGGAGTTGGGCCTCTCCTCTGAGAACTCCCACTCAATCTGAGTTATCTTTATGTATTTGAAAAGCAGGGTGATATGTAGAGAGAGATAGAGGGTGAAGATCTTCCATCTGCTGGTTCACTCCCCAAATGGCCACAAAAGCCAGGGCTAGGCCAGACCAAAGCCAGGAGTCTGGAACTCCATCTGGGTCTCCCACATGGGTGCAGGGACCCAAGGAATTGGACCACCTTCTATTTCTTTCCCAGGTGCATTAGCAGAGGGTTGGATAGCAAGCAGAGCAGATAAGACACAGCTTGACTCCCATATGGGATGCTGGCATCGTAGGTGGTGGCTGAACCCGCTGTGCCATAATGCTGGCCCTTCCTCTGGGTTTTGAGGTTTCCTTTTAGGCAGGATAGGCAGGTACCAGGAAGATGACACCTGGCTGCAGGGTCAGCTATGCCATGGTGCCACCAGAATGTGGATCTGCACACTCCCCAGAGTCAGCTCTGGCCACCATCCCTGAAGATTACACACTCTGGGAGCCAGACTCGGCCAAAATGAACTTGTCCTAGAGATGTGGACCAGGCTAGCTGGAGGGCCACCACACTAGCTTTCTGGGAAACACACGGAACCTACATGCTGTAAGCCGCTTGTCTTGGAGGGGCATTCTGGGCCCACAGCAGGTTTACCAGCCTTCTGAACAACATGACATAAAAGAGATCCAGCTCACCAGGTCAGAGGGCGACTTTCAGTCCTGCTGGCCCATTAAGATATATAAGGAGTGTTTCTAACTTAGGGCCCAACTCTCTTGGGCAAAGAGGTTTAGCCAACTGCTAGAGGTAAGTGGGACTGGGGATTGCACATGTACAACCCAGGACAAAGTAGGACCTAAGGCCGTGGAAAGCCCACGTCCTGTCCCACCTCAAGCAGCAAGTTTCCAGACATCTCTTGGTTTGTTGGTGAGAGAATGAGCCCTGTCTGATGTCCAAAGGGAAACAACCAACTTCCAATAAATCTTTGGCTACACAACTCTGTAAATGTTTATAAACACTGAATGAACCTCTAAAGATGTATGTGTGTGTGTGTTTCTGTGTGTGTTTGTGTAACTACTCACACTTGTTTAAAATTACAGAAAAATTTTCCAGGACCCATCTGCTACATCCTTGTAGCTGAGAACCTTCAACATCCTAGGAATATGGATTCATCACTATCATCACTCTATGTCAGAAAAAGTAATATAGTTAGAAAAATCTATGATTCCTAAATATATGCATCTATAAACTGAAAGTATACACATGGAAACAAATAACACACATCAGGCAGGGAAACACACAACTTGACACACAATCTTTTTTGTCCTCATGACAGTGAGATCTCCTCTCCCACTCTGGATAGCTGGGAGGCAAAAATACCCATGGAGTCCTTTTGCTGCCAAGTCCGGGGTCCCTTGGCTGACACCAATCTTCACGGCCATGTCACTGAACCACCCCGACAGCAGGGACTTCACTCTCAGTGTGGAGCTGGCCACTCTTTCCAGAGAAACAAAGCACATCCTCTGAATACCCAAGGGGACCTGATCCAGGAGTGACAGCTGTACCTGTGCCTTTCCCTTGAGAACGTCTCACTCTCTTTCCTAAAACTACCCTGGAGGCAGCACTCACAGACTTAAGGTGCTACGGTGCTGGACTGAGGATAGCCATGAAGGAAAGGCAGCAAGATGGGAATTAGGGGAATTCTTCGGGCCCAGGAACAGCTCCAGACTGGTATTACCAAGCATTATTAGACCACCGGGTCTGGCCCACACTCCCTTGAGCTGGAAAGTGAACCTGACAAGCTGAGGACCAGCTCACTGACTTGGAAACATTTAGGATCCACATACCTTAGGCCTCTCTCACTTGTGGGGGACACTCTGGACCCACATCTTTCCTTTTACAAAAACACTTGAAAGAGCCTACAGATAGGAAATGGATCCTTTACCTGTGTAGGTGTATTCTTGGGTACAGAATGCTCCAACTCCTAGGAGGAAAGAATTCATTACTATTGTAATTTCTAGAAAGGTATACATATACAACTACATACACACATATTGTATAATAATATAGCCACAAATAAATCTACAACTCCCAAATACATGAGTATCACCCTGAAACAGCTCACTGGCTCTCAGTGGGGAGCTGGCCACTCTTCCCAAAGATGCTTACCACAAAGGAAAGTTCATACCTTCAATAACCCATGGAGGACTCAGACACTCAGGTGCCAACAGGGGAGGCTGCAGCTGGGCCTCTCCCTTGAGAACATGTCCTCATTCTGTGTTCTGAGATTGCCATGAGAGCAGTACACATAGGCATGAGGTCAGGTGACTAAAGGGACAAGATGCAGTGCCATCAGAATGTACATGTTTGGGGACTTTCCAGAGACAGATTTGAGTCCAAGCTACTCTGCTTCCAGTCCAGCTTCCTGCTTATGTATCTGGGAAGGCAGCAGAAAACGGCCTAAGTTCTTGAACCCCTGCCACCCAAGTGGGAGACCAGGATGGAATTCCTGGCTCCTGGCTGTGGCTCGTTCCACACTTGATGGCTGTAGCAATTTGGGAAGTAAACCAGTAGATGGAAGTGCTCTCTCTCTCTCTCTCTCTTCGCTCTCTCTCTCTCTCTTTTTCTCTCTCTTTCCTCCTTGCTCTCTCTTGCTCTGCCTTTCATATAAATAAGTAAATCTTTCTGAAAAATCAACTGCAAGTTATGTATGGAAAAACTGAAAAAGTGACTACAAATACCCAAAGATTCAGACTCAGAAAAGATGCAAGAGAATCTAAAGCCCACCCTTAGGCTGACCCCAGGCATATATATAATGTACAATATACACATACATGTACATACACATAATGCATACACACATATGTATATACATGCACATACATATAATGGACATTAATTAAAAATGAGAAAATGTTAACCATGAACAGCAAACGTGGGGCGGGGAAGATTTCCAGAGTTATCACATTATGGATTAGAAGGTCTTGTTGGGGGAGGCCCAGGATGGTTGTATAGGGTGTAACCCGCTAGTCCCCAGCTGCCCTGGGACACAAAAAGAACAAAGGAGGCACCACACTTCCAGGGGTCTCACTGACAGAGATGTTTGGCGAAGAAGTAAAGAAACAAGAAAGACTCTGTGGGACAAGAGGAGAGAAGGAGACCCTGCTGCAGCCACACAGCAGACCAGCTGCCAGCTTGAGAGCGGCCATCTTGCCACGTCAAGGCAGGAAGCAAGTGCCCCGGGCCCCTCCCTCACAGCTTTAGCTGAGAGGTAATTCCAGTCACCTGATGACCCCCACGTCTGCCTACAGAGCTGACTGTGGTCTCAGCGACCGCCAGGCTTGCAGAAGGGAAGCCACATGGATCCCTGCCCCTCCCTGACTCTGCAGAGAGCCATACTCGGCAACAAAAAGTCACACAAACCTCTATTCACTCCTGCCAGCATCAGCATCAGGGCAACATGTGGGGCAAAGACAGACCACCTGCTTGCTGCAGCTAGGAGAGTTTGGGGCATGAGCCCCAGAGCTATGCTCACCATTCTATGTGAGCCAGGAGGATTCACCTTAGCTTCTGGGCGATAACACCAAAAACAACCCATAAAAAATCTGCTCCACCCTGGGAGATCTGGGTAATGACTCCACTATACCCTGCAACACAAAGACCATAGCAATCAGTTCTTAATGTCTCAGTGCCACTGGAATCTCCCTGGGGGACCTAGGGAAGACCCTACCTGCAATCGATCACTCTGGACTCATACACTCCAGAGCACAATGTCCTGTCTCCCTTGCATTCACACTGTAGGACTGGACCAATGTTCAGTTCACATCCGCTGGTCCTAGGACTAGGGCTGTTGGTGTTCTAAGCCACAGCACCAGTTGGACTCCCTAGTAGGGTGGAGGAAAGGTCCATCCACATCCCACAGTCTTAGAGCTACGGCAATCCATGTCACAAGCCCTGGCATCACTCAGGTCAGCAGGATGAGGGAACACCCATCCTTGTCTTCCTCAGCACAAAGAACAAGGCCCTAGCTATCACCATCACCAGGAAGACTGATGCCAAACTTGTCGTGGACCAAAGACACACATGCTAGAAAATCCATATTCATCTAAAGCCACACTCGCATCCCTACAAACTGTAGCATACGAAACCACTGTATCACCTGCAGATACACTGACACTGATTAAGTCAAAGAAATCACTGAGACTACATTCCCAGGCACACCTAGAACCAAAGACAAAGGTACAAGTCAAGTGATACCCTGCATTCCAGCTAAAGCATAAACCCATTTCCTATAAAAATTACTCCATAAAGAGGAAGGGACAAGTACACAAGATGTGCAGAGGTCAACCTAGGAACACAGGAGGCATGAAGAAGCAAGGTAGCATAATGCCTCCAAAATAACACAATAATCCTGCAGAATTAGATCCTGAGCTGAAGGAAATCTATGGAATGACAGATACAGAATTCAAAATAATGATGGTAAGGAAATTCAGTCAGATACAAGAGAACATTATAGACAGACAGACTAAAGAAATGAGAAAATCAATGAGTGACATGAATGAAAATATTTCTAATGATGTAGAACTCATTAAGAAGAACCCAACAGGCTAAGCCTCCATCTGCTGTACCAACACCCATAAAGCTGCCAGTTCATGTCCCAGCTGCTCCTCTTCCAATCCAGCTCTCTGGTATGGCCTGGGAAAGTTGTGGAAGATGACCTAGGTGCTTGGGCCCCTCACCCTGTGGGAGACCAGAAGTTTCTGGTTCCTGGCTTTGGGTTGGCTCAGCTCTGGCCATGGCAGCCATTTGGGGAGTGAGTTAACAGATGATAGACTTTTCTGTCTTCCTCTCTTTCTAACTGTAACTCTCAAATAAGGAAATAAATTTTTTTTTGACAGGCAGAATAAGACAGTGAGAGAGAGAGAGAGAGAGAGAGAGAGAGAGAAAGGTCTTCATTCCGTTGATTCACCCCTCAAATATCAGCTACAGCTGGTGCACAGCACCAATCCGCAGCCAGGAACTGGGTATTTCTTGCTGGTCTCCCATGCGGATGCTGGGCCCAAGTACTTGGGCCATCCTCTACTGCCTTCCCTGGCCACAGCAGAGAGCTGTACTGGAAGAGGAGTAACCAGGACAGAATCTGGCGCCCCAACTGGAACTAGAACCCAGGGTGCCTTAAAAAGTACCAAACAGAACCGGAGCCGTGCCTCAATAGGCTAATCCTCCGCCTGGCAGTGACGGCACACCGGGTTCTAGTCCTGGTTGGGGTGCCGGATTCTGTCCCGGTTGCCCCTCTTCCAGGCCAGCGCTCTGCTATTGCCTGGGAGTGCAGTGGAGGATGGCCCAAGTGCTTGGGCCCTGCACCCCATGGGAGACCAGGAGAAGTACCTGGCTCCTGCCTTCGGATCAGCACAGCACACTGGCCGCGGCGGCCATTAGAGGGTGAACCAATGGAAAAGGAAGACTTTTCTCTCTGTCTCTCTCTCCCACTGTCCACTCTGCCTGTCAAACAAATAAAAATAAAAAGTAAATAAATAAATAAGTACCAAACAGAAATTTTGGAAATGAAATTTTCAATCAATGAAATACAATATATGACTTAGATCACTAACAGCAAAATAGACCAATTAGAGGAAAGAATTTCTGACCTCGAGGGTAAAACTTGAAATAAAGCAATCAGACAAAAATAAAGAGAAAATAATTCAAAGGAATGAACAAAGTCTATGTGAAATATGGGATACCATTAAATGACTAAATATTTTAGGCAATCCTGAAAGATAGGAAAAGGAGAAAGGTGTTGAGAACCTGCTAAATAACGTAATAGTTGAAAATGTTCCGTGTCTTTAAAGAGACACTGAAATCCAGATACAAGAAGCCCAAAGAACACCAAGTAGACTCAACCAAGAAAGATCTCCCTAAGGCAAATTTAGTCAAACTGTTGAAAGTTAAAGACAAAGAGAGAATTGTAAAGACAGCCAGAGAAAAGAATCAAGTTCCATATAGAGAAAAACCAATTAGATAATATCAAGCATCCCACGTAGGTGACACTTGGAGTCCCCACTGCTCTATTTCCGATACAGCGCTCTGCTGTGACCTGAGGAAGCAGGAGGAGATGGCCCAAGTCCTTGGGCCCCTGCACCCTCGTGGGAGACCCAGAAGAAAAGCAGTTCCTGCCATTGTGGCCATTTGGGGAGTGAACCAGCAGAGGGAAGACCTCTCTCTCTCTGTCTCTACCTCTGTCTGTAACTCAAACTCTCAAATAAATAAATAAATAAAATCTTCAAAAAAAAAAGTTCACCAAGAATATTATATCCAGCAAAGCTATCCTTTAAAAGTGAAAAAGAAACAAGGCATTTTCCAGTTAAGCAAAAAGTGAGAGAGTTCACCACTACAAGACCAGACTTCCAAAAAACTCTGAAGGGCTTCCTGCATTAGAAATAAACATGAAAACACAGGACACCAACAAATACAGTAACAGAGCAGGTAGAATCAGTGTCCAATCAACAAAATAAATGTCTTAGTTCTTTTCTATCAATACTTCCCTTGAATATAAATGGATTAAATTCTCCAACCAAAAGACTTAGATCGGCTGCATGGATAAAAAATCAAGACCCCACTATAGGCTGCCTACAAGAACTTACTTCACCAAGACACACACAGTCTGAAAGTGAGGGGTTGGAAAAAGATATACTAGGCAACTAGAAACCAAACTGAGCAGGCATAGCTATTCTGATATCAGGTAACACAGACTTTAAATTAAAAATTGTAAAAGAGATAAAAAGGACACTATATTTTTATACAATTCAGCAAGAAGACATAACAATCAGAAGTATGTGTATACCCAACACAAGACCACTCAGATATATACAGCAAATAGTACTAGACCTCAAGGAAGAGACAGACTCCAATACATCACAGTGGGTGCCTTCAACACCCAACTCTCACCAAAGGACTATCATGCAGACAGAAAATCAATAAAGATACATCAGAGTTGAAACCGACTATCGAGCAAGTGGACATAGCAGACATGTCCAGGACATTTCACCCGTAGCTACAGAACACACGTTCTTCTCATCAGCACACGGAACATTCTCCAGGATAGGACCCCATGTTAGGCCACACATAAGTCTCAGCAAATGTGAAAAGACTGAAATCATATCATGTAATTTCTCAGACCAGAAAGCAATAAAACTAGAAATCAACAACAAGAACAATGTAGGCCAGTGCCGTGGCTCACTAGGCTAATCCTCCGCCTTGCGGCGCCGGCACACCGGGTTCTAGTCCCGGTTGGGGCGCCGGATTCTGTCCCAGTTGCCCCTCTTCCAGGCCAGCTCTCTGCTGTGGCCAGGGAGTACAGTGGAGGATGGCCCAAGTGCTTGGGCTTTGTACCCCATGGGAGACCAGGATAAGTACCTGGCTCCTGCCATCGGATCAGCACGGTGCGCCTGCCGCAGCGCGCTGGCCGCGGCAGCCATTGGAGGGTGAACCAATGGCAAAGGAAGACCTTTCTCTCTTCTCTCTCTCACTGTCCACTCTGCCTGTCAAAAAAAAAAAAAGAACAATAGAATACTCATAAATACTTGGAAATTAAACATGCTACTGATTGATCAATGGGTCATCGAAGAAATTAAAATGAAAAACTTTCTTGAAACAAATGAAAATGAGAACACAACGTATCAAAACCTGTGAGACACAGCAAAGGCAGTATTAATAGGGAAGTTTACAGCATTAAGTGTTTACATCAAAAAAGACAAATCCCTCAAATTAAAGATCGAATGATGTATCTTGAAGACTTAGAAAAATGAGAAAAAACCAAACCCCAAATCAGCAGGAGGTCAGAAATAATTAAGGATCAAAGTAGAAATAAAGGAAATTTGGAAATTTTAAAAAATCAACAAAGGAAAAAGTTGGCATTTTGAGCAGATAAAGAAAATAGATAAACCTCTAGCCACACTAACAAAGAAAGAGAGAGAGAAAACTCAAATAAAATTAGAGATGAAAAAGGAGATATTTCAACCAACAGCACTGAAATGCAAAATCTTACAAGAAATTACTGTGAAGAACTGCATGCTAATAAACTGGAAAACCTGGAAGAAATGGATAAACTCTTGGATACACATAACCTACTAAGACTAAATCAGGAGGACTGGCGCTGTGACACATTAGGTTAAGCCCTGGCCTGCAGTGCCAGCATCCCATATGGGCACCAGTTTGAGTCCCAGCTGCTCCATTTCCCATTCAGTCTCCTGCAAATCTGCCTGGGAAAGCAGCGGAGAATTGTCCAATACCTTGGGTTCCTGCACCCAAAAGAAGCTCCTGGCTCCTGGCTTCAGGTCGGCTCAGCTCCGCCATTGCAGCCATTTGAGGAGTGAAAGATCTCTACAATGATGAAAGATCTCTCTCTCTCTCTCTCTCTCTCTCTCTCTCTCTCTCTCTCTCTCCTTGTCTCTACCTCTACCTCTACCTCTCTGTAACTCCTTTGAATAAATAAAATAAATCTTAAAAAAAAAAGACTAAATCAGGAAGACATACAGAACCTAAATGGACTTGTAACAAGCAATGAGATTGGGGCAGTAACCAAAAGTCTTACATCGGGAAAAGCCCAGGACCTGATAGTTTTGATGCTGGATTCTATAAAACATTCAAAGAGCAAGTAACTCCAATACTTTTCAAATTATTAATTATTCCAAATACAAAACAGCATGGAACTCTGCCAAACTCTTTTTATGAGCCCAGTAACACTTTGATACCAAAACCAAACAAAGATATGACATGAAAAGAAACCTACAAACGAGACCCTCAATGAACATAGATGCAGATTCTCAAAAAAATTAGCAAATTAAATCCAAGACCACATCACAAAGATCACACATGATGATCCAGTGGAATTTATCCTAGAAATGCAAGCGTGCTTGAACATTCACAAATCAATAAGTGTCATAAATCACACCAATAGAATGAAGAACAAAAAGCATGTGGTTGGGGCCTTCACTGTAGCATCGTGGGCGAAGCCTCCACCTGTGCTGCTGGCATCCCATATGGGCACCAGTTCATACCCCGGCTGCTCCTCTTCCCTCTCTCTCTCTGTAACTCTACCTCTCAAATAAATTTTTAAAAGCTCTTTAAAAAAAAAAAACCCATATGGTCAATTCAATAGATGCAGATAAAATTCAACACCCCTTGGGCCAGCGCTGTGCGCAGCGGGATAATGCCCTGGCCTGAAGCACCAGCATCCCGTATGGGCACCGAGTTCTAGTCTCGGTTGTTCCTCTTACAGTCCAGCTCTCTGCTGTGGCCCGGGAGTGCAGTGGAGGATGGCCCATGTGTTTGGGCTCTGCACCCGCACGGGAGACCAGGAGGAAGCACCTGGCTCCTGATTTTGGATCAGTGCAGTGCTGGCCATGGTGGCCATTTGGGGAGTGAACCAATGGAAGGAAGACTTTTCTCTCTGTCTCTCTCTCTCACTGTCTGTAACTCTACCTGTTTTTTTTTTTTTTTAAAAAAGCATCAGGCACTCGGGGCTCCCATTGTCCCTCCACCTCAGGCTCTGACAGAAGCGGCCTCTCCCCAGACCACACTGCAGGGTGTGACAGATTCTCTGGTTTCTCTCCTGCTGTGTAGACATCTGCCCCTCCTGAGTCTCCCCTAAGCAATACTAAATCCACAAGAACTCTAGTCTGACCTGACGGCATCCATTATACTCCTCAAGGACAGATATTTTTGTAAAGTAAACTTAGCTAAGACATTAAGTGAGGAAGTAAAGACCCCAGCAGAGAACGTTCTGGAAAACGAGGGTGTCTCAGGTGCTGCTTCCCAGAAACCTCCCTCTTCAAGCACCCGTGTCACATCGGGAGCCTTTTCCTCTCTGTGAACGTGGCTTCAAGTCTCCCTGAAGGTGCAGCGGTGCCTCCTCCGGTTGCAACAGAAGCAGCCGGGGGTGCACTTTCCTGGACAGAGGCAGCCAGACAACAGTGGGAAATGCACATGTGTGCTGCCAGGCTCAGGGCAGCCAAGGTGCTTTGGGGCTCCACCTGCTGGCCGTTTTGTCCACACTGCAGGATGCTCAGAACCGTTGACTTCTTCCCTGCTGCCCCCTGCTGGACTACTGACTGAGTCGCTGTCCAGTGGTTTTCATAGATGGGGATTAGTTAGGCATCCTGTGCACGACAGCAGATGGAGACAAAAAGAAGCAAAGACACCGTCGGATATAGATGTCTATGCACCTACATTATACCAGCGAAGAACAATTGCCATTTACAGGTTACCAAATAGCATTTACTAGACACTGAAAAATAAAGGAGTTACACATCTAGCAATATACGTGCAAAACTACATCCAAAATTATGAAACAGAGTACAGGAATAAAATAAACATAAGCGGACAATTCTACCTCTTTTTTTATTTTTTGACAGGCAGAGTGGACAGTGAGAGAGAGAGACAGAGAGAAAGGTCTTCCTTTGCCTTTGCTTCAGCTCCAATGGCCGCTGCGGCCGGCACGGTGTGGCAGGCACACCGCGCTGATCCGATGGCAGGAGCCAGGTACTTATCCTGGTCTCCCATGGGGTGCAGGGCCCAAGCACTTGGGCCATCCTCCACTGTACTCCTGGGCCACAGCAGAGAGCTGGCCTGGAAGAGGGGCAACCGGGACAGAATCCGGTGTGCCGGGGCCACAAGGCGGAGGATTAGCCTAGTGAGCCGCTGCGCCGGCCAATTCTCCCTCTTTATTATTTGCAAAGTGAGAATGAAAATGCCAATGTTTTTCTCAACCGTATCTATGGGGCAGCCCCACTCAAATTTCCCTGGAGCTGTTTCACAGATCCTGACAAAGAATGTACACACCCAGATCCCACACCTTATGGAAAATGTGACACAACACAGACCCACATCGCTGGGTCAGAGGGCAATGCTGGGCCTTCCCAAAGGTATGCACGAGGTGTGACTGACACAGGGCCCTCCACTGTGGGGTGACGGGGACTGTCACAACCACTGGAGGAAGCCATGGATGCAAATCACCATGCACAAGGCCCAGAGCCAGTTTTACATCGATGGAGGCTGTCAGTAAGGGCTTCTATCATCCAAGGGGCCCTACAACTTCATCCCGTCCATGGTTCCTCAGTAGGAAGTGGGACATGTACTGTGTCCATAGCGAAAGAACCCTACTGGAAAACCCTTACCTATGTCGCTTATGGAAGTATGAACAAAAGTGAGTGAACCAGTAAGACATGTAACTATTTAAATACTTATAAATTCTATGAACTAGTTAATCTTCCTTTACCTGTGTAGCTGTATCCTTGCATCTGGGAAGCTTCAACATCCTAGGAGGAAAGAATTGGTACCATCATAACTTACACAGATGTCTACTTCCTGAATGGATAAATTGTTTATCCTCCTGAATGGATAAATGTACATGATCCAACTTCATGCTGTCTACACTCAATTCACAGATAAATATACATATAAGCTAAAAATGTAAGGATTGGAGGGGCCAGCATTTTGGCACAGTGGGTAAAGCGACAACCTGCAGGCCGGTATCCCATAAGGGTGCCAGTTCAAGACCCGGCAGCTCCACATCCAATCCAGCTCTCTGCTATGGCCTGGGAAAGCAGTAGAAGATGGCCCAAGTCTTTGGGCCCCTGCACCAGCGTGGGAGACCCAGAAGAAGCTCCTGGATCCTGGCTTCAGATTGGCTCAGCTCAGGCCATTACAGACAACTGGGGAGTAAATCAGCAGGTGGAAGACTTCTCTCTCTGCCTCTGCCTCTCTGTACCTCTTTTTTTTTTTAAAAAAAAAAAGAGCAAAAATGAAGGGTTGGAAAAAGATATATCATGTAAATGGAAACCAGCAACAAGCTGCAGGAACCATATTGGTATCAGATAAAATAGACTTTAAATTAAGAGCTGCAAAAAGAGACAAGGATATCATATATTCATAAAAGGATCAATTCATCAAGATAATATAACATATATGAAAATACAGGCACACAAGACCATACAAATACAGTAAATATTATTAGGGCTAAAGGGAGAGATAGACTCCACCACAGTAATACCAGGAGACTTCAACCACTGACAGGCATCAAAGAAACATCAGAGTTGTACCATATCATAGAGCAAATTGACCTAGGAGACTTTAAACAACATTTCCCCAACAATTATAGAGTACACATTCTACTCATCAGCACATGGAACATTTTCTAGGATAGACCCCAGATGAGGCCACAAATCAAGACTCAGTAAACAAAAAAAATAAATTGACATCATGTATATTTTCAAGCCACAAAGGAAAACATTTAGAAATCAATTATGCGGGCTGGAGCTGTGGTGTAGAGGGTGAAGCTGCCTCCTGCAGTGCCAGCATCCCATATGGGAGCTGGTTCGAGTCCTGGCTGCTCCACTTCTGATCCAGCTCTCTGCTATGGCCTGGGAAAGCAGTAGAAGATGGCCCAAGTCCTTGGGCCTCTGCACCCATGTGGGAAACCTGGAGGAAACTCCTGGATCCTGCCTTCGAATCAGCATAGCTCCAGCTATTGTGGCTAACTGGTGAGTGAACCAGCGAATGGACGCCCCCCACCCTCCGCTGCTTCTCCTCTGTGTAATTCTGACTTTCAAATAAATAAATAAATCTTTAAAAATATTAATTGTAACAACAGAAAATCTGCAAATACATGGAAATTAAACAACATGCTACTGAATGACTAATGGATCATGGAAGAAATTAAAGTAGAAATAAAAATTCTTGAAACAAATGAGAATATCAACAACACATATCAAAATCTCAGGACAGCCAATGCAGTATTCCGAGGAAGGTTTACAACAACAAGCTTCCCTTAAAATGGAAAGATCTCAAATAAATTATCTAATATTCATGTTAAAGACTTGGAAAAGCAAGAAAAACCATACCCAAAATTAGTAGGAGGTGAGAAATCAAGAGAATCAGAGCAGAAATTAATGAAACTCAAACAAAATTAACAACTCTTAAAATCAAAAAAAAGGGAAAAGATGGTTTTTGAAAAATAAGCAAAACAGCTAAATCTTTAGCCAACTAACAAAGAAAATAGAGAAAAAAGCTAAAATAAATAAAATTAGAGATGAAAAATGATACCACAGAAACACAAAGAATTACAAGTGACTCCTGTGAATGACTTTGTGCTATCAACTTAGAAAACCTTGAAGAGATGGATGAATTCCTGGGTGCACGCTATCTGCCAATAATACATCAAGAAGATATAGAAAACCATAACAATGTGATTGAAGCAGTACCTAAAGTCTCCTGTCAAAGAAAGGTCCAGGACCTGATGTCTTTACAACTGAATTCTACAGAACATTTAGACAGGAACTAACTCCAATACTTGCAAATTATTCCAAAATGCTGAAAATGAAAGAATTCTGCTGAATTCTTTTTATGAGGCCAGTGTTACTCTGATACCAAAACCAAACAAAGACATAACATAAAAAGTAAACTATAGACCAATATTCCTGATACACACAGATGTAGAAATTCTCAACAAAAGATTAGCAAACTGAATCCAACACTACATCAAAAAGATCATAACCGTGATCAACTAGCATTTACCCCAGTGGTGCAAGTGTGGTTCAACATTCACAAACCCATAAATATCGTAAGTCACAGTAGCAAACTGAAGAACACCATATGATCATCTCGATAGATGCAGAGAAATCATGATTCAGCATCCCATCTCTATAAAAACCCTCAACAAATTAGTTCTACAAGGAGCATATCTCAAAATGATACACCTATATGTGTGTGCATGTATGTATATGAAAAACTGGCAATCAGTATCATCCTGAATACAGAACACTTGAAACCAGATCCAGAACAAGACAAGGATGTCCAATTTTTACCACTCGTACTTGATATAGTGTTGAAAGCATGAGCAAGGGGGAGGGGGTGCTGTGCTGTGGCGTAGTGAGTAAAGCCACTGCCTGTAGTGCCAGTATCTCTTATGGGTGCCAGTTTCTGTCCTGGATGCTCCTCTTCTGATCCAGCTCTCTGCTATGGCCTGGGAAAGCAGTGGAAGATGGCCCAAGTCCTTGGTCCCCTGTACCCACGTGGGAGACCCAGAAGAAGCGCCTGGCTCCTGGCTTCGATCGGCACAGCTCTGGCAGTTGCACCCATCTGGGGAGTGAACCAGTGGATGGAAGACCTCTCTCTCTCTCTCTCTCTCTCTCTCTCTCTCTCTCTCTCTCTCTCTCTTTCTGCTTCTGCCTCCGCCTCTGCCTCTCTGTAACTCTGCCTTTCAAATAAATAAATATATCTTAAAAATTAGAAAGTTTTAGCATGAGCAATTACAGAATTAAAGAAACAATGAGCTTCAAATGTCACAGAAGAGGAAACCAAATATCCACGTTTGCAGATGACATGATGCTGTACAGTGCTAGGTCATGCCTCTCATTCAAACTGTTACTTCAACTATATTGGAAACAGATCCTCTTAAGTCACTCAACTTACTTCACAAGGAGGGAATGATAATGTGTGGGTCTTGCAGTCAGTTTTGGAAACAAAACTTGGACTCTAAAATGACCATGCTTGGACACTGAAAAATATGTGTGTAGACAGCAGTACAGCATCACCTACAGTGTGGCATGGCTCACTTTGAAAATTCCATGGTGTCCTGTCACCAGGGTAACAAGGTGAGTGACATCATCCTGCCATTTCAACTGTCACTCTCTTGAGCTGAAAGGTTCAAACTTGAGTGCAGTGGGAACGTGCGTATCGTCCTATCCAGAGTGGTCCGCGATGGGAAATCTCAACTGCTGTCCAGCAGGTAGGCCACACTGACCTCCACAATGCTGCTTCTCCACCGGCCACTTACCTTCTGCTTAATCACTCTCCTCATGGACTGTCATTTCCCCATTCCAGGCTGTCTACAGATTTATAAAGATAGTTGGTCATCCGTATTATTCAGTTTCTACTTTTGATGCTTCTGTTAAGTTTGTTGTTTCAAAATATTTCCTAAATTTAGAGAAACACATTATTTCCAATGTCAAGTTTGTTCACACCTTATCCAGAGAATGATGACAGGAAAGAAACTCACACTACTCTCTTCAGTCAGGAAAAATTAAGACCAAACACAACACAGACATCACACAAAAAGGCACTTTCAAGTCAATCTCTTCTCTTTGAGGAGGTCGCCATCTGAGACCAAGACTGTAAGAACAGTCTGAACCCAGATATCTTTTTGTCACATTGGAAGAAACCAGGATTTCAGGGTGGGGTGGATAAACACATGAACCCTGCTGTTTGGGGGTTACAGGGAAACGGGGAGGAGGGACAGCGCCATTGGACAGTGGGGCAGACATCTGAAGACAGAGAGAAGGGGGCCTGCCTGATGGTCCTCAGGCAGAATCATGGGTTGGATGGGGCAAACCTGGCGATGGATGAACCTCACCAATGGGAGAGGGAACTGTGTATGCTGTCCCTGCAGGGTCTAGAGAGAGGTGAAGAGTTCCTAGGGACTGGGTTTTGGTGAGAAAGGTCATGGGCATGAAGGTGCAAATGCAGAGTTGGTACAGACATTGCCTTTTTCAGACAGGGATTTGAGACTGCTCAGCCACTTTCTCTGAAGGACAGATATTAACTTTTCTGTGGCATTAAAAAATTCATCTGAGACAGAGTAAATGATAAAGGAAGAAGACCCCCAAGCTCAGGATTCTCAAGTCTAGCAGTCCAAGATCAGGTGCCCATATCAAGGGTCCCATGTTGTGTCCCATCATTGTGGAAAAGTAGAAGAGCAAGCAGAGTGACAGAAGAGAGACAGGAAGAGGGGTTGGGCTTGTGTTCTAGTGACTCTCCCCCGTATTAACCAATTCAGTACTGAGAGAACCACACAAACTCCTTTCAACAACCTGATCCACTATTGAATGGGAAAACTGGGAAGAAAGTGAGGAACTGCAATGATCATACACTTCTCTGTGGTCTCCTGCCAGCTGGATGTCAACAGCTGTCTGTATTGTCATACTGTTCCAGGTTCTTGTCTAAAGAGTTTTAGACGAAAAGGAAGTCGGAGGTCAAGTACATCGACTGTCCATTCCACACAGAAGGCCGGAAAAATCCATGTCTTGCCAAAGAACAGGATGCCCACAACAAAGGAATCAGTTGAAGGTACTCTGCAAATTCAATCATGAAGCTCATTCAACAATCAGGATTCTGCTTTATTCAGGGCCTCATAGTTAAGACAAAACTCTTAAAAAGCTATGCTATCTGTATCTTTCATTCCGTGACTGCAAAATTATAATTGTTCAACTCAATCAGCAGAGTGACCACTACACAGGGAAGACATGTTAACAACTTAAACTTGGGGTCACTGTTAGTAGTAACATCTAAGCTACTATTCAGACGTTTGCCCAACTGTCCAACATGGGCTGAAATGGAC